>NC_046160.1:100636759-100949426 GCF_011064425.1 Rattus rattus | reverse complement strand
AGTTATAAGCAAATACATATACACAGTAACTTGACTCGCTCTACTCAATATGATCTCCCATTCCAGGTCAGGAAGCCTGACAATATTCCAGCAAGATGCTGCCCAGTTGGTCAAAGGTATAGAGGTAGAAGAGGGATGGAACCCCAGGTACTCTGTGGTGGATGCTAGAGCCTTAATGATCTCCACAGGGCCTCCTGGGCACAGAGAAACCTTCCCCAGAGCCAACCTGCGGTTTTCTGCCTGCAGGTGTAATTTAGTGGTGCGGAGCTTGTCCAGCGAGAGTGAGGACTGAGTTCAACCCCCAACACTCCCTCTTTCTAGCTTCACTCACACACAAGAGCAGCCCTCATTTATTCATTCACAAAAGAACTATTTAAAGCATCTGTTCTGTGCTGCCTCCCAGAACAGATACGCTCGCACACTGAAGGGAGAAGGAACCTAGGGAGTCTGGGCAGTGCAGGAAAATGCCAAGGCCGCGTGAGCACAGGAGGGACTCTAACCAGGGTACCATGGTAGGGCAGTCATGCAAGAGAGCGACCATCCTGCAGAGATTTGAAGGGATGCTTTCCAACAGCTGCTAGTCACTGTGGCTGGGCTCTGAACTAGAATGTGCGAAGGAGAGACAATTGTGGAGAAGTGTAAAGAAGACCAGGTCAGCAGTGCCCTGGCCCTTTCTTGGCCTGGGGCTGTGGCTTAGTGGATAAAGCACTTGCTCCACAAACACGGGGACTGGAGTTCAGGTCCCCAGCCCCTGTATAAAGCTGGATACAATAGCAGGCATCTGAAATCCCAGTGCGAGGTGAGAGTCAGAGACAGGAGGATTCCAGGAATTTTGCTGGGCAGCCAGCTAGATACATGGCATGATCCCCATGATACAATCGACCCTGCCTGAAATAAAGCAGAAGGTGAAAACTGATGTTTGAGGTTGTCACACCTTCACACACCCACCATGGTCCCGGCAGGAGTGCCCTTGAGTACATACACACACACACACACACACACACACACACACTACTCACATCACACACCTAAGTGAAAGAAAGAAGAAAAAGAGAGGTCCATTTCCATAGGTCTGGGTTTTTCCAACACAGTCCCCAAGCCATGACAGCTTGCCTGATATTGCAGGTGGGACCTGTTAGGAAGCCCCTGCCGCCCCTCCCTTCCTGTGTGTCCTATGGCTTCAGCTGCCCTAGAAGCCAGGAGCCCAGAGAGAGCAGGTGACAGTTATGGATGGGGGTGGGTGGCTGAGCTGAGAGAGGAGGAGCTGCAGAGCAGGACCGCCCCTCCCCCTAACCTGCTGAATAAAGGCTTAAATGCTCTCTCCCTGAGACCTGGCTTGCTCAGTAAAACAGGCTCTCTGGAATCTTCTAGCTTCTCTGACCAGGTAAGAAGTAGCTTTGCCACTGCCAATTCCTCTCCTAAGCTTCCTAACCTCCTTTTCCCAGTCGAACCCCTGGTAAGCCCTGCTTCCTTCTGTATAACCAGAAGCGCATAGAGGAGTGTGGTTCTGCATGTGTGTACTGCTTTGAATATGTGTGTGTATATATGGAATCCTATATAGATGTGTATGCATACACAGAATACATAGGGGGACTTTATATGAGTGCAAAAATAATCATTGCTGGTACAATGTGCACACGCAGACATGTATGAGATGTGCATGGTTCCCGGAGTATGTGTGGAACATGGATGTACAAACTAGCACAGGAGTACTTATAAGTGCAGTCAGGGGATTTGAGGCATGTATGTACATGTGTATGTACACACGTGCATGCAGCTTTGCAACTCCAGCATCATGATTATCTTTGCAGAAGAGAAGTTGCTTAGCTGGAGTGTTGACACCCATCAAAGCTATAAAACACACAGTGGCTGCTACTGCCCTTGGGCTCCTTTTTTTTTTTTTTTTTTTTTTTTGGTTCTTTTATTCGGAGCTGGGGACCGAACCCAGGGCCTTGCGCTTCCTAGGCAAGCGCTCTACCACTGAGCTAAATCCCCAACCCCCTTGGGCTCCTTTTTGATTTGTCCCCGCATCCAGCAGCCAGTACAAGCTTTTCAACAATGCAGAATAGCCTGTGGCCTGGTGGTACATGCCTTTAATCCCAGCACCAGGGAGGCAGAGGCGGGAAGATCTCTGAGTTCAAGGTCAGTCTGGTCTACAGAGCAAGGTCCAAGACAACCAAAACAAAAGCAGCCCCTTCCTCCCAAGTCCCCTGAAGATCTGAGCATGATACTGCTAGGCTGCAACCCTCTCATGGCTTCTCTGAATAAATCAAACCTTTGAATTTGGCCTTCAGGAATCCAGTGTTTGAGATTTGCTTTTTGTTTTGTTTTTGTTTTTTTGTGTTTTTTTTTTTCCTCTTCTCCTCACTGGTCAGGCAGCCCCCTGCCTCAGCCACACTGCCAAGAGCTCCTCTTTCCTGGATTTCTTTGATGCAGACTGCTCTCTTCATTCCTGTTCCTGGCTTCGACCCAACATATTGATGTTGTTAGTGGGACCTTATCTGGCCCCAAATATCTCTCTCTCTCTCTCTCTCTCTCTCTCTCTCTCTCTCCTCTCTCTGTCTGTGTGTGTGTGTATGTTGTGTTGAAACAGGGTCTCTCTCCATAGTGCAGTAGTTCAGGCTTCAAACTCTGCAATCTTGCTGCCTCTGCTCTTTGAGTACTAGAATAATTATGGCATGCACTACCCTGCCTGGCTTCTGGGCTCCCAGTTTAAATCGGCAGCCCCGGTCCCTCTCCACATTACATCTCTAAGTGAGCTCCTCCTCAGGACTAGACCAACTGTTGGACCAAAACACAGTATGAAAAGAAAGGAGTGCTTGGCTGGGTGGGGTGAGTCCTCTGAATACAGTGCCCATCCAACTAGGTTACTGCAGGAGCTAAGGTTGTTTGAGAGAATGAGCGACAGCCGGGAGGAGCTAGTTGTAAAAACACATCTGACAAAGAGCCAATATCCAGAAACATGCAAAGAACTCTTTCTTTTTGTTTTGTTTTTTTTTTTTTCCGGAGCTGGGAACCGAACCCAGGGCTCTACCACTGAGCCAAATCCCCAACCCCTATGCAAAGAACTCTTAAGGCTCTCCCAGGCACTGTAATCCCAGAAAATTGAGGAGGGAGGCGTAAGGATTAAGAATTCAACATAGGGGCTGGAGAGATGGTTCAGTGGTTAAGAGCACTGACTGCTCTTCCAGAGGTCCTAAGTTCAATTCCCAGCAACCACATGGTGGCTCACAACCATCTGTAAAGGGATCTGATGCCCTCTTTTGGTGTGTCTGAAGATAGTAACAGTGTTCTCACATACATAAAATAAATAAATCTTTTTTTAAAAAAAAGAATTCAACATAGGAGTTGGAGCTCATCCTGGGCTTTATGAGATCCTATCTCAAAACACCAAAAAAACAAAACAAAAAAACAAAAAAAATAAAACGAGCTGGGCAGGGTAGCACACGCCTTCAGTGCCAGCTCTCTGGAGGCAGAGGCAGGTGGATCTCTGTACAGGAGTTTGAAGCCAGCCTGGGCTACAGAGCAAGGTCTAGGACAGCCAGGGCTATACAGAGAAATCCTAAAAAAAAAAAACCAAAAAAAAAAAAAAAAAAAATTGATTGATTGATTGATTAATAAAAAGATATAATAAACACACCCTCGTCACCCAATCCAGCCAACATGTTCCTTGGAATTTGCCCAGATAACTAAATCACCTGCAGGGAAGACGATTCTTGTTGTCATAGAAGCCCTTGGGAAGTGGAGGCAGGAGGATGAGGAGTTTGCCATTCTCAGCTGTGAACTAAGTGGGGGACCAGCTGGGCTACATGGGACCTCAGCTCAAAAAAACAATATAGAACGCTTGTTTGCAAAAATGCACATGTAGATGTTTGTAGCACAATCGACAGAGCTTGGAAACAACCAAGACGTCCTTCCGTATGTAAATGGATAAATAAATTGTGGTAAAGCCAGACAATAAAGTCCTATCCGGTGCCAAAGAGAAATGAGCTATCAAGTCCAGAAAAGACATGGAACAAACTTAGATGCATGTTACTAAATAAAAGAAGCCAGTCTGGAACGCCGACATACTACACAAAGCCAACTAACTGTATGACATTCTGGAAAAGGCAAACCAGTGGAGACAGCAAAAAGATTGATGGCCAGTGCTGGGGGACGGACAGATGCCGCTCTCTTGTGTAGACAACTGGTGAGCTCTCGGTTCAGGGAGAGACCCTGTTTCGGAAGGAAAGGTGGTGAGTGGCAAGTGAGGCTTGAAGACAGCTGATACCAACTCCTATCCCCACACACGAGTACACAGACTCAAAAGCATGTATGTGTACACATACACACATGCACACATGTACTACACCGTCACATACATATGTGACTCCCAGAGAGAGAGAGAGAGAGAGAGAGAGGGAGGGAGGCAGACAGACAACACACACACACACAGAGAGAAGAGAGAGAGAGAGAGAGAGAGAGAGAGAGAGAGAGAGGCAGACAGACAACACACACACACAGAGAGAGAGAGAGAGAGAGAGAGAGAGAGAGAGCAGACAGACAACACAGAGAGAGAGAGAGAGAGAGAGAGAGGCAGACACAACACACACACACACACACACACAGAGAGAGAGAGAGAGAGAGAGAGAGAGAGAGAGAGAGAGGTCTCAATGGCCACCAGAGGTGGGGATTTGGAGGAATGGAGAGATGTAGATAGGCAGAGCACATGAAGTATTTTGTAGGTTGCTACAATGGAGGACACAGGCCATAACGCATTTAGGGAAACCCACAGAATACACGTCTTCAGGTGAACCCCAATGTCAGTTATGAGGTCTGGACAATGACGTTTGTGTTCAGATAGTCTCATTGACTAATAACAAGCACATACTCCCGGCAGGGGGTGTTGGCACACGTGAGGGCAAGGGGCACAAACTTCCTGCTCAGCTCTGCTGTGAATCTAGACTGCTCGAAGCTCGTTAAAGAGAGTGAGAAAAGGCTGGCCATGTGGCTCGGTTGCTGGAGCACTTTCCTAGCATTCCTAAAGCCATATAAACAGGGTGTAATAGTCCACACTAGTAATCACACCATTAGGGAGGTAGAGAAAGGAGTATCGGGTGTTCAAGGCCACCCTTGGCTAAAGAGTGAGTACTCGTGAGATTCCTGTGTTGTCTAAAAGAAAGGAAGCGGGGCATCGTGGTGAACCTGCTTTTAATCCCAGCACTAGGGAGAACAAGTTAGGTAGACTTCTGTGGGTTCTGGGACAGCCTGGTCTACATAGAGTTCCAGGCCAGCCAAAGCTACATGATAGACCCCGTTTTAAAAACAAAGGGCAGTGAGTAGAGTTAGGGAGGGAAGGATGAAGGAGAAGAATCTAGACACCCCCTCCCTGGGATCCACCCTCATTCTTCCTTGAGCTCGGAGTCCTTGGCTTCCCAGCGGATGGATACATTCACAGGGCTTGCCTGTCTGTCTGTCCTTTCTTTCTGGTTTGCTGGATCCCTTGCTAACATTTGTTCTCCCACCTGGAAGTTTCTGGATTTCTGTGATTCTCCTGGCAGGCGGCCTTGCAGCCACCCCATCCCCAGCTTCCTGTCAGCTTGCTGGTTTTCTAGAATAAATTCCAAAAGCAAACGAGAGCTCAAAGCTGTGCTTGCAAGCCCTGCCCTGAGATGAGCATGTACCCCCACACCCACCCAAGGCTCCTGCTTCCAAACTGGGAGAAAAAAAATCCCAGAGAAGTCATTAGCACCCCTCCAGCCAGGCTTCATCTGGCCTCGTTTGGAGTCAGGCATTATTGGGGGAAAAAAATCTTCCCTCTCCGAGTAGGGATGGGGTTGTCATGTGGAACATATTTAAGGGGAGCCCAAAGACTGTGCCTGTCCCACTTCTATTACCCGAGGCTTTGATTAAGACTCAGAAGCATTAAGCTTTGAAAAGACTGGACCATTTCGCCACAGCCAGAAACAGAACGGAATAAAATCAATGCTAAGTTACAAGTAATCATATGAGGAAATCCTCCAGAACTTCAGATTATTCCTGATGACCATGTCAGGCCTTTTTTAAAAATAAAGATTTGGGGTTGGGGATTTAGCTCAGTGGTAGAGCGCTTGCCTAGGAAGCACAAGGCCCTGGGTTCGGTCCCCAGCTCCGAAAAAAAGAACCAAAAAAAAACAAAAAAAAAATAAAATAAAATAAAGATTTGTTTTATTTTATGTATATGAATGTTTGATGTGTGTGTACGCATGTATGTATACTGGATGTAAGCCTGGTGTCTGGGGAGCTCAGTAGAAGGAATGAAGTCCCCTGGAACTGGAGCTATTAATGGTTGTGAGTCAGTACATGGGTGTTGGTTATTGAACCTTGCTTGGTCCCCTGCAAGAGCAACCGGGGCTCTTAAGCCATCTCTCCAGCCCTTCTCTTTGTTTTTGTTTTTCAAAGAGACAGTATGAAATTCTCAGATGTTTCCCTCCTTTGATGACTGCCTTTGCATGGGTCAAATACTTCACATGCCCTTGTCATCTGTTAGGAATTCTCACGCCTGGCTGGTCTTCCCCATCCTGTGCTGGGGCTGTAACTTGGTGGTTCCCGAGATGACCTTAAAGACCTAAAGGGCCTTTTTGTCAATGCAAGGTTACTCAGAGGGTCAAGTTCCTTGTCAATAAGAATAGGGGGCTCGCTTCATACTCCAGGGCAAACTGAGCGGGCTCACCAGAGATGAGTTGAGCTACAGCGGGCTGGGGGGCTTGCAGAGTCCTGCATGACTGGACTGGGAGGGGCTAAGGGCAGTTCAGCTTGGAAACCAAGCTTGGATAAAAACAGTGACTACTAGGTACCATCCACAGGCAACAAAAATTGGGCTAGAACGGGAGACCAACGCCATATCCTCTGATGGCTTAGGAATCCTCTGATCTGGGGGCATCCCAGGGAGTAGAACACAATGGGCAAGCATCCTTTCATGTGCTGGCTTCCTGCTGCCTCCTGTTAGTGGTGGAGTCAGCTCTGTGTTAGAAATAGAATCCAGGGGCTGGAGGGATGGCTCAGTGGTTAGGAGCACTGATCATTGATCATTCTTCCAGAGGTCCTGAGTTCAATTCCCAGCATCCACATGGTGGCTCACAACCATCTGTAATAGGATTTGACGCCCTCTTCTGGTGTGTCCGAAGACAGCTACAGTGTCCTGATATAAACAAAATAAATAAATCTTTAAAGAAATAGCATCCAAAGTCATAGATACAGCCAGAGGATTGCTGCATCTGCTAACTGGGTCAGTAATTGAAGGTGTGGCTAACGCTGGTTCCCCGGGGACTCTGTGCTCCTGTTCTGCCATCATTTGACACTTCCCAATGCTGAAGGAAAAGGCGAGAAGCCTGTAGGCACTGATGCCATGCCCGAGTGTTTCTTACTTTGTGCAGTGCATTGTTGGTAAGCAATGTGGATGCATAAATTAATGAGTGGCTGAGTGGCTGATGGATTCTTGAAGCTCTGTCCCGCCGGTGTTCGCCTACTCTGGATTGTTGAAGGATGAGAGCTAGAAGCTTGGACTGGCCTGGTGGAAGAGACTCCCTGGGCAGAGCTGATGAGAATACCACAGGTTAGAGGTGAGCGCAGAGCCAAGACATCTGCCCACCTAGAGACGCACACCCCTCTCCCTCGACCGGCACCGTAGCCACTGCTGGAAAACATGTGTGGTGGCAGATGATCCGCTGCAAAACAAACGCATGAACTCTACATACAGCAATTCAGAAGATACTGTTGTGCTGGCCTCCTTCATCCCCAATCCTGTTCCCATAGCAACTGGCCTCCCTCCAAACCAGAGCTTGCTGAGGGCATCCCAATTAACTCCTTCCAATGCAGCAGGGTCTTTTGTCCACACATGGCCCAGATGCTTAAAGCACTAATGTCTACTCTAAGACAGAGACACAGTGACATTGTGAGTATCAAAGGCCCGGGTGACATCCTTAGGAGTCGCTTACGGAAACTCGAATATTCCAAGAACACTTTTGACCTCCGTCTTCTCGAAATATGGCTAGGAGAGTATAGTTGTTCCTATGGTACCACAGGGAGAGAAGGGAGTGCATATTGATGTTTGGGGGATACTCAGCGTGCAGCAGCTCCAGTCACTGGGAGCCAGGTGCATGCAAGATCACTGCTACTGTGCTGGCCCTGCATAGCAGAGAGGGTCTATCACAGATGTACAGTGCTGTGGTTCATCTGGAAAAGCAGAGACCCACGGCCACTAAGACAGTACCAAGCCTGCAGGTTGTCCAGGGGGGAGTCTTATCAAATTGCCTAAGTTGATTCCATCTTGAATGGAGTCGCATCCGAGCTTTCAGGACTCCGGACTTCCAAACAGAGCGGTTGGATGAAATCCGGAAGTGGATGGAAAAACAGGGACATGAGAGATGATCTGGGCAGAGAGAAGCTAATCCGTGTTAGATTAGCTAGAATCATGGGACAGGCTGAGGGTATGGGGTCACTGCTGTCACTGCCACGTGCTGTGTGCTCAAATCATACAAAAAGTTCCTTGGAGGAAGGAACAGCAGAGCCAAGTGGACAAGACAGAACCCATGGCCCTGTTTTTGGAGGGCCAGGAAGAGTGAACAGGGATGCAGGCCAATGGAGCCATGAGTCCTGTTCTGATTACAGGACCCTGATGGCTTCTTCTGCTGTGAGCTCAGGGACGCAAACCCTCGGATGTCCACAAACCGTGGGATCTTTTCTTGTCTCTCACCATCCCCTATACCTCTCTGCCCCACCCACCCAGCTTTCCTTCTGATGTCTTCAGGTGAATCTTCCTTCTAGACACAGCTCTGCCTGTTCGGGACAGGAGCTCCTTCCTAAGATGATCCTGCCCTACTTAACCTATTCCATGCATTTCATCAAACCGTGAGACACGCTTGTAAAAATCCAAACTTCATCTTGAAACAATTTCAATTTTTGTTTTTAAAATTTTCATTTCGATGGTTCTAGAGTTCAAACCCCAAGCGCTCTGATGTTATCTCAGACAGAGCTGAGGCGGTAACTCAGTTGGTAGAGTGCTTGTCAAGCATGTACGAGGCCCCAAATTCGACCCCCAGCACCACATAGACCAGAGGAGACGTAAAAATGGTCGAGGTAGGAGGATCGGAAATCTAAGGTCATCCTTGGCTATACAAGGAGTTCATGGTCAGCTTGAATCACATGAGACCTGTGGAAAGAGGACCGGAAGAGAGAGAAAGAGAGAGGGGGGGAGGAGGAGGAGGAGGAGGAAGAAAGAAGAGGAAAAAAGGAGGAGAGGTAGATTGGAGAGACAGCTTAGAGGTTAAGAGTACTTGTTGCTTTTGCAGAGAGAACCCCAGGTTCTGTTCCCACTGTCATCAACCCTAACTTCAGTTCCAGGGACTCTGATGCCTGAAGGCCTCTGCTAGTCAGGCGAGGTGGTACACATCTTCGATCCCAGCAGTTGGGAGGCAGAGGCAGGCAGATCACTGAATTTGAGGTCAGACTGGTCTATGTAGAGAGTTCCAGGCTAGCTAGGGCTACATAATGAGACCCTGTCTCGAATCCCAAACCAACCAAAAACCAACCAACTAACCAAACAAGCAAACAAAAAAGACATCCGTGGCCACCAGGTGTATGTGTGGTATAAATGGACAGTGCAGGCAAAACAGCCATACACAGAAAATAAAATAAATCTTAAAAAAAAAAAAAAAAGAAGAAGGGGTTGGGGATTTAGCTCAGTGGTAGAGCGCTTGCCTAGGAAGCGCAAGGCCCTGGGTTCAGTCCCCAGCTCCAAAAAAAGAAAAAAGAAGAAGAAGAAGAAAGCAGAAAGCAGAAAAAGGAAAAGGAAAAGGGGAGAAAAAGAGAAGAGAGACAGGGAGGGAAAGGAAGAATCTCAACTCCATAAAAGTTGCAAATTAAACTCAAAATAATCCCCAATTCCCTCCCCTCTGGTTTTGCAGGCCTCAGCTCGCGCTGAGCTTGTGTGTGTGCAGGTGCGCTGAGTCCTAGAGCAGAGGGGGGTGTGCTCTCCTCTCCACTCCACCTTTAGGACCCTCCCTCTGCTAGTGTGAACTTGGCAGCGGGTGGGAATATTTACGGCACAGAATTCTCCTCAGGACCTTTCTCCTCTAGAGGTTTGGACGCTCAACAGTTTCCAGCACACAACCATCTCTTCTATCCATCTCTTCTGAGTACTTTTCTCTCTGCACAATTTGGGGGTATAGATACACGTATTCTTTTCTCTTCCTAGTCTGAGAGTAGGTTCTCCACCCCACCCAAGTCATTTTACCCTAACTACTTCCATGTGTATTTTTCAAAAATAAAGGCATCCTCTTTTACAATACCACAACTTATCTATCAAAATCAGAAAAGTAAGCGTGACCACAGTTCAGGAGATGCACAGACCTCATCCAAATGTTGTCAACTGCCCTTCTAATGCCCTTCATAGAAAAAGAAAAAAATTGCTCTAGTCTAGGACTCAATAATATCATTTAGTGTCGGAGTCTCCGGTTTCCTGGTTTCCTTTAGTACTAGTTAGCATTTCTCTGTCCTCCATGACCTTGACATTTCTTGCAGAGGACACATCACTGACTCTCTGAATGCACTTAGGTTCCTTGGTCTGTGTTCCCTCATGGTCAGATTCAGCTTCTCCATTTTGGAGGAGCAATGACAACATAGAAATCCTGCTGTGGCTGGCTCGGTGAATCCCATTCCGAGGCCACAATGCTTATTTATTTACCCCACTCCTGGTTTCAGATCTGGGATCACTTGTTATCTGTGGATTTTCCCTATTGTAAAGATTCATTCCTCTCCCTCTCTCCCCATCACTTTGTAGTTATCTTCTTTCTTGAGTGGGGATGGATACTTCGAGATGGAAACTATGTTGCCTCCCATAGCTCCTCACTGGTTGTGTATCCTCTATCCAAAAAATGCTTGGGACACAAAGTGTTTTACATGTCGGAGTTTTTAGTCATAAACTTTACAGGTTGAGTATCATTGTATGACTTTCCTTGGAGACACCTGTGCACGCATCTGATCAGACCAGATAGGTTACTAATGACAACCCAAAGACCCTGCCACTCCAGTGGTGCTTAGCGAGCCACTGAGCTTGGTGCAGTCACCTGTGGGTGTGTGGGTGACTCAGGTGGAAAAAGCCAGATGTAGCGTGAGTTCTCACTCCCCAGGTCTGTGTCACATCACCAAGGAGGCTCAAAGCAAAGGTTTCCCTATTAACTTCACTTTCTGGAGGGACCTCCTGAATCGTGTAACTTTCTTTTAATTTCTTGGTACCTTTCATGAGTTCCATCACCCTTCCCAAACTCCCTCCTTTAGAAGTAGTCTGTAATATTCCAACATCCAAACAGTTTTGAACATTGATGTGACATTTAAGATACGCTTCTGGTGGTGTGTACCCTCAGGAGGCCCTCAGGAAACAGAGGCAGGCAGATCTGGGTACCTCGAAGGCTAGTCTGGTCTATAGAGTAAGCTCCAGGCCAGCCAGGACTACACAGTGAGACCCTGTCTTACTCACTTTCCTATTGTTGGGAAAACTCCATGACCAAAGCAATTTATAGAAAAATTTCATAGGAATTAAAAAATTCATAGGAGTTTCAGGTGGTGAGACTATGCCATCATGGTGGGGAGCATGGCAAATGGCAGGCCTTGGAGAGAGAGAGAGAGAGAGAGAGAGAGAGAGAGAGAGAGAGAGAGAGAGAGAAATGGCATCATGACAGCATTACAGCATGAGAGCAGGAAGAGGGGAGGAGAAAGGAGAGAGTCTTAGATACACACCTCCTCCAACAAGACCACACTTCCTAATCCTTCTCAAAAAGTTCCACCAACTGGGGACCAAGCACTCAAACAGATAAGTTTATGGGGGCTATCCTCATCTAAACCATTGCAGATCCTGTTTCAAAAAAGAAAAAAAAATACATGTCTGATCTTGAGGGCAGCATTTCAGATTTGGGGTTCTCAGATTAGGGTGCTCAGGCTGCAGTTATAACACCCACGAACGGATTTCATCGGGAACCGTATCACGGGAGTCATCAAGTGTTGGTTTTCAAGTTCCATTCCAACCTCCCCATTTGTTCTTTTTGTTTATTTGTTTTTTTTAAAGATATATTTATTATTTATATGAGTACACTGTAGCTGTCTTCAGACACACCAGAAGAGGGCATCGGATCCCATTACAGATGGTTGTGAGCCACCATGTGGTTGCTGGGATTTGAACTCAGGGCCTCTGGAAGAGCAGTCAGTGCTCTAAACCACTGAGCCATCTCTCCAGCCCATGTTTATTTGTTTTGTAACTGTCTAACTCTGTAGCCCAGGTTGGCCTGAACCTCCTTCTGCCCCACTGTGGTCTTAAATTCTCTGCAATCCTCTTGCCTCAGCTTCCCAAGAGGGATAGCAGGCAGGAGCCACCTCACCATGTCTACATTTGCTCTTTACTCTTCTGCCTTGAGAAAGGATGTTCATGTTTTCAGCAGAAACCCATGTGGTAAAAGAAAGCCAACTCACATAAAGTGGAAGTCCTCTGACTTCCACTTGAGTGCCATGGTGTGCACACAGCTATACATACACATGTACACGCTCTCGCACAGGTGTGCACACACACACAGACACACATACGCACACATACTAAGATAGGTAGTGAAACTCGTTTCTTTTTTGTTTGTTTGTTTTGAGGTGGTCTCATGTAGCCCAGGCTGGCCTAAAACTTACTATGTAGCCAAGGATGGCCCTAAACTTCTGATTCTGCTGTCTCTACTTCCCAAGTGCTGGGACACAGGAGTGCTAGCTTAGAATGTTTCCAGTAGGTTTGTACAGCAGACCGGCTTGCTCAGGACCAGGTGGGTTTCTCTTGTATGTCATGCTATTCTCTTTTTTTTTTTTTCTGGAGCTGGGGACCCCAGGGCCTTGCGCTCCTAGGCAAGCGCTCTACCGCTGAGCTAAATCCCCAACCCCTTGTCATGCTATTCTCATCCTGCCATTTCCTGTCCTCTTTGAAATCAGAGACCTCTGGGAAGCAGAAGGAAGTCTAAAGGAGCTGTCTGTAAACACAGAGCAACATTTTCACAGTAAGAGACCAGTGTTATTGATAATTGGCTGGGTTTTTCTTTCTCAGGTATCCAAAATAAAAGCGTGGAAGCTGGAGGTGTGGTCAGTCAGTAGAGCATGTGCCTAGAATGCATTGGCTCTGGTTTTGATCCCCAAAACCATGCAAAACTGATAAAAAGTATAACACTAATGTAGACAGTCGGTAGGATTTGAGATCTAATAATCACAAGTAGTTATTCTTGAAATGAAGCTCACTGAGGGGCAGGAGAAAGGGCTCAAAGACTAGGAACACTTTCTGTTCTTCCAGAGGATCAGAATTCAGTCCCCAGCTTCCGTACCTGGTGACTCAACAACTATTAGTAACTCCAGTGCCTGGGGATCCCAGGCCTTCTTCTGGCCTCTGAGGTTTCCCATACCCCAATACACACATGTGGTATATATCACACGTATACACATATACCTCATACCTTAAAAAAACAATTCAAGGGGTTGGGGATTTAGCTCAGTGGTAGAGTGCTTGCCTAGCAAGCACAAGGCCCCGGGTTCGGTCCTCAGCTCCAAAAAACCAAAACAAAACAAAAACAAACAAACAAACTATTCAATCTCATCTCAAAAACAAAACAACCCCCGCCCCCATCTTCTGGGGTCAGCTCAGTGGCAGAGTTCATGTCTACTGTGCACAAAAGCAGGAGAATCCAGAGTTCAAATCCCAACCCTGTAAAATGAGAGAACAGCTTCGCATAAGATGTGATCACACCACTTCTACACTAATATTTTTCCTTCCTAACACCCACCAGACTCGGTAACATGGGTTTGGGGGTCTCTCTTTGTTCTTCTCTGCCTGTGTGCCCCAGGAGGTACACCCCCGTCTATCTTGAATTCATACCTGCATCCTCAACTCCCAACGCAGGCAGGCGTTCAGTAATGATTTATGGAGAAACGACTGAATTAATTTAATCCTCAGGATGAGCCAGCAAGCGGAGATGGCTTTTCCAGCTTTACAGACAAGGAAACCCAACCTCCACGGGTCCAGGTTTGTTTACCATTCTTCTCCCAGCAAGTGGTGGGATTCATAGAGTCAAACTCAGATTCATCAGATGCCAGCGTCCTTGTGCAGCTTCAGCAGAGGAAACTGTCTTAGTGGTCCCTGAAGGAGTGTCTTTATTCTTAGAAATTAGGGCAGCACAGATATGATGTGGGAAAGGGCACAGAACGGGGCTGGTGTTGCAAAACCAGCTCCCAGGTGGGGCCAACCATTCAGTTCATTATTTGTCACTGCCACAGAAACGCCTGGTGGCCCAAAACACCCCCTACACACACACACACACACACACACACACACACACACGCACACACACAAATGCACACACACACGCACACACACACACACACACATGCACACACACACACGCACGAGGAATGGATGATGAGGCTATGACAGGCAGCAGCCAGCGAAGTGGCTCCGCCCCACCTGTCAATAGCAGCGCTAGGTTTCTGCTGCTATGCAGAGACACCTTGACCACGGCAGCTCTCATAAAGAAAGACATTTAATCGGGTCTGGCTCACAGGTTTAGAACATTACTGTCATGGCGGGAAGCATGGTGGCATGCAGGCAGACATGGTGCAGGAGAGGTAGCTGGGAGTTGTATGTTTAGTTCTGCAGGCAGCAGGAAGAAAGAGTGACACTGGAGCTGGCTTGAGCTTCTGAGACCTCAAAGCCCATTGCCACCCTGCTGGGACACACTTCCTCCAACAAGGCCACACCTCCTAATAGTTGAACTCCCTATGAGCCTATGGGGGCCGTTTTCATCCAAACCACCACAAGCGGATATAAAATGCCTTCCTTAGCATATGGGACTGGCTGACACTCTTTCTCTCTGGCTTCACCAACCTACCTCGAATCCTCTGGAACGCATGCACACCAGCTGGGCAGAGCAAGGGTTATTTCTTGTTTCACAAATAGTAAATATGTCTTAGAGGGCTCATATGTTCACCAAGACCCTCAGTTTGCCCGTCTGTGCCATGGGAGGACTGGATTTGGTGGTGCCACAGTTTCTACACCATTATGTTTCCCCAGCCCCCCAGGCACTTGTGTGTCGGTCAGAGGACCGTTTGTGGAGTCATTTCTTTCCCTTCACTTTGTAAGGGTCCTGAGTCTCGAACTTGAGTTCTCAGGTTTGCTCAGCAAGCTGTCTTTACCCACTGAGTCACCTCACGAGCCCAAACTTGGACTTCTCAGGTGCAGGTTCATAGCCACTGTACAACACTACCTTAGCCTCCGTCTCTCACGGTTTCAAACTCCCATAATCAGTTCTTTTCCCTCCCTTCTTCCTTCCCTTCCTCCTTCACTCTTTCTTTCTGCTCCCCCTTTTACAGGAAAAAAAGAACACATAAACTGTACAATGTCCCCGAGTCCTGAGAATATCACACTTTTTTCTTTTCTTTTCTAGACAGGGTTTCTTAGTGTAGCCTTGGCTGTCCTAGAACTAGCTCTGTAGACCAGGCTGGCCTCAAACTCACAGTTGTTCTCCTGCCTCTGCTTCCAGAGTGTTGGGATTAAAGGCATTCACTGCCACCAGCACCACCACCACCACACGTGGCTGAATATCAGACTCTTGTCCATGCAACACTTTGCAAGGAAAACGTCTAAGAGAAAAAGCCTAGAAGAACCTATGTGCCTCCGTGTGCAGGAGGGTGGGCTGGCCAGGCTGTACAGCTGCCTTGTCTCTACTGAGCCCACTTTCCTACAGAGGCAGGTAGGGAAGGGAAGGGGTCACTAGGCCTTTGAGGGAGCTGAGGATGGTAGCCCGGTTGGCGGAGTACTTGCTTAGCGCGCATGAGCTCTGGGTTGGACCACTAGAACAACATAAAATGGTGAGGTTACAGTCCACCAGAGCATGGCAGAGGTAAAGACAGACGGTTAGATAGCCAAGATTAACTACATAACAAGTTTAAGCCCAGTCTGGGACCCAAATAAAACAAAATCACCGGTTGGGGATTTAGCTCAGTGGTAGAGCGCTTGCCTAGCAAGCACAAGGCCCTGGGTTCGGGCCTCAGCTGGGGGGGGGGGGATGGTGGTGTAAAAATCACCACTTAAAAAAACGACCTTTCTCTTCCTCCATTTTCTACCCTCAACTGCTATAGGGAGGAGCTCTGTAAAGCAGGGTAAAGGGGGGCAGTAACCATATCTGCTTGCAGTCGGGGCTTATCCCTGGAGTATATCTGGGACCTGTTTTCTGAGGGGGGTGTGATGATGAAGGTCTATTTAGCAAGCAAATGGCTATAAAGACCTAAGAACAGGCAGGAAGCAACCTGCCGAGGGATGCCTGGCCTTGCTCTCCCTCCTGTATCTAGTGGGTGAGGAGGTATCTTACTGACAGAGTCTGGGAGTGACAGAGTAGAATGCAGCTCAGCGGGAAGGGGTTAACCCCGCCCCCGCACCCCTCCCCTTTCAGTACCTCTGTCTGCCCTCCCCTGTGCCTGCCCCAGTGCCAGCCTCAAGGAGACCCTTGCAGGTAGAGACGCTGCAGATGACTCCCAAATGCTCCCATGCCCTCAGACACACCCGGGATTGCCCCCATGATAAAAGCCAGGGGCATTGTTTACCTTGCTCTCCCTGGGGCCAACACCCCGGGAAGGACTTCAAGTGCCCAGGAATGGACAGGCCAACATGTTTCTTAAAGGTGGCTTTCAAAAAAACCAAAACAAAAGACCCTCTGCTTCCCGCTGAGGACACACAAACACAGCTTCAAAGAGCTTAAAATCATGCTTACTTGCAACCTGAAGGACCTGCAGCTGGGCAAGCACAGATGGGCATTCTCCCTCAGACCTGTGCATGCACAAGACACACCACGTCTGCAGCAGTTGTATACCTCGTGTACACACACGCACACGCACACACACACACAGAAAATGTAAAACTTAAAAAAAAAGATGTTTTCTATGCACAAATATTATGCGAGAGGTTTTGTTTGTTTGCACAGTGGCCGGTGCCTGTTGCCATCCGCCTTCTGAGGGCCTCCTCTACTGCTTGCTCTCTTATCTTTTTTGGATTCAGAATCTCTCACTGAGCCTGGAGCTCACTGATTCAGCCGCCCACTGCAATCCTCCCGCCTTCCTCTCCCTAGGGCTGGGATTATAGTCGTTTGCTGCCGTGCCTGGCTTTGATGTGGGTGTTAGGCATAGAACCCAGGACCTCAGACTTGCATGGTAAATACTTTACCGACTGACTGCACCACCTCCCCAGTCCCTGAGTGACTTCTTAAGACAGGGTCTCATTATTTACTCCTTGCTGTCCTTAAACTTGAGGCAGTTCTGACTTCCACTACTGGATGACAGGCCGGAGGAGCTACCTGGCTCAGGGGTGGGGTGGTTGTTTTTTTTTGGAGGGGTGTGGAGTGCGGGGGGGGGGGTTGTTAAACCGAGTGTGGTGGCTAACGCCTGTAATCTCAGGAGGTCGGTGTGAATTAGAACAGGAGTTCAAGGTCAACTTCCCTTGCCTGGTGAGTTCAAGGTCAGCCTGAACTATCTATGTAAGGGTGGGGGAACTTGGTCATTTGCTCTTAGACTCTTAACGTGAAAGAGACTGAGGCAGGAGAATTACTAGTTCGAGGACAACCTCGAACAAAGGCAAAACGCAAACCTTGAAGTTGCACACTATTATTTAGGCACAAGCTTCTTGCCTTGGTATCTAGCTGTCTGTGCCTGGTTGTAAGAGAGCTGCTTCATTCCAGAGACTGCAGCAAGGATTTCCAAGTCCCTTCTTTCTCTCTGGGAGTGCTGTGCTCCTCTGCCTGTCCCTGGATTCCAGCAGCATCCCTTCCTAAGGTAGAGTGCAGCACACTCATGGAGGGGCGGGTGCATTTTCAGGGGGAAGGATTCTGCCCATTCTGCCTCATATCCCCCCCCCACGCCCCACCCCAGAAGCATTCTGGGGCCCAGAACTTCACAAGATAAGTCCTCCATCCAACCTTTGATATTTCCCCCATTGTGAATGGGGAATGTAAACATAGCTTAAAGAAAGTGTAAATAGTGCTTAAGCCAAACTGTTATCCTCTGTGGAAGGACTGGCTTCCTGTTTCCTGTTTTCCCAGGTGAGATAAAATGGGCAGAGAGAAGAGGGAGAGATTTCTGACCAACAATGGCAAACACTGTTAAGCTGGGAGGAGAGGCCTTCTTGCTAGGGTTGCTACTTAAGGCAGGGGTAAGGAAGGGGTTATCAGTTTCTCCTGTGCTGAGGTAGGTGGGTGCCATGGACAACCACGAGGACTCCTAAAGCTGAGGTTTCTTGTAAATCCATTCAGGACTCAAATGATTTCCTTTCGTTCAGTCTCTGAAAGGTTCCCTGTAGCACACCTCACCTTGATCATGTCCTCTCCTAGAAGGCTCCAGCCCCTACCAGGTCCTTCTCACCTATATCCTGCCCCTGTATGTGTCCCTGACTTCCCAGTAGTGTAGCATCCCATTGACGGCTAGAGTTCAGCTTGTGCTAAAGGAATCAAGGGATCTCTCTCTTCTGTCCCTTCTCTATTTCCATCTCCTCCTGCAGGGAACTAAGGGGTCCTACCATTCATTCAGAACTCAGGGGCCATCCTTGCCTTCTTTGTGCCAACTTCCACATCCATAGCCCCCCCCCCCGATTTCTTAATCTCTCCTGTCCACTCCTTCCCACTGTATCTCCCAGCACACAGCTATGTCCTGTCTTGCCTCCAACTCCATACTGGGCAATTATGCCATTCTGGCTTGAGCCCTTCACAGTCTTTTAGTTGTCCCAAGGATGAAATCCAAATGCTTTAACAAGTCATTTTGAATCTGGTTCCCTCATGCCTCTGGTAGTCACACAGCTCCTTGCCTTACGTCTACTCTGTAGGCTCCAGTCAGCCTCACAGAAATGGTCCCACTCAGAGGCTGTTTCCTACTTGGGAACAACTATCCCTCTCTGTGCCTGGCTAATGACTGAGTCCCAAGTCTGGGTCCAATATGGGGGTCTCTCCCACGACAAAGCCTCCTTGTACGCTTCTGTGGTGCTATGCATTGAACTGCTATGCCTTTGTCTTCTGGTCTTAGTCACCAGATTGTATCTCTTGTCCAGGCTTCACTAAATTCTGAACATGCGGGAACTCGGCCTGTGTTGCTAGCTAGCATGGCTTACCTACCCAGGAAACGGAAAAGTGAGGAAACCTGACAAATCTGAGCACTTAGAAAGTACAGACAGAAAAACCAGAAGTTCAAGGTCAGCCCAGGCTTCCCGAGACACTGTTTTTAGAAATAAAGGGCTGGATACACAGCTCGGTCGATAGAATGCTTGCCGAGCATGTGTGTGCAGGAAGCCCTGGGTTCCGTATAAATTTGACATGGTGGCTCACACCTGTAATCCTAGCACTGGGGAGGTAGAGGCAGGAGGATGAGGAGCTCAAGGCCATCCTTGGCTACATCAGGAGTTTGAGGCCTGGGCTACAAGAGACTCTGATTTTAAAAATTATTAATAAGCCAAGTGTAGTGGTGCACACCTTTGATTCCAGCACTCTGAAGGCAGAGGCAGGAGGATCTCTGAGTTTGAGGCCAGCCTGGTCTATAAGAGGGGGTTTCAGGACAGCCATAGCTACAGAGTGAGACCCTGTTTTGAAGCAAACAAAAAAAATTAATAATAATAAAATATGTTTGGGTCTGTCTAACCTCGATACAGAGGCACTTACACACATAGAGTAAATGTAAAAAAACAAAAATGTTTTTTTTGTTTTTTTAAAGAGGCCATAAAGGGGACTGGAGAGATGGCTCAGTGGTTAAGAGCACTGACTGCTCTTCCAGAGGTCCTGAGTTCAAATCCCAGCAACCACATGGCGGCTCACAACCATCTGTAATGGGATCTATGCCCTCTTCTGGTGTATCTGAAGACAACTACAGTGTACTTACATATTTATAAAAAAGTAAATTTTTTAAAAAAGAGGCCATAAAGATGGCTCAGTGGTTAAGGGCACTTGTTGCTCTTGCAGAGGACCAAAGTTCAGTTTTCCACACCCACAAGGTGGCTTACAACCATCAGTAACCCCAGCCGGAGGATCCCATTCCCCTTTCTGGCCTCAGTGGGCACCAGGCACAAACATGGTGCACATACATACAGGCAGGCAAAGCATATATATACACACACACATACAAAAAAACCTAAAACACATTGTTTACATAAAAAAGGAAAGTTTTTTTATTAGCGAAAATAAGATTATGTTATTAGATCAACAAAAATAAGAAAATGTTTGATGAACATTTTTGTGGCTGACCTAAATAGAGGCAGGCAGCCCAGGTCTCCCTCAACCAGCACCCCTTGGTTGAGCGCCCTGGCGTGCTGCTTTGCTCTGCTGTAGAGAATTGAGAGTGACCAGAAAGTGAAAGTTACATGGAGGTGAAAGAGCTAGGTGAGGTCTAGGGAGGAGGGCCCGGGGCGAGGCAGGCATAAGTTCACCCAGCCCAGTCTAGAGCTGCCTTTGGGTGGCTCACCGAGCACTGGGACGGGAGGGGTGGGGGTGGGGAATGGGCGGGGATGAGAGGCTGGCAGAAAAGAGAGGGAATGAGTGCTGTAATTAGTCATCCTCCGCACCCCCACCCCGAGGGTGAGAATTTTCTGCTGAGGTGGGTTGAACAGATTTGCAGAAAGGCAAACACGCAAACCGTGGCCACGTTGGGTCTTTAGGCCGTAAGTAGAGCTTTCTAGTTTTGGGATTTTTGTTTGTTTGTTTCTTTCTTTCTTTCTCTCCCTACTACAACAACTCGAGGTTGGGCAGTGTAAAGTGGGAAGAGAAAACAAGGCTTTCCTGAAGCCTCTCCCCACCCTCAACCTGGTCTCCTGAGACCGTGACTGTGGACAGGGCGGTGCGTGCACCTGCTTCCTGGAAGGCTCGACTCAAGGGCTCTAATTTAGCCTAGGAAGTCCTTAGGAAACACGAAAATCTCCGAGATAAGACGCCTGGTAAAAAGCTTGAGACATGCCTGGGGTGCAGGTATGTTCCGCGGTTCAAGGCCTGAATCAGCTGTGTGTAGCATTTGTGGCCAACCTGGGCTACAAGAGACTATAAATAAATAAGATGATTAAAAACTGCTTTCCCTTAGATGAATTTAAAAAAAAAAAAATTGGCTTTCCTTCCTGCCAATGGGGGGAGCAAAAGGGAGTGGTACACATTAGATGTGAAGGGGAAGGAAATAATGGTCACATGCTTCCGATAGACAGCCCTAGGGGTGCTAGAACCCAAAGTTACCAGACAAAGTGGCCCCCTGCATCAAAGGCACATTTTGGTCTTCAGTCTATTTCCAGAGCAGCAGCAGCAGCAGCAGCAGCAGCAGCAGCAGCAGGCAGGCAGCAGGCAGGAGGAGGAGGAGGAGGAGGAGGGGAGGAGGAGGGGAGGAGGAGGGGAGGAGGAGGAGGAGGAGGAGGAGACTCAGAACATCAGTGTGGGGCTTGCCTAGTGTGCGACACCACACTCAGTCGTGCATTTCATTGTTTTGTTTACTTTTTTTTTGAGCCCAACTTTTACTAACCAAACAAACACTTTATTATTGATCAATATTCCAGCCCCCATTTCTCTTTCAAATAAAAAATTTGAGTGAAGATTGGAGAAATGGCTCCAAAAAAAGCACTGGCTGCAAAGTGAAGCAGGAAAGAGGGGCCCCAAGTAGACCAATAGGCTCGACAAAGAAGAATGAACCAGAAGAGGAGGAAGAGAAGGAGGAAGAGGAAGGGGGGGAGGAATAATGGCTGCCCTAAAGTGGAGTCTATGTGCTCAGTCAGTTATTTGGCTAAGAATGTGAAATTCAAGTGCAGCTCAGCGTCAGCCTCAGTGTAAAAACTGTACAGGATCTTGTACAGCTGATGAGATTCTTTGTAGAGAAAATACTTTTTTTAAAAAAGAGTCTGTAGCTTTTTCAGGGGCTACAACGTACAGTTAGATTTAAAGCTTTTGATGTGGATTGTTTCTAAATATTTAATGGTTTCTTTAATTTCTTATGGTAGCAAAAAAAAAAAACTTCATAGGAATTTGTATTACCAGTAAAAATAATTTTTTAGGACGTTGCTTTTTTTGTTTTTTGATTTGTAATAAAATTATATATATAATTCACATATATTCATATTCATATGTATAAATCACACACACACACACATATATATATATATATATATATATATATATATATGAAAATAAGAAAATGTTTGATGAACATTTTGTGACTGACCTAAATAGAGGCAGGCAGCCCAGTTCTCCCTCAACCAGCACCCCTTGGTTGAGCGCCCTGTCATGCTGCTTTGCTCTGCTGTAGAGAATTGAGAGTGACCAGAAAGTGAAAGTTACATGGAGGTGAGAGAGCTAGGTGAGGTCTAGGGAGGAGGGCCCGGGCATAATTTCACCCAGCTCAGTCTAGAGCTGCCTTTGGGTGTGTGTGTGTGTGTGTGTATTTTGTTGTTGTTTTGTTTTGTTTTAAAGCACTTGCTGCTCTTACAGAGGACCAAGGTTCCATTCCCAGCACGCACACTGGGCCACTCACAACTTCTGTAACTCCGGTTCTAAGGGAGCCCAAGACCTCTTTGAGCAGCTTTGTGCACAGATAAGCAGGCTTTCTTCCTCCCTCCCTGTCTCCCCCACATTAAAATTTTAAGAAATTCTGAGTGACCCACTAAGTCAGTCCCGTGACTCACGGATGAGTCTTTACGCTCCTCAGGAGGCCGTGACACCACACATTGCTATCTCTGGCTAGGCCACTTTTTCCCTGCAGAGTTCAGTGCCTTCACTTGGATTTCTCTACAGCAGACACAGGGCCCACAGCCTTTCATCTGCCCCAGGTCAGGGTACCTGTTCCCCCACCACCACCACTGCAGAACGAGCTGAAGCAACAAGTCCAGAAGGCCATGGGCTTCGTGGCTGTTCACATCTTCTGATGGACTCACAGGGCTTAGTACCAGAATATCCAACTGAAGCAACGTAATACAGAACTGGTATATGGAGTCATCCCACTGGGTGAGGTGGCCCATGCACCCGGGAGGCAGACACAGGCAGAGCTCTGTGAGTTCGAGGCCAGCCTGGTCTAAATAGCAAGTTCTAGGACAGCCAGGGCTATACAGACCCTGTCTCACACAAATGACTTCCCCCTCAAAAAACCAAACCGAACAAACAAAACAACAACAACCAAAAAATAAAAAAAAAAATGGAGGGGGGGGAAATCAATAAGTTAACTGTTAGTCCCGGAATAGATGATTCCAGAGTTAGTAAATGCTCACGTGACCCTCTGTTTATTTCCCTGTTGTCACTGCCAACCCTTGTCATTTTTTGTTTTCTTTAGTGGCAGTGTGACCAGAATCTGTGACAAGGGGCCTTCTGGGTAGCAGGAGAAAGGAAGGGTGGGGCTGAGGTTTTGGTTGGCTGAGTGACTGAGTGAGTCACTCCCTGAGTGGCTGGCCCCTTTCACCCATGTAAGGACAGGCTGGAGCCACCCACTAACTGCCCAGCTGTGTCTGGACAGAAATGGGCATGTCTGCTCTGCAGCAGCCCCGCCCGTGCTGGGATAACCCTGTGAGTCAGGGAACCCAGAGACCTACACTGTGAGGAACACAGTACCCAGCGTGCTGACTAGCCCTGTGTAGGATTCTGGGAGCAGGAAGGGGTGAGAGGTCACGAAGCCAACTCGTCGATGCTCTCTCTATTCACTGTGGGCTCCTTCTCATTCCTGAGACCAGGACTTAAGCTGGTTCTCACGTGGGTCTGTTGTCTGTCAGCTTCCCCAGAGAGACTCAGGAGTTCGGGGGTGGTGGGAGGATTGCTCCTGGTGTCTAAGTCAAGGCTAACACCTAAGAGTGCAGGCTGGACAGGAGTCAAGCACATCGTGTGAGCTCAGCAAGAACCTGAGTCTGAGACTTCCCTCATTGTGGAGATATGGAAACCCTGGCTGCAATAGGCATGGTGACTTGTCTCATAGTAGTAGATCCATGAACTGGGGCCTCCTGGGTTTCAAGTTGTCACTAGCGTCCCTTGCCTGGATCTCTGGTTTGCTTCCTAATTTGTTCCAACCCAGAGAGAGATCATCATGGGTAGCCACCATTAGAGTTGCCCAGGCTCCCCAGCCCTTTGCCTTGGCTCTGTTCATCCCCCTGGCTGCCACAGACAGCTCTATAAAGCAGCTCACCTCTACCCTCTCTGGAAGAGCTGCCTTGCAAGCAGCTCCTGTCTGCTCCAGATGCATGCTACCTCTTCCCACCTACTTGGGTTCCCAGCAGCCAGGAAAAGGCCCTCTATTCGTTGTTCTGTGCTTGGGTGCTATTCATTATGGCCTGGCTGTCCCCCTGACACATTTCATAAAGTTTGGCGTACCCAGAGATTTAAGAAATTACCAGACTCATGGGAAGACGCCATTACGGTAAGCCCTGTGAAGGTAGCCTGTCTAAACTCACCACTATTAAGTGCAGGGTTAGGACTTAAAGAACCCCACATCTGGTTGCTCCCAAAGCCTGGAGGTTTAACCCCTGAGGACCTGTGTTTAGTGTTCTGAAGGCAGAGGGAGCTAGAAAGGCAAGCTAGAGGCAACAGAGAAGGAAGAATTGCTACTGACGGCCTCAAGTGTCACTTGTGAGTCAGGGTGAAAAGTCTGAGGTGATGTATTAAAGAAGGATGCAGACTCACCAAGTCACATGGGTGACACACACAGATTCACGCATCAAGCAGATCAGGTGTACAAACACTATAAAACCACACATACACACTAATGGACTAATACATGGGACTGTACGTAAAGTGCACAAAAAGACAGACACGGAAGTGCACACCTGTCTTCGACTGACACCAGACTACAGCCAGACCCAGACAGACACGCTGGGACTCACACATCCTGGAGGGAAGGGAAGGAAGCGCCGCGCCGCCTCATTTCCTGCCCTGTCCTCCAAAGCAGAGGGAAAAGCCTTCCTCCGAAGTGCTGAGTCAGCAGCGGGTGACAAATGAGCCTTGGGCGGCGGGGCGAGCACTTAACATGCGGAGCGCATGCATGCCAGCGCCAGTCCGGACCAGCTGAGGGGGTGGGCAGGGAGGCTCAGCGGCCCCTTGCCCAACCCGGAGGAGGCCCGAGGGAGGAAGTGACTGGCTTTGACTTTACAAAGTCGTGGACTTTGCAGCCCAAGGTCACTCAGCTGGCGTCGCCAGCCATTTTCCTGCGGGGAGGTGGTATGGGCTCTGGCTAGAGCTGGGCTGTAGCCTAAGGGAAGGGCTAGAACAGGAAGGTGAGGGAAGAGGACCGGGAGTTGTCCTCTCCAGTGTGGGGCAACTGTCAAAAGAGGACCCTAATTAGGTGTTTGGGAGTCGGAATGAGTCGGACGGCTCCCCATCCAAGTATGGGGAGGGCCTGGGATGGTTCCTAAAGCCTGCCACCCTGGAAACTAGGACTAAGGCATGTGGCAGCATGCCTGGCCTGGTTCATCTTCCTTCTTGCCCCCTCATTTATTCTTCCTAGAGCAGCCAGCAAGGCCTTTGCAAAACATCCATCATGTCATTTTCTCTATTCCTGCACTTGGAATAAATTCAGCCGCTTCTAGTGGGTAGCTTCATCAAGACCTGAAAGGAAGGCTTACCAGGGAGGGTGTCAGGAAGCAGGACACTGCATATGAACCAGGTCTGTCTCAGTGCTAATTAACCCCTACCTACTTCTGCTTGGTCCTTCCAGCTCCTTACTCATGACTTCCTGATACCTTTCTGTTCCTGCCCACTTCCTTCCTCTGGTCATCTACCGAAGGAGGTCCTGTTTGTAAGCCATTGTCCAGGCATGAGCATGACATAGCTTTTTGACATAGCTTTTTGTTTGGGTTTTTGATTGTTGAGTCTAGTCTTGAACTTCTGATCTTCCTGCCTTCAATGTGCTAAATGAACTACCATACTGGAAACATTGTTTTGTTTCCTTGATTATTCTCCATCCTGGTTTTTTTTTGTTTTGTTTTGTTTTGTTTTGTTTTTTTGAAATTGTGCATCATTGGTGTGAGATCTCTTGGAACTGGAGTTACAGATGGTTGTGGGTGCTGAGAATTGAACCCAGGTCCTTTAGAAGAGCAGACGGTGCTCTTAACCACTGATCCATCTCTCCAGCTCCTTGAGTGCTAGTCTTGAAACTCTAGATTCTATGGTCCGAGTCCTGGGGTTAAAGGTAGATGCCTCGGCCCACTCTCTTAAGTTTTATTTTTATTGTATTTGGTTCTCTTTTTGTAGCTCCGTCTGTCTCCTTCAATAATAAAAACTCTTGATAGTGAAGACTTTTGCTATTTTGTTTGGCTGTACCGAGTCTCTATCACCAGGGTAGGGTCTGGAACAAAGTGTGTACCAGCCACTTTAAATATGTTTACACAGGAGAAGAGCAACCTGAAAGGGAGCACAGGCCTTGATCCACAGAGGAAAAAGATGTGTAGGGCTGGTTGTGGCATGAGGTGCCAACTGCACCAGGAAAACAGAACCAGACCTGCTGAGACTACACCAAGGTGTTATTTGAGAAGAACACAAAAGTCAGGTGTGGTTAACTTGAGACGCTGAGAGAGGAAGATTGCCACCCATTTGAGGCTAGCCTGGGCTACGGAGTAAAACTGTCTCAAACAAAAGGGAAAGCAACCCTCTGGGAGGGTTATTGATGCCCTTCAGGGGCACCTTCTTCCTTGCCCATCCCTCCCCAGCACTCCCCAGGCCTTGTAGGGAATCCTGCAGAGGCCTTGGTAATGCTGAGACAGTGGCTGCCCTTCTGTATCCACTATGCTTCCACTCCAGGTATGCCAGGCAGGCCTCTGTTTCCCTCTTGGAGCATAGGGATTGAGCAGGGCTCTGCTATCCAGAAGTGGAGCTCCTGGGGAATCTGGCAAGACAGAAAACATAAAGTATTTTCATCTTGGCTCTCGGGCTTCCTTGGACTTTGAGCCGAGAGGCTTTTGTTCTTAATTCCAGCCTTCTTCTGTGCTGCT
Source organism: Rattus rattus (assembly GCF_011064425.1). NCBI lineage: Eukaryota > Metazoa > Chordata > Mammalia > Rodentia > Muridae > Rattus > Rattus rattus. The sequence continues at coordinate 100,922,449 of NC_046160.1, read as the reverse complement.
CCAGGAAGATAATTACCAGGATGGTGCTTTGAAACTCATCCCTGGCTGGAACCTTAGCAAGGTGCTATCCTTTGTGTCTGTGCTGAAATTCCCTCTTGTGGATTTGGAGCTCAGAGGCTGTGTGTGCAATTCCCCCCTCTCCCCAACCCCAGGCGGCTTCAGGAAACAGGTTTCTGACACTCAATCTTACCTCTTTTCCATGAGCTGAGGCTACAGTCCTCTCTTGTAGCAAATCCTGCTTCAGAGAGGAACAGTGAAGGAGCCCCTAGGGAAGGAAGCTGCCCCCAGGGGCCATACAGCCTGCCAGAGAGGCAGCCACTCACCCCCAACCCTGGCCTCCAGCTACACTCCAAGCTTCCTAGGTTTGCTCTGTGGCCAGTGCTCCTTCCTCCACAGCCCTGAGCAGAGCAAGCTGACTGGGTAATGAGAGGATGACAGCCTGAGGCCACCGTTCACAAGCTTCTGTCCTGAGTCAACTTCTCCCAATGGGTGCCTGGCAGCTAAGGATACACCCTCATGGGTCCCAATGCCACCTCCACCAAAACATGCCTCTGGGAACTCTGGCAGGCTCCATGGGGGTGGGGGTGGGGTGGGAGGAGAAGTGAAAGGAAGGAGAAGGGTGGTGGTGGCACCAAGCATCCTCTGGCACTACCCATAGCCAGGCATGCAGCCAGGGGGTTGAATCAAGCTGATAAGAGTGCGGTTGTGGCTCAACGTCACAAGTCTGGAGATAATAGGCGGACTTTCACTCGGCCTTCTTTTTAGTTTTGAGACAGAGTCACTGTGAAGCCTAAGTTGGCCTCCCATTCACATCAGTTGTCCTGCCTCAACTTCCTGAGTCCTTAAATTTAGGTATGAGCCACCACAATTATTGCCATTCATCTTTTAGTGAACAGTGCCACCACTGCTGCCATCATTGCAGTTGTCGTCGTCATCATCATGTTTTGTGTGTTTGTTTTTGGACAGGATTTCACTCTCTAGTCCTGTATGTCACTCTGTAGACCAGGTTGTGCTTGAATTCAGAGATCCACCTGCCTCTGCCTCACAGGTTCTGGGATTGCTTTTTGGCACCACCGGGAAGTAGGATCTGGTGTAGACACCAATACGTAATTCCAACGGAGATTTTTAAATGGGGGCTAGAAGGGCTGGAGAGATGGTGAATCGATGGCAAAGAGTGTACACTGCTCATAGAGAGGACCCAAGTTGGAATCCTAGCATCAGGCAGTTCAGTACTGCCTATAACTAATTCTAGTTCCAAGGTATCCCATGCTTCTGGCCCGTGTGGATGAGAACGGTCATGCATGCATATCTACACACAGGTGAATACACACATGTATAATTACTTGTGTCTGTATATTGGGGCTCGAGAGATGAGAGCTGGCTCAGCGTTCGGATCACGCACTGCTCTTGGAGAGAGCCTGCGTTCAGTTCTCAGCACCCCCCTGTAAGCACACCTCTGGGAATCGATATCCTCTTCCAGCCCCCAAGGGCTCCTGCAGGCACGCTGTGCATATAGATTCACGCAGGCAAATACATGTACACATACAATAAAGAGATGCAGCCACGTGTTGTGGTTCACGCCTTCAATCCCAGCACATGGGAGGCAGAGGCAGGCAGATCTCTGAGTCTGAGGCCAGCTTGATCAACCAAGAGTTTCAGGACAGCCAGGGCTACAGAGAAATCCTATCTCAAAACAAACACAAACTAGAAAGAAATGATTTTAGAATCCCTGTCCTCCTGGAGCTTCCAATTCAGGAAAGAAAAGACAGTCAAAACCCAAAATATAAGTGATACTTTATCGGGCAGTGATAGGCCCAGTGCAGAAGATAAACCAGGGAAGAAGCCTAGAGCAAGGATGGCTGACAGGGAGAGCTTCTCGCAGAATCATTGATCAGGGTTGACCAGATGGCTCATCGAGTCGAGACACTTTCTGCCAACCTGAATTGGATCCCTGGGGCCCATATGTTGTCTTTCGACCCCCACCATACATAGACATTGGTGTATACACATGCAAATGAATAAATTAGTACATTTCTTTAAAGAGTCATTGGTCCGCCCCAAGAGCTGCAGGTGGCTGACTGGCATCTCCATGAAGGATGAAGAGGCGAGGGCCACAGGAGCTGTATGGGCTAGCTGGAGTAGGAAGGCATGGAGACACTGGAATCTGAGCTCAGACTCTGCCTGAGGTTTGTAACAGCATTGCTATTGGAGAGAGAGAGAGAGAGGTGGGGGAGAGGAAAAAGGATATAAGAGGGTGGACGGCGAGCTTTGCGATGGTGGCCATCTGTTTTCCAAGCTGAAAATCAGGACACGCTCTGAAAGGATTTTCCTGTTGCTAGAATTGAGAACTGCCGTCTGGGAGAGGCGGTTTGGATGTTTGCCTGAAGGGTGGTATTTTTGAGACATTCCAGTGGCTTGTGGGGGCCCATGAGACAGTCCAAGGGTAGGGCATCGCCATGGGAACCATGGCCTGGCCACTAGGTCAGGATCCTGGTGCAGGGCCACATGGCCAGGACACTTCATTGGTTGTGAACCCAAGACATCAAGGGTCACAAAGAGAAGCCTGATCCACTGAGCAACCACACTGGAGGGACACGGAAGGGGAGAAGGCTGGGTGTGGCTCACATCAGCCCACATTCTGGGCCAATCAAGACAGTGGCCAGGCAGACTCCAGGAAGCGCTCCAGGACAGGTCTTCAGGCAGCATGAGGAGAGAGTCGGGCTAATCATAATCTGAGTATGCACTTGAGTCTTCCCTCTGTAGCAGCGTTACGTTCTCCAGCCTTCCTGAGTCACGCGGAGACCACCTGACTGATGGTTGTTTCCTCTTTGCGGTGGGTGGGGATAGTGACTCTCCTCTTGGGTGATGCCTGGAGCTTGGGCAGAAACTGCTTGGCATGTGCATGTCAACTCCACAGGAGTGAGGCTGTTGGCTGTTTCCCTCTACCCAGTAGGGGGCCAAGGGCATGCCAGAGTGGCAAGCTAGGCAGGACGGGAAAAATTAGAGGGCTTGGGAAACACATGACCCACTCACCCAGAGGAGTTGCAGGTTCCCAGCCAAGCCCTGCTTGTGGGTTGGGGCTTTGTCAGCAACAAAAGAACAATGCCCTTCCCAAAGGGCTAGGCACTATGAAAGTATGAGCCCTCCCTTCTCCTCCAGTTGCCAACATTGCACATCCAAATGTCCTGGTTCTCCAAGCCTTCCATTCTGTTGTGTGTGTGTTCATGAGAGCGTCAGGTGCCTCCAGGACATCAAACTTCCTGCTTGCAGATATCTTCCTGGTAAATTCAGCACTGCCCTAAGGTTCATTACAAAAAATAAATTAAAAAAAAAAAAAAAAAAAGGAACGTTGCTTTTAAAGACAGAACAAGGGGTTCTGGGAATGTTGGCAGGTGTTTTTACCTAGCATGCTAGAAGCCCTTGGGTTCAGTCCCCAGCATGACCAAACCCAGTGTGGGGATTCTTCTAGAACCCCAGCACTCAGAACCTAGTAGCAGAGAGGTTAGAAGTTCAGGGTTATCCTAAGCTACACACCAAATTTGAGGCCGGCCAGGAAACAGGAAACCCTGTCCAAAAAAAAAAAAAAAAAGAATAAGTAAAACCTTTCCAAAGCAGGGAGGGGGGAGAGTCAGCAGACATCTGTCTCCCCCACTCTCCGACTTCCATCGGCTGAGTTTTCTCCCTCAGGCCTTGGCCCTGGCAGAGCCAAGGAGAGCTGGAATCTAGCCCAGCTTTTTACCAATAATTCATCACGTGACCTTACGCTCCCTCTCTGAGCTTCCTTGCCTTCATTTGTAAATCGAGGGGTTCAGACTAGACGGTTTCTCAGGTCTAATCCTGACCTCTAAACGATTGTGTTCATTGATCTTTTCTGCTGGTTCATTCATAAACAGCGTTTCCACTTCCTGACGTAGTATTTTTTTTTTTTTAATGTGTTTTGTTTACTGTCTGTCTTACTCCACTTCGGTTCCTTGCTCCCTGAGGGCAGGAGATTTTGCTTGTTTTAGTCACTGCTAGATTCCTGCCATCTGCAAAAAGAAAAAAAGAAAAGAAAAAAAAACCAAAATATAAAACCAACCCAAGATGGGAGTTTGTGTCTGTGTTCTGGAATGAAGCTGAGCTTGTACACTTAGAATCCAGAAGGGGACGTAGCTGAAAGCGTCCTTCCTAGTTGTAGTCAAGGTAGGAACTCAGCTCTCAGAAGTGAGTGTCTGGGGTGGAGCCTGAGGGTCAGGCCAGGCTTCCCAGAAGGGTGGCTTGGCAAGAAAGCAGCCACGCCCACTTGGCCCAGCTGGAAAGCAAGTGAGGACGAAGTACTCCCACTCAGACCTCCTTTTCCTTCAGCCCCTGCTTTCCGCTAGAACGGTAAAAAGGAGGGACTCGAATCTGGAGTAGGGTGGGGCTCTCTCAGCCCAGTGCCCGATAAACACATCTGCTGGGTACTGGCCCTGTGCCAGTGTGTACACTGCTGACCAGCATGTGATCTGCTAAGGCTGTGCCCACCAGGCTGTCCTACGAGACTTGACACGACGTTGGGAACTGTCCGCTCGCTCTCCCTGGAACTGCTCTAACTGTGGCTAGATCCAATTTGGGCCAGCAAGTCTGGTTTGTAACATTACCGCGAGGATGGAAATAGAGCATGATTGAAGGCAGGGAGGAGGTAGGGTCTGCCTAGTCCATGAGTGCTGACTCTGTGGAGCTAGCTACCAGCCCTCAGTAGGAATGACCTTGAAGTTTAGTTGCGTAGGATCTGAAATCCTACTCCATCACTTCTTTGCTGGGCAATCTTGGGCCTGCCTCTTGACATCTCTGGTCCTCCGTTTCATCCTCTATAAAAATGGGGATGGGGGGGCTGGAGAGATGGCTCAGTGGTTTAGAGCCCCGACTGCTCTTCCAGAGGTCCTGAGTTCAATTCCCAGCAACCACATGGTGGCTCACAACCATCTGTAAAGAGATCCGATGCCCTCTTCTGGTGTGTCTGAAGACAGCTATAGTGTACTTATATATAATAAATAAATCTTTAAAAAAAAAAATGGGGATGGGGGAATCAAGGGGATGTAGAAGTTCTGTGAGGATTTAAAGAGCATCTGTGCACCAGGCTTAGCACAGAGCCTGCTCACACCGGGAATGCTCTGTTATTATAATTAGAGACCAGAGGCCACCCCCTTCCCTATTCTCACTCCTCAGGGATCTCCACCCCCTCGCCAGCTCCATTTAATTCTGAGTGTTTTAGGTCATTCTATGGCTGGCCGTCTGCCAAAGCTCTGACAAAGACAGGAGTTCCTGCTCATTCATCCTAATGCAAGTTCCTGCGTTTATGATAATAGGGGAAATGCATGAAAGGGCTCACTGCCTGTGGAGGGGAAATCGGCTTAGAATTGAAAACCGAGCCCTTCCTAGGCTCAGCTCTCCCCTCCTAGCGCTTTGGCTGGGGCGACAGAAAGGAGGGTGGCTGGGAGGAGCCGAGAGGGGAAGAGGGCGGTGAGGCAGAACTCACTGAAGGGGACCGAAGGGCAGGGAGGGGGCCACGGGAGAGGGCCTGGTTCGCCCGGTGAATGGGTTTCAGGGTGGCTGAGGAAGCCTGCCAAAAAGGCGGAGTGAAAAGGCCAGACCCTGTGAGGCGCTGCGCTAGCGGTTTCCATGGCGACCCCAGCTGCCTCTGGGCCCCGGTGGCTGGTTGGCTGGCTCCATGGCGGGGCCTCGTCTGCCACCACATGGTTACTCAGCTTGAAAAAGAGGCAAAGAAAATCTGAAGGGTTGTCTAGGCCCAGTCAGTGTCACTGTGCTGTGTGCCTCACGGGGGGGGGGGGGGGGGGGGGGGGGGGGGGGAGTTGGGGGGGGTGGAATCCTGGGGTGGAATCCTGAGGCCCGTGGATGCAGGTGCATCTTGTTTAGCAGAGGAGTCTGGAAAGCAGGGACAGGGATTTGGAGACTTTTTGGCCATGGATGAGAAATACGAGGGGAGGTAGGGGCAGGGGGGGAGCGTTGAGTGGAACACACAGACACACAGACACACACACACAGAGGAGCACACACAGAGAGATTGAGAGGAAAGCACATACACAGAGGAACACACACACACACACACACACACAGAGAGAGAGAGAGAGAGAGAGAGAGAGCGAGAGAGTTAGAGCCTGAAAGAGTGCCCTGGGCTCTGCTGGTGGATTGCTTGCCCGCACTGAATAGGGTCCTGGGTTCAATCCCCAGCACTGCACACATTAAGTGGTGCTCTATAACCAGTTAGCCCATCATTTGTGAGGCGGAGGTACGAAGATCTGAAGTTCAAGGTCATCTTTAGCTACATGCCTACCCCCTTTGCAGTTAGATACTAAAACATAAAAAGACCCTTTTAAAGAGTGTGTGTGTGTGTTGCCTACATGGGTCAGAGACTTAAGGTCTCTTGGAGTTGGAGTTACAGGCGGCTGTGAGCTACCTGATGAGAATACTAAGAACTGAACTTGAGTCCTCTGGAAGAACAGCTGAGGGGTATCTATCTTTCTGGCCTCAGCAGGTAGGATTGTTCAACCTAGAGAAACCATTGGTGAGGCTGGGGAGATGCCTCAGTGGGAAAAGGCACCAAGGCTGAGGTGCTGAGTGGGATCTTAAGGACCTACAAGGGTTGGGGGAAGGAGAGAACTGGCTCCCACAGGTTGTTCTGCCTTTGTGTTCACGCACGGAAGATAAATACATAAAAGTATCATCCAAGCAGGGGCGGAGCCGGAGAGATGGCTGTGGGTTAAGAACACTGGCTGTTCTCCCAGAAGAACGGGGTCTTATTCCCAGCGCACATGACTCCAGTCCCAAGGGATTTATTTGATGCCCTTTGCTGGCCTCTGTAGGCGCCAGGCGTAGACATGCTACACACACGTCCATGCTAATAAAACATCTCTACACATAAAAGTAAAAAATAAAGGTTAAATCATTAAGAATCAAACGAAAAATTAGGAAAAGAGTGACATCGTCTCCATTGGTCACCGAAGGAGGCCCTGCCACTGCTGTCCTTTAGGCTGCGAGCCCCTCCCAAGGCGGAGGCACTGGGCAGGTGTTTCTGGAACACGGGGATGAGGGAAGGAGTGTTGCACAGGTACATGGCAACCTGGTCCATTTTTATGGGGAGCTTTATTGAAATCCTCATGATATTCCCACCTTCCTCTGCATAGAGTGCTTGGTACTTTGTGAAAGATGGGGCTGGGGGCAGGGGTTCCATTTGTTTCCAGGCCCGTCCTGTGCTCCTGACCCTGGCTTCTTCCTCTAGTAAACCCTCTCCTCAGATTGCCTTCGGAAGACCCACACTTTGGCTCGCACCTGTAGATCCAGCTAGGGAAGGCGGAGGCAGGAAGGTTGCCTGGACTACACGTTCAGTCTGGGTAATTCATGGAGACCTCGTTCCTAGGAAATTAAACAGAGAGGGCTGGAGCTGTTTAGCTAAGTGGTGGAGCACCCACGAAAGCCTTGGGGTCAACACCCAGCACCACTCTAGGTTCTACAGCAGCCTTTAACACGACCAGAATGCTGCTCGCTTGCTTGTGGGTGGGAGCCAGAGGCCGCAGGGAAGGCCTCAGAAGCAGCATCTCCCCGGGGGTGGGGGTGGGGTTGCCCATCACCAGTTTCAGTTCTAGAACAGTCCTAGGAAGTCATCTGAACCAGCCAGGTTTTCTTAAGGGCATACACATCCCCTGTGGTTGGGCTCAGAGAATGTCCCGGCTGGTTTTGTGTATCAACTTGATACAAGCTGGAGTTATCACAGAGAAAGGAGCCTCTCTTGAGGAAATGCCTCCATGAGACCCAGCTGTAAGGCATTTTCTCAACTAGTGATCAAGGGCGGGAGGGCCCCTTGTGGGTGGTGCCATTCCTGGGATGGTGGTCTTAGGTTCTATAAGAGAGCAAGCTGAGCCAAGTCAGGGGAAGCAAGCCAGTAAGAAATATCCCTCCATGGCCTCTGCGTCATCAGCTCCTGCTTCCTGACCCTCTTGAGTTCCAGTCCTGACTTCCTTGGGAGTGATGAACAGCAGTGTGAAAGTGTAAGCTGAATAAACCCTTTCCTCTCCAACTTGCTTCTGGTCATGATGCTTTGTGCGGGAATAGAGAAGATAGAGAACCCTAGGGTATTTTAATATTCACCTCTCTGGGTTCCAGGTGGGCTGTATTTGAACACCCCCAAGCCTCCCCCAGACCTGGGCAAGGGTGCTGTTTATTACCCAGCAGATCCTTGCTGGTGCTCACAGGTGCCAGGCCCCATCAGAATGCCGAAGATCCAGCCAGAAGTGGGACAACAAGGTTCCTGTGCTCCTATGGATGTTTCACAGTCAGGCAGCCAGACTACCATGTGAATGAATGAATGAGTGCATGCATAGAATGAATAAATGAGTGAATGCATGGAATGAATGAATGCATGGAATGGATGAATGAATGCATGGAATGTATGAATGAGTGCATGGAATGAATGAATGAGTGGCTGGAATGTAAAGGAACTGGCAAACTGAGCATGGTGGTCATGCCTGTCATCCCAGCCCTTGGGAGATGGGAGACAAGCAGAGCAGGATTCCAAGGCCATCCTTGACGTCATAGCAAGTTTGAGGCCAGCCTGCACGACCTGAAGCCGCCTCTTCTTTAAAAAAAAAAAAAAAACATATCTTGGAATACCATACAAAAACAATCTAGGGTAAATAGAAAAGGACTTTTTGTTGTTGTTTTGGTTTTTCGTGATAGGATTTTTTCTGTGTAGCACTGGCTGTCCTGGAACTCACTCTGTAGATCAGGCTTGCCTCTAATTCAGAGATCTTCCTGCTTCTACCTCTACCTCCCTAGTGCTGGGACTAAAGGTGTGGGTCACCACACCTAGCCTAAGGATATCTTTTTGAGAAGGTGGTGGCTGGGTGGAATAGATGGCTCAGCTGTTCAAAGTCAGGCTTTCAACCCCCAAAAGAAAACAAGCAAACAAACAAAAACAAAACTAAACTAAACACAAGAGAAGGTATCATTCTAGGAGCGACCTGAAGGTTGATATGTATATAACTAGTAAAAAGTTTTCTCAGGAGAGGGAGTGTCTTAGGGTTTCTTTTGCTTCGAAGAGACACCATGACCATGATAACTTTTATTTTAGAGACAAGGTTTTTCTATATTATGGCAACTCTTAATAAGGAAAACATTTCATTGGACCTGGCTTACAGTTTCAGAGGTTCAGTCCATTATCATCTTGGCAGGAAGCATGGCGGCATTCAGGCAGACATGGTGCTGGAGAAGGAGGTGAGAGTTCTACATCTGGATCTGCAAGAAGCAGGAGGAGAGTATCACACTGGGTGTGGCTTGAGCATCTGAGATCTCAGAACCCATCCTCTAGTGACGCATTTCCTCTAACAAGAGTCCATAGCCTTTAGTAATAAGATTTATTCATTTGGATATATAAGTACACTTAAACACATGACAGTCAGAAGAGGGGGATCTTTTCAGATATTCAAACACCATGTGGTTGCAGGGAACCATGAAGGACCTTAAAGATCCTGCCCATGGGGCGACAGGGAGGAGGACCAGATTGAGGCAAGAGGGCATGTTTAGGTCTAGGGGATTGGGCAAGGCCAGTTGTGGAAGGGCTTTTTGGCCCAGAGGATAGAGTTTGCATAACCATTGTGAAGTTTGCTCAGGGGACTGACAGAATATACTAACACTCTGACTTCTAATGGAGAAAGGTAGGGGTGAGGTGGGCTACAGGAAGGTCTCTGGACGTAGAAAGCAGGTGGGAGGAAGTGAGAGGTGGTAATTTAGACCATGTCAAAGAAAGCCCCCAACTCACCATAGAGTGTACAAGGACAGACCTCGTTGTGTCAATGGCACTGTACACAGATGTACATCGTTGTTTGGGTAGAGAGCTTTTGCTCTTGTTTTTGTGAGACATGATCTCAGGTGGCCCACGTTGCCTTATATAAGTTTGAGAGTTATGTAGCACAGGCTGCCCCTAAACTCCCATTCCTTCTGTCTCTGCTTCCTAAATGCTCAGATTTCAGGCATCTGCCACCGTGCTTGGCTTTAGCATGGTTTTGGAGGTGCTCTCTTTTCAGAGTAGCCCTGGACGACTTTGGCTCCTTCCTTGCGGCCATTTCCCACATCTGGACACCTGCATTTAGTAAGAACAAAGTGAAAAGGAGGATGGACAGGATCCACACAGTATGGCCCATAGTAGGTGCTTTAAAATCATCACATAAACCAGTATTGACCTCTAATTTGTGGCAATTTTCCTAGTTCTTCCTCCTAAATGTCCTGGTTCATAGTAAGTACATCATGAGTTTTTTGTTTGTTCGTTTGTTTGTTTGTTTGTTTTATTGGAACTTCCTTTTTTTTCCACACAATAGCAGAATCGCTTACTGAGTGCAGGGTATGTTTCTAGGAGAACTCATCTTTAATGGCCTTGGGGCACCCAAACCACCTTTGCCTATAGGACCAATATTTTGCATTTTGTGATAGCATTAAGAGAACGGAGGTCAGAGGTTAAGAGATGATGAGCCTAGTTAGACCTGGTGGAGAAGGGAACCTCGTTGGGGTTGGGTCTTCCACCTTCCCTAGCTGAGGGTACAGTCAGGAGGCCATGCTGACATGGTCTCAGCAGATGCAGTCCAGGCTTCCCAGATTGGGGCCCAGCAGAGAGCTGGGAGAGAGGAGGAGACTGGCTGGGGCCCTGGGGGCTGAGGAAGGCTGAGGCTGCCAGCTGACCCTGTTATTTTTAGCTCTGGAATGTGCCTCCTGAACCCCCTTCCCTTCTGTTTATCTTGCTTTGGAGTCCCGATTCCCTCTGGCAAGTCTGTGTCAGGGGAGAGAGTGGGGACCTGAGGGTGTCATATGGGGAAAGATGGGAGAGACAAGAGACCAGCTGGGTTGGGTCCTCCCTCCCCCTCTCCACCATCGTGCCTTTCCCTCCTTTCTTTCCTGTTTTCTGTTACTTTCCTTTTGTCTTTTTGGAGACAGACTTTCAGGATCCTCTTGCCTCAGCCCCCACAACAGTAGAGTTGTGAGTGTGGCCTATACACCACATCAGGGTCCTCTCCTTCCCTTGTGTTTTTTAGTTGGTGATATGGAGACAACCCAGTTCTGGGAAACCTTGGCTCTATCCAGTCTTTCACTATGCTCAGCCAGGCTCCCCCATCCATGCCCCTTCCAGGACCTCAGGACACACTGTGGCTCTCTTGGAGAACAGTCAGCTTGGAGTCTGTCCTTTCCTCTGTGAGGTTGAGAGCAACACAGAAAAAGGGAACTCTCCTGATGCTGGGACACTGCTGAATAAGTATCAGGCAGTTCTACCTACGGTCAGTCATGTGGCAATGGCACCGAGGGTACTGAGGGCCCTGAGTCTCTAGGGGTCTTTGTAGGTCACTCGGAGGAAGCCACTCCCTTCTCAGAAGGCTGACTTAGTCAATGCCATATCTGGGGAGGTTCTACTCAGGGATGATAAGGAACCATCATCCACTGCTTTTCTCCCTATACCCTCAAAAAAAAAAAAAAAATCAGCTCTAATGCTAAAAGTAAGAGTTTCTGTGGAGACAATTACCTCCTGTCCCCAGTCAAAGACTTAGATCTCAAGGGCACAGATGCCAAGCTGGTGGAAGGCAGTACTGCTTTGATAGCTTTGATATCCTCGTGCGGACTTTCTCAGGCTGACTCCTCCTGTCCTCTCCTTTAAGCTGGCGGAGCTTAACAGGGGGTCAGCACCTACCTCGGTTGTCCGGGTGTTGAGGGGACAATAGGAGGATTCTGGCTGCTGATGTGGCTAGTGTGTCAGTCCAGAGCTGAGCACACATTTCAGACCCAGAAATGACCCGAGGGCCTTGTGTACTGTGGTGCGGGCATACCCAGGCCAGATGTGGTAGAGGACAGGGCGGGGACCATCATCAGGACAACCTCTTGCTCCTGGGCATGGGGCCAGGGTCACTTAGAAGGAAAAAAAGGTGACAGCTGCCACATCCCAGGAAAGGCACTGACCTTTAGAAAGGGAGACAGAAATAGCCCAGGATGAGAGAGGGGTGGGGGTGTGGGGGACGGGGACAGACATGCTCCTGTGTGAGAGAGAGGTTCAGGCCGGCAGCACTTGGCAGGGAAGAGCCACCTCAGCAACCCTTGTGCCAGGCACCCTGCTGGCTAGGCCACATGCCACTCCCTCAGTTTCCAGCAGCTACTCTGCAGGTGGGTTTTGTCTTTGTTTTGCGCAGAGAAACCTGAGTCTGAGAGGAAAGGTCAAACCTAGAAGAACAGAACTGGACCCATCCAGATCTAGCTGGTCTGACTTAGTACTTTGCTCAATGGCTACCGCCCTCCTAGAGTACTCCTCAGATGCTGTAAGGATAAATGAAAGTGTTCTTAAGCCTGGCCTGACTTCCCTTAAGGTCTGGAGGCCCCAAAAGGCCAAGTTCAAGTACTTGGTTTACCAGATGGACTTAAGCTTCTACCTCGAGATACGGTATCAATTTTCCTCCCTCTCTTGCTCAAGAAAGGGAAAAACCAGGAGTTCTTCAGCCCACCCCATACTCGAGGTTGCCAAGCTCCCTGCTGGGCTGAGCCCTAGAAACCCTTCCCCAGAGGCTGTGGCAAGGACACACCAGGGGAATGGCCCTAGCTCAAGCTGATGTCTGGATAGTGCGTGTAACAGGCTCAAAATAACCCGTGAGGATGGGCTGGCTCCTTTCCTCCCCTGCGGCTCCCAGCCTCAGCAGCTCCAGCTGTTTCTGCTTATCTGAAGCCAGGGAGGCTGGTTGCCTGGATACCAGCGCTGCTGATTAGCAGTTAGGTCCTTCAGTGGCAGACAGAGACACAGCATCCCCAGCCAGCTGGGCGTGGCATCTCTACCCCCGCGGCTCCGGCTCTAAGAAGGATTGGAAACTGGGTTGGGGGTGCTCTCTGCTCCTAGTCATTTCTAAGGGGCACTTTGCAGAGGAGAAGCTGAACCCTGCCTGCTTTTCGCTGCTGCTGTGACCTTAGTCACATGAACCTCTTTCTTTTTTCAGGCTTTTTTTTTTTTTTTTTTTTTTTTGGCACAGTCTGATGTAGCCCAGGCTGGTCTGGAACTGGCTGTATAGCTGAGGGTCTCCTTGTCTCCACTCTCCAGGTGCTAGGATGGCAGGTGCTTGCAGTCATACATGACTGGTCATTTTGACATCTCTGGGTTTGTTTTTTGCCCAGAAGGAAGAAGAGCCTCTAACCCAAGAGACTATTTACAGAGTATATTCAGTGATTGGATGACCAAATAAGCGTGGGGCGTGACGGCTTCCTCCAGCTTAGTTAGGCTCTGTCTGGAACCTTCTGACTATGTGTTGGTAAGGGAGGCTGCTGAGGAAGGGACTTTGGAGCCAGACTTGTGGCTCCCACTGTCTCCAAGAAAGGGGCTCTAACATGGCATTGTCATGACATGATATATGACTGGGTGTTCAGGGCTAAGCTGCAGGTGGGCACAATGGAGGATGGGCTGAGAAAACCAGGCAAGGTCACTCATCCCACTAGGGCCCAAAAGGAGGGCAAGATTGGCATCAATCCTTATGAAAGTTTCTGTCGGTTATCTGTTTCCTGCCGGACTGTCGGACTGCAAGCACAAGACCAAGGCACAGAGAACAGGACTCAGCATTGCCAGCTGCTCAGGGTGTCCTGTCACAGGCCTGGGGCAGGACCAAAGGCAAGGCAGACGGAGTAGACATGTAACCCAGAGGGGAGGGAAGGCCTTCTGGTATACCTGCATCTAGTGGTACTGCTGTGTTCGAAGAGGATCTAGGCAGACCCCAGGGATAGAGAGCAGCTGGGGTTGGTGATACTGACTTTACACGGTGAGATGAACTCTTCCAGTTCGTTGCTTAGCTCTCTAGAGCCTCTGTCCAGTGTGCCAGCTTGGTAGAACAGGCAAGGGGACAGGACAAGAAGCAACAGATGATCGCAGGCCTATGGGGAGCCTAAGGCCTGTACAGTTTTCCTTCTTAATCCTCTTCATTTAAAGGGCTGGGAAGAAAAGGCTGGAGGAGGGACTGGGTATCATTCACCAGGCCCCTACCTTTTCTCTCTCTGAATGGGGTGGTGAGATCAGCCTATGCCTGTTGGTAGCACAGAGGAACCCATGAATAATGCAGGCAGGAGTGTGGCTTCTAGAAAAATGGTTACCATTTCATCAAAGCAGTCAACGTGCCTCGAATACAAAATGGTGGGTGGCTGGAGTGACAACAACAGGGAGAGCTCCGGCTGCCTTCGTCAGACTGAGGGAGTTGAGACTTCAGCTGGGCAGAATTGCCAAATTGCCCGAGGCAGGACTTCCATACTAAAGCAACAGCATCAGCAGGAGATGAACTTCCTCAAGGAAACAGACGGAGGGTGCTTCCAGAGATGGGTGTATACAGAGGCAAAACATGGATGGATGGACTGAAGGACTTTTAGCAACTTGGGGTCTTTATGTACTGGGGAAAACCAAGAGGTGTGGGGAGCAGGGATTGCTTAAGAGTATAATGAAAAAAGTAGGCAGGTGTATGTTGCATGTCCATGACCTCAGCACTTAAGAGGTAGAGGCAGGAGAATCAGGGGCTCAAGGCTACTCTTGGCTACATATTCAATTGAAGGCCAGTTTGGGCTACATAAAATACTACCTTCACAAAGAAATCTTAAAAGAAGGGATAAGATTATGGCTGCTTAGAAAAATCTCCAACTCCTGATAGAGCTCACGACACAGGCCTCAAAATGACAGGCCTGCAAACTTCCTCTGAGTTCCGTGGGAATCCATGCAAAGATTTCTTCTCCCCAGACAGGTTTTCTCTGTGTAGTTCTCACTGTCCTGGGACTCGCTCTGTAGACCAGGCTGCCCTCAAACTAAGAGATCCATCTGCTCCTGCCTCCCAAGGGCTGGGATTAAAGGCTGCACCACTACCACCAGCTCCATGGAAGGATCTTGGTGAAACAAGAGCAATTTTGAGTATAAGCTAACTGTGACACTGCCATCAAATTGCTGTGCCATCAAGGAGCCTGATGTCCCATTGTGATTTGAGGGCTTGGGAGTGCAGGCCTTGTTCTGAGCTATTGGAATAACCTAGGCTGGCAAGGTACAGGCCCTGTAGAGGCCTTCAGAAAACACAAGCCACCATTCTTGATGACATGTTGGAGGGCGGGAGAGAAAGGAGCATCAAAGGAAGCCTGTGGGCACTGGATATAGGGTGAGTTCCATGTGGGAGAGGTGCTAGACAGAGCCTTTGACACTGGACCTCAGGAGTGTGGACAGGTGTTGGTGTTCCTGCCTTCAAGGCCACCAGAAAAAGGGGCCAGGTGCAGAATAGATAATGGCGATGTTCTCCCGTCTGGGCCCTTAGCTGCGGGTAATTCCGTCATGTAGGCAGGGGAGACCCTACTGGTTTTGGTTCCCGAGTCTCCATGAGCCCACCCAGGCTATCTGAAATCTTTTCTCCTTGCCTGCACATGTGCCTTTGGGCTGTTGCTGCTGCTGTTGCTGCTTCGAGAACACTTTCCCATAGGAATGCCCCAGGAGAGAGACTTTCTCCTCCTACCAGCTCTTCTGCTGTCAGCAATGAGCCCTGAGGGGCGTTGCACATGTGGGTGCTCCCAGCAAACTCCCATGGGTGCCCCCAGGGTGCTGCTCGGGGAGGTGGAATGGCACGGGTAGAGTGCAGTCTCTCAGGGGGCTGGGGCTGCTTTTCTGTGGAACTCAGATCATGGCAACACCCCAAAACAGCACGTACACAAGCCTAATCCAATTACAGAAGCAAAGGCCAGCTCAGAGAGCAGAGCAAAATGAAGGCTGTTTGAGGAAGCTTAGAGGACAGGAGAAGTCACAAAACAGTGAGTAGGAAGGTGATTCGGACCTGACAAGAGACAGAGGGTCCCAGTGACTGGGGAAGATAGGTGGGTGCCAAGTTCAGTAGCAAGTAGGGGAATTCAGGTCAAAAGAGTGCCCGAGGGTCTAGTAGGTAAATGTCACTTGTCCACATATTCTTCATTCTTAGCTGTACTGACAGTATTCTGTGGGGAGGGGGTGTGGGGGTGTGGTTCTCACAGAAGGAACACAGCCCAGCTGGTTGGAGCAGTTCCCCAGAGTGGGTAGAAGGCAAAGGCAAGACAGGCCTTCAGAAAATGGCCTCTTGACAGTCTAGAAGGTTGTGAGGGTAGGGACTGTGTTGTAGAGATGGTGGGCCTTAGGGAGAAGCCATAGCTACTCAGGTAAGGAAGGGGCAAGCACGGAAGAGTACAAAGGTGGAGAGACAGGAGAGAGCTGGGGGATTGCTGATAGCTCTGGTGGCCTTGACAGGGTTTAGCAGTTGTGAGCGTGGGCCTGGGTGTGTGTGTCACTGTGTGCCCCTGCGTGTGTGCATGCCCCTGTGACTGTGCACCCGAGCGTGTGCAAACGTGTGTGTCGCTGCCTGTGTATGGACCTGCATGCGTAGCACAGCTTGGTGAACAATGAGACAGTGCTGTATGCAGTCCCACGTGCTCTGCTCCTCTGAAGACTTGCCTGCACTAGGGCACCCATAAACAACAGAGCAAGGTATGTGTTTGCACGGTGGAGACCAGAGCTGGCAAACCGCTGGCTGAGAAGCCAGCCGGGAGAGAGTAGTGGCCCTTGCCTTTGATCCCAGTACTCAGGAGGCAGAGGCAGGCAGATCTCTGAGATTGAGGCCGGCCTCGTCTATAGAGCGAGTTCCAAGACAGCCAGGAGTACACAGAGAAAGCCTGTCTTGGGTGGGTGAAGGGGGCGGGGAGGAGAGGAAGGTCTAGGGGCATTGCTACATGGCACATGTCAAGCACACATAAGCCCTTGTGTTCAGTCTCCAGTCTCATGGGGGGAAACAAGCGAGCAAAGCAAATGTGAGAGACACATAATTTCATGGGTCAAGCAGTGCTCCTAACCATTTGGAAGTCGGAGTTGTGGTCGGCAACAAAGCCGTTGCAGGTGAAATTAGGTGAAGCTCGGGCCACAGTGGATCAGAGTGGGTCCTAATACAAAGATGGATGCTCTTGTACAAACAGGGAAATCTCAACACAGAATCAGAGGGAAGCCTATAGGAGCAAGGGAGGCACGGATTTGAAGTAAGGCTGCTATAAGGGAAGCAAAGGCTCAAGCCTTCTGGCAACCATCAGAGGGAGGAGGGAGAGGAAGGAGGAAGGTGGAAAAGGAAAGCTTCCTCTCTAGATCCTGCAAGTCGAGTGTGGCTTTGCCAGCGCCTTGATGTCAGACTTGCAGCTTCCAGAGCGTAAATGCCTGTTCAAGGTACCCAGTGTGTGTGTGACAGTTTGTTACGGCAGCCTTAGGAACCCATCACATCCTTCCTTCCCACTTCAAAGAACCCAAGGCTTGCAGAGTAGGCTGAGGGCATGCCCAACTCAGTCAGGTACTTTCTAAAACCAGGAGGGGAAAGGAGGGCAGCGCTTCTACGGGAGGCAGGTGAGCCCTTGAGAAGGACATGCTGACAGTGATCATGGAAGGCCTTGACAGGAAGAGGGAGGAGTCTGAGAGGGCGAGCGGCACTGGCAGATGAGCCCAGACAGGAAGGACATATTCAAAGCTGATGGAAGGGCAGCGTACAAGGGCAAGAATAAAGGAGAAACCAGAATAGAAGTGGTGTGGTACGCTGCAATCCACACGAAGCTGAGCCTTGCGGCAGGGACTGAGAGCAAAGCAGTGTTTGGAAGGTGGGGGAGGTGGAGTTTTTAAAGCATCATTAGAACCAGGAAGAACCGCCGAGGGCGTCGTGGGCTTATTTAGAGCTCACAGATGTCAGATATTCCTCAGGGCTGTTCACTGTTGTTCTGTGTGGAGGTAATGGGGCACACGTTTCCTTTTAATGTTTTTAATTGAAAAATAAAAAGAGTATTTTATGTGTAGGAGCGTTTTGCCTGCATGCATGTTTGAGCGTTATGGCACGCATGTGCGCGGTGCCTGCAGAAGCCAAAAGAGGGCGTTGGATCCCCTGGGACTGGAGCTACACACGGTTGTGAGCCTCCATGTGAGTGGTTGGAAATGAACCCAGATCTTGTGTGAGAGCACTCAGTGCTTTTTTTCCCCGCCCTAAGATTTATTTGTTTTATATATGAATGCTCTATCTGCATGTACACCTGCAGGCCAGAAGAGGGCATCAGATCTCAGGATAGATGGTTGTGAGCCACCATGTGGTTGCTGGGAATTGAGCTCAAGATGTCTCTGAAAGGTTAATGCATTCCTGAGAACTGTTTGAGGGTCTAGCAGGGGAGTGCAGCTATTGTAAACCCTCAACCAGACCAGGCCTTCTCTATTTGGGGATGGTCATCCCTTTGAGGACTGTGTACCTTCAGGAGAGATACAAATGGAGCCATGAGGGAGGGAGACACTAGCCTAGTCAGCCAGATCAGCCTAAATCAGCCCTGGTGATCAATGGGGTGACAGATGTCACAACGGTGACAGATGTCACAACCACATCACCCCGACATCTGAATATAAAAATCTTTTTTTTTTCTTCTCTTTTTGTTTGGGAGCTGGGGACCGAACCCAGGGCCTTGCGCTTGCTAGGCAAGCGCTCTACCACTGAGCTAAATCCCCAACCCCAAAAATCTTTTTTTTTTCTTTTTATGTGCACTGGTGTTTTGCTTCCATGTATGTCTGAAAGGGCCAGATCCCCTGGAATTGGAGCTTCAGACAGTTGTGAGCTGCCATGTTGGTGCTGGGAATTGAACCCAGGTACTCTGGAAGAGCAGACAGAGCTCTTAACCACAGTGCCAAATCTCCAGCCCTCTGAGTGTTCAGCCTTAACCAATGTGCTTTCTCTAGATCCATCCCACTCCTCTTGAGACCCAGTCTCATGTAGCCCATGGGAGCCTCAAAGTTGCTATGTAGCCAAGGGCGATGATCTTGAAGTCCAATCTTCCTAGAGCTGCTTCCTCAGTGTTGGGATGGCGAGTGTGCATGGCCACACTTTGTTTATTGGGTACTGGGAACATTGAACTCAGGCTTCATGCTGAACAAGCACATCCCACCCAGCTACATCTCAGGGAGGTGAGCTTTGCATTTGCTACAAAGTATCAAATGTACTTCCCTTAACACTTACACTCCCCTATTCTGAGTTTTCCCACCCCTAACCTTTAGCACACCACTGTCAACTCTGGTGGCCTAAAGGCTGAATAACCTAGAAAAATCCAGGCAGCCCTTATGCCAGGTGGCAGAAGGCTTTTGCCCTAGCATTTCCTCTCCCTCCTGGGCATTTCTTTGTTCTCTGTCTCTCTTCTACCAGAGTTGACAGGATTCACCAGCTGGGATGAGCTTGGGCTGGTTGGCCCTTGCCTCTCCTGAAGGCTGTCTGTCCATCAATGGGACCAGTCATAGAAGGAAGACCCCTGGGCTCCAATAGTCTAGGGTAGTGACTGGCTCCTCCCAGTCACTGGGGCCTTCTCTCTGCTCCATTTCCCCTGTGTCTGGGTCACAACTCTTTGTGTTGGCTGCAGGTGGAGGAAGGGAATCCAGAGGCTTGCCCTTGGCTGAGGACAAGGATCTATAGATGTCTTCTTTGACCTTGAGAATGCTTCTGCCTGCCCTGCCTGGCAGGAGAGGAACTAGAGCTGGGACGTTCTCCTCTGGCACTGTCTGTCTGAAGGCAGCTTCCAGACATCTCCCAGGCACTTTGTCTTCTCTTAATGAGTCAAATTCCCATCTGAGGCCTGAGGGACAGACAGGGTGAATGATGGGAATGATGGTGCCAGAATCTACCTTCAGGGGGCTGGGGTACTAAGAGGAGGGACTCCTGTTACGGGCCCGAATCCATGAACCCCTGACACCACTGTCAACCTGAATATAGGGCATCTTTTGCTCTTGGTCCACCCTTACCTGGGAAATGCATTTCTCTCCTGCTCAAATGCAAGGGCTCTGGTTCCTCCATCTCTCCATTTGCTATGTGACCGCTGGGTATTTATTTTATCTTTCTGGACCACGCGCGTGTGACAATGCAGGTTAATCAAATAGTCCTGCTGCCTGCTGTAGCCTTTACTGAGGAAAACTGGGGATTTTGCTTGACTCTGTCCACATCCGAATCTTTTTTTTTTCCTTTTCCTAAGACCAATGGAATGAGTATGTGTCTTTTGGTCATTGTTTGAGACAGCATCTCCTACAGCCCAGGCTGGCTTCAAGCTTGCTAAGCACCCAAGAATTGTCTTGAACTTGGGACTCTAATTTCTCTCTACCTCTATAATCTATTACGATTACAGGTATGGCCCTAGAGCTTGGTACTTGACAAGCAAGCATGCCCAATTAAACTATATCACCTGAGAGCCTCCCCTAAGTCTGCCTGCCTGTCTGTCTGTCTGTCTGTCTATCTATCTATCTATCTCTTTACCAATCATCTATCTGGTCTACATAGGAGCCAGTTCCAAGCCAGGCAGGGCGATACAGCGAGATCCTGTCTCACTGTGAGTGTTTCAGGGTCGCCCTTTCCTCTCTCTCTCCCTGTTTGCTCTCCTCCAGAATCTAAGCCTTCACTGATGTCCAGAAGGCAGGGTTCTTCCTTTCCACTAGCAGTGGGAAGCATGGGGACCATTCATACTGCTCCTGCTGCCGGTGCTCTCTGAGTGTTCCCAACCCTGTCTGCCACCACCCACTTCCTCCCAAGAATGAACACTGCCTTTACTTGTCTATGCCCCTACACTGGCAAGAAGCACAGAGCATCACTGGAGAGGTTCGAAGGCCCACACCTGGGCTGCCTTCACCCTGGAAGTACACCACAGGCCTAGCAGCAGAAGAATATTTATGATTGAGCTCTTTTTGTCTGGGGGACTCCAGGCTGTTTGTGTCCTCCTGCCTCCTTTTATGGAGGCTAGAAAGCTTATGGGGAAGAACCCACTGGGTACAGAGAAACAGCCAGGCCCTGGTGCTTGGAGCTTCTCAGGGTCCTTTCTTTGCACCCCAAGTGCTGTGAAGAAGGAGGGGGTGGTGAGGTGGCTGAGGAAGGACGAGAACGTGAGAAGAGAGAGAGCCATCCTAGTTTCTATAGCAACCACACATGTGAGCCAGCTGCTGTCACCATGGAAACAAGGGGAGCCTGCTCAAAGCCTGCACTGTCTCAAGGGAAACACAATTTTTTTTTTTTGAAAAAAAAAAAAAAAAAAAAACAACCCTAACAACAACAGAAACCCAAACCTTTGATAAAAATAAAGAAAAAGAATAATGAAAGCCACCCTCTCCAGGCCTCGCTGGCACTGCGGCATGAGGTGACAAAGGAGTGGGGGGGGCTGCTTAAGGAGGAGGTGTGGGCAGGAACATTTGCTGCTGTAGAGGGAGATTTGTTGAGTCAGTATTTCAGAGCTGAGTGGGGGGGAGCTTTGAGATCACCCTTGCTGATGGATGGGGGAGGCTGGGTGTGGGAGGAAGGCTGGAAGGGAGGTAGCGGCTCATACCGGGCTCCAAGGCAGAAAGAAATGCATGCAGGGAAACTGGCATCCCTGGAAGGAGGGAAGGGCTAGTTAGAGTCTCCTGCTTAGGGTCATGTCAGGGAAGATCCATCAAGACCAGAGTTACTGAATGACATGGCACGCCGTGCTAGGGCCCCACCCAACAGGTGAGCTGAGCCCCCTAGGGTCACGCTGGACCTCTCTCTATGTGTCATCCTCCGTGTGTACGTTTGCCCGCGCATCACGGCAGATGTACTTATTCTCTCTGCAAAGATGAGGAGTAGGGCCCAGAGAGCTGCCCCAGGTGCCCCCCAGCCTCTGTGGAAGAGTCTGAAGGTACGGGGTGGGGAGATGGGGCATCTGCCAGGGCCATGGTCGTGGCCCACATAATGGAAGATCAAGGACATGTTTGGGAGCCCAGCTCTGGCTTCCTCTTTGTCCCGTGGCTCCTCTGTCCGCACTTGGGGTTTGCGTGGCTTCTACAGGAGTCCCACAGGTGAGGGTGAGGAGCAGGAGGGACAACCTGAGGTGACAGATAGCTTCACTCTGCCCTCATCTTGCAGGAACATTGTGCGCCCCGGTCGCAGCCCTTCACCTCCTCACTGCTAGCCCCCCCCCAGCTTCAGAGGTGCAGCCACGTGGCTGAGTTGCCATGGAAACAGTGGAGTTCCATTTGAAAGCACTGCTCAGTGTAATCTGAGATGGCTTGGGGGTGGGGGGGATGACTGGAGGGTGGAGGTGGCTGGGGAGCATCCCACACCTGTTAAATTCTCCAGCTCACCTCTTTCCTACAGGAACTGTCTGGGCTTTCTTTGCCCTTGGGGTCCTTTAGGATAACCTCTCCCGTAGTCTGGCCACGGACCCCTTTGTAATCTCGGGTGGCAACTGACAGGAGCAGTTATCTCTATTGCATAACTCCGTTAGCAAAGAACCAGAGTACGTGAGGGGCGGGAGGGGATCTTGGGATTATTTGTGCAGGAAGGACATCACACCAGGGACCCAGCGCTCTAGAGTTGGGAACGCGATGCCCACCTTCCTTCCTCCTCTTTGTATCTCCCCAGCAAAAATCCTGGCCATTGGCCAGGAGCTGGAACAGGCTAGGGACTGAGATCCACAGGAGACCAGAGAACTGGGTCTGATTCCCGCATCCCCCCTCCCTGGGGAGGCTCCTGGGTAACCCTGTACAAGTCACTTTGGGACCTGTTTTTGATCACGCCATAGGACAAGGTGAAATCACTGGCCACTCCTGTAGCCTCTCTTGCTCTCTTGCCCTTCACCCTCTCCTCCGGGGTTTCTTCATAGCCCCCCAAATGGAGTCCCAAGCAGAAGAACCAGCTAGAGCTGGGTGCCAAGACTCGCCTTTTCTTTTCCACAATCTCTACCACTGCCATAGCCACAGCGGAGAGAGGCATTAAGAATTTTGTTTCTTCACTTTGCTGTGTGACTTGGGGCTAATTACCTAGCCTTTCTGAGCCTCAACTTCCTCTCCTCTGAGATAAGAATAAAGGAAGAGCCACCCCAAGGAGTGTCTGGGGAATTCAAAGACAGTGCCTTCAAAGCGATGAGCACACCTCCTGGTGTCAGCTGAAAACTTGTGATCCCAGTTGCTTCCTTCTTCCAAGACTCCCAAACACACCTCAAGTCCTCCTGGAAGACTTCCATTTTCCCAGGGAGGGGTGGAGCTCGGTGCTGCCATCCTAAGTGCCAAAATGTTCCCCTTTATGTCCCCATTTAACAGATGTGCATGCTGAGGAACAAGGAGTATTGTGCTCAGGTTACTTATTAAGAACATTCAGGATCAAGATTCAAACTCAGTCTGCTGAATTCTGTTTCTGAATGACGTATGCCTCACCCATGGTGGCAAACCATTTCTCGGCCATTTTCCTTCCGTTCGAGGTTGTTAAGGCAAAGGATTTCTTTTTTGTCCTCTTCTTGCCTTGGTTTCCTGCACTGGATGGAGGAGGCCAGGGAGGTTCCTACCCTAGTGGCAGGAAAGGCTAGGGACTCAGCTGTACCTGGTTTAACCTCCCAGCAGGTGCTGGGAGCCAGGCCGGTGGCAGCAGGAGGCAGGTGACCTGGCCCCGGAATCTCTGGAGGTGAGGAGGCGGGGCTCCAGGTGGCTGTCAGGGTCGGCTGACTTTCCACCCAGCGTTGACCTTGGTCTCTAGACTGTAACCGACCAGGATTGACCTAGTTTTGTTTATTTGGGGACTTCGGGAATCTTGTCTATGTGAGGGGAGAGAAGAGATGAAAGGACAGAGTAAAAAGGTTGGGGAGGGAAAGGAAGAAACGGGAAGGAGGAGGAGGGAGGGAGCCGGGAGGAGGATGGGGTGGAGGAGGACTCAGGGAGAGAGGAGGAGAGAGGAAAGAAAGCCCGCACGTGAGCTTTGAGAAGAAAGGATGAGAAAGCAAGAAATTCGCTTCAAGGGAAGGATGGGGAGGGGGGAGGGGGAGAGAAAGAGCGGCAGTGTGGTGGAGAGTAGGATGGGAAATGACAGGAGAGGCCTTTCGGGTAGAAGTGAGAAACAAAGGCCAGACAGAGCAGCTGTCCGTTCTCCTTCACCAAGTGAAGTCAAAAGGACCCGAGGCGGCGTGACTCAGCCTGGCCCACCGGCGGGCGAGCCCCTTCTGGCTTAGCAGTGTCTACCAGGGGGGGGTGTGTGTGTGTGTGTGTGTGTGTGTGTGTGTGTGTGTGTGTGTGTGTGTGTGTGTGTGTGTGTGTGTGTGTATGTGAGAGAGAGAGAGAGAGAAGAGAGATTTGGATGATTATCTTCCCTGCCCTGCCTCTGTTTTTTTTGTTTGGCTGGCACCTATCCTTTAGAGTTCTCCCTGGCTTCTGTCAGACAGCCTTTTCAAATCACACAGGGGAAGCAGCCAGTCACTGTGGAGGAGCAGAGTGGGGGTGCAGATGACTGCCATCCATCCAAGGGGTCCCCCTCCTCCCATGTCTAAGGCCTGGCACCTTTGGGAACCAACTGCCCCTGAGTAAAAGAACCCCGACGAATCCAGAGTTTAACAGGGGAGAAACACTGGGTTTTAGCTCGTGCAATCCTCTAAGATGTCTGTGGGACTCTGTTGTGCAAAGGGGAAATGAGAACTAAGGAGGTTTGGTTATTTGCCCAAGGCCGCCTCACAGCCCAGAAGGAGAAACCCAGGGGTTTCTGACTCCCCCTTCCCAGGGGGAAAGGTCATGACCATCCTGGGGTTTGAACCCAGGGCAAGGATGAAGTAGGAGACGTGGGATGAGCTAATGATCTGGTCTATCTGCTGTGTCTCAAGTTCCTCATCCAAGACCACTGTAGGAGAGGGCAGGATGAGAGCGGCTGACCAAGGAAGTCCAGGCATAGCTTAGTAAGGCCAGAGTAGGCTGTAGTTCCCTGGCAAAGAAAGAGGGCCATTGGTTTTCTGACCAGCAACTCCACCACTGTCTTTGGGGAAGGCCAGATGGACAGTGATAAGGCTTCTTTCTTATAGAGCTTTTGAGACAGGATTCCAAAGTCTTTCAATATCTCCTCCTCTCCTCTCTCTCCTCCTCTCCCTCTCCCTCCTCTCCTCTCCTCTCCTCTCCTCTCTCCCTCCTCCCCTTCCCTCTCCCCCTCCCCCCTCTCTCTCTTTCTCCCTCTCTCTCCATTCTTATCTCTAGAGAGGTTTTCCACAGCACACAACGTATGCCTGTCTTCATTCTATAGGGTTGGTGCTTTCTGGCTGATGGAGGACCAAGGCCACATAGCTAGGAGTAGGGAGGGCAGGTAGCACCTGGATGCACGGGCAGAGATGTCACTTCTGCCCTCGGGGCATCTTTGTGGGTTCTTAAGAGAATACTAGTTACTTGGCACCACCATACGCAGGCTTCCAAGCCTTCTCTCCCTCCCTAACCCAGCAATACCCCTCTGAAAACCCAGTAGGTGCCATGGCTTGCTTTGACCCTGCCTGGCAGCCAGTTCGTGCCCTTATCTAGCCGCTAGTCTTCTGTTCACCTCCACCACTGACCCTTCAATCAAGGTTCTGATTAGAGTATGGAAAAAGGCTTTCCTCTGCCCCTCTCCGCCCCTTGCCCAGATGGAAGTCCTCCTTCCCTAGGGACCAGTGATGCAGCAGCTTGGTAGCCATGGTGATGGCCTTCCCTTTGGGTTTCCTCTTGATGCTGAAGGTTGGAGAAAATGTGTTCTGTACACACACACACACACACACACACACACACACACACCCCTCTATGTCCACTTCCAGTTCCAGGTGAGGGGGGCTTTTGGAGTGGGAGAGCACCCTCTTCCAACCATGGCTACTTCCCTGATCAGTCTGGGCCATTTCAGAGCTGTCCAAGCAGCAGAGAAAACCAGAAGACAGACAGAAGGACACTGAACAAGAGAAAGCTGTCCCCAAAGGAAAACTGGAGGTGGAGGTAGAAATGGGTCAGTCTACTTTGTCCTGGAAGGTCAGAGGCAAGGCTGTAGGAGGAGACTGAAAGGAGAAGGTGGCCAGATGTTAGGACCAGCCCAGAAGCCAAGGTTCCAGAGAATCTGAGGAAGAGGCAGGGAGGGGTGGGCTTCTTATTTCTACTATCCCTTATCCCCAGGGGGTCTCCTGCTGCGCTTCCCGGGCCGAGAGAAGGCCCCTCTGCTCCTCCAACATGATCAGTAATTTCCGGCAGACATTTGAGGTCTCTGACATCTGCATAATGTGGGCCAGTCTCTTAGCAACGGGGAACAGCTGTCTGGCATTTCCAAGATTAAACTGTAACTTTACACGGTCCTTGCCAAGGGGAGGGGGTGGGGGAAGGGGATAAACACTGCCTCCTGGCATTTCCAAACTCATTTAGCTTTTATTCATTTCCTGCCTCCAGTAAAGAGGCCAGGGATTTGGGCTGGGCCGGGCTGTTACTGCCCCAGCTCACGACAACCTTCACCAAGGCTGCAGAGACGCCACCACCGCCCGCCAATGGCTCATCGCTGAGATCTGTTTGAGGACAGGGATGAGATTTCGCTATCCCTTTGTTTTGTTCTTATTCTGTTTGTTTTTGTATGGACCTGGCACACTAGGGGTAGGTGGAGTCTGGCGAACCAGGCAAGGGCGGCTCGTCCTTAATCCAAGTCGGCTGTAGGCTGCTTTCCCTTCATCTAGCGCCTGGGCTTGTATCTGCTGATGACCTTGGGCCCCACGCCTCTCCTGTCTGCATCTTCCTCTCCCCGTCTGTAAAAGACGGTTCTGCCACTCCTGAGCATGCAGTGAAGGTGAACTTGATGCTCTCAGGCAATGATGTCATGATGAATCTTCTGTTCTGTTCCTTCGGTCACCCTCCCCTCCTGAGTTAGCAACCTCAGCCTCAGCTATCCAGGCTGTGACACAGCCTACCTCCCCAGAAGCCATCAGCTTGAACTCCTGTTCCCAGTAGCCCTGAGCGATGACCCTTTGCCCTGATAGATGGAAGCGGAGTATGACAGCCCCTCGCTGGCCCCCGGGCTGTTGGCAGGAGGTGTCCTCATTCCCTGGCCTGCTTGGGTCTGGCAGCTCCTGTGTCCAATCGCTCTATGCTTGCCATTTGGCTCCCATTCCAGGGCTCGTGAACACGGTGTTTTGGTTCTGCAGCGAGAAGGAAAAATAAAAGGGCGGGTGTGGGGCGGGACTGGAGGGGGAAGGAGAAGGAGGAGGGAAAGCCCTCTAGCCGTCTGTGCTGGCCGGTTCCAGGAATGTGTTCTCGGCCCCCAGTGCCAAGGCAGTGACCCAGGAGCGGCAGCCAGGCCAGGCCAGGCCTGGAGACCTTCCCGGGAGAAGGGGGAGGCCAGGCCAGGGGCGGAGCCGCCCCTCCCCCACCGGCCCTCTGCTGACTCATCCCCGCTCCAGCTGGCAGAGCCTTTTCTGGGGATGGCTGTTGCTAAGATTCCTGGGAGATGAATGATTGCTTCTCCCTAGAGCTTTGTGAAAACATGTTTGTAGACTGCACGCAAACATACACACATGCACTCCCGTGGGCTTGCACGCCAGGCTGGGACTTCTGCACACATGTGTCTGTGTGGTTGAGTTTTGTCTGTCCACACAGAGTGCCCAGGATTTGTTTGCTGATCTGTGAGTGTGCTCCTTGTGTATGGATGAGATTATTTTTACCCCGCCCTAAAAGGGCTGAATGAGGCCAGGACTTCCTGGCAGTGGCCTCAGCTGCTGGTGCATGAGGCTGCTTTAATCTGAAGGCGTTTGGGGTTGTCTTGAGACATTCTTGGCGCGGTCCCTCCTCCCCTCCCTAGGTTCCTCATTTCCTTCATCCTGCTGCAATGATCTAATCCCTTCTCTTGAATCCTGCCAGTTTTTTTTTCTTTTCTTTTCTTTTCTTTTTTTTTTAAATGTCTGGTCTGGTGTTTCAAGGCCCGCCTGGGAGTTGAGTCGTCGCAGAGTTTTGCCTGGTCTGGACCTAATTTGCCAAGGGGGCTCCAGGGGAGCCCCAGGGCCTCTGTTTCCCTAGAAGAAAGGACAGACACTGCCTCAAGGTCTTGGGTGTGCAAAGTGCTGGGCTCTGCTTCTGACACAAGCTGGGAAATGTTTGTTCCTCCTCTGTTCTTGGCTGGGGCCTTGTTTGGGGGTCTGTCTGAAGCTTTTCTTTAGCTCTGTATACTCAGTCCCTACAGCTTGACCTGTGTGTGTGTGTGTGTGTGTGTGTGTGTGTGTGTGTGTGTGTGTGTGTGTGACCTTAGTCACACTGGGCTCTGCGGCCTTGATTTTTCTCACCTGTTGAAATTGGAGTGCTTATGGAATCTTCCAAGGTTTGAACTGGACTTAGCATGTGTTTGGGCACCAGATGTGTTTTTTGTTTTGTTTTGTTCTGTTTTTTGTTTTTTATTGAATTTTTATTTATTTATTTATTTGTTTGTCTTGTTTTATGAGACAAGAGTCTCACTATGTAGTTCTGGTTGTCCTGGAACACATTACATAGACCAGACTGGACTAGAATTCACAGAGATCCACCTGCCTCTGTCTCTCTGTCCAGTGCTGGCGTGGGTTCTTTATACATCTTTTTTCTCTTAAAATATTAGGTCAGGAGACAGGGCTCAGTAAGTATGGGCCCTTGCTGCTGTTCTTGTGTGCTCTCGCGGAGAGACAGGGCTTGGCTTTCAGCACCCGTATGCTGCCCCATCATATCCCCAACTCCAGTTCCAGGGAATCTGATGCCCTCTTCTGGCCTCCACGCACGAGACACACATGTGATACATGTATGTGTGTATATATATATATATATATATATATATATATATATACACACACACACAGACAAAACAATCATACACATAAAATAAAAATGTGTATTTTTTAAATAAAAAATATTGCATGTTTGCATCTTGTGCACAGTGGAAGTCAGAGGATGCTTTGGGAGTTAGTGTTCTCCTTTTACCGTGTGGGTCCTAGGGATTGAACTCAGTCTTGGTGGCAAGCACATTTACCTGCAGAGCTGTCTTGTGGGTCCTGTCACAGGTTGTTGAAGGAGTCAAGTGACAGCCTTTTATCATTCTAGCAAGACCATAACCCATACTTATTCTGCCTGCCTGCCTTCCTTCCTCCCTCCCTCTCTCCCTCTCTCCCTTCCCCCTTCCCTCTTTCCAGTTATGCCAGACATGTTGGCTTCTTTAAATGAACTCACTCCAGGGCCAGATCCCTGGAGTGATGCTCTCTACCATGGTGCCACAAATGTCGCTAAGGAAGGCTATGAACGTACCTACCCTCAAGGGATGAACTGTGAACAGTCTGGAATCAGCAAGCACTTTAAAGCTCCGGTAGCCACAAGAGAAGTATCTGTGTGGAGGGTTCTTAGCCTTAAAGGAAAACAAGGCTGGCTCCACGGTTTCGGCTTGTTTGAGCATGCGGTGATATGGGCAGCCGGGGCGGGGGTGGGACTTTGGAAAGTAAGAGCGAAGCAGATGAGAAAAACAGCAGTGCCACAAACGGAGAGCTGTTCCTGCTTGTCAACAGTAAGTGCCTAATGGCCGGGGCTGTCTACCGGATGCAGATTTATGACAGTACTATCAGTCAAGTGGCAGAGAAATATACAGCAGTGTCCTGAGCACCGCTGTCCCCAGACCAGGTCATCAGCCTGCTCCCCAAAGTGCTCATTCAGCTTCTTGCCGCCATAGCCCTAGGACAAAGCAGGGCACGGAGCAACCTGCCTGCAGTTCTTGCTTCTGCCTGCAGGTGGCGAGAGCAATGCATTAGCATTCTAGAGCTTGGGAATGGAAATCTTTCAATCACAGTCTAGAGCTGGAGGGCTTCCGGGGGCCAGGTTTGAGCCCTAGCAGTGGTCCCCGGATGACGTGGGTTTACTGGGGTCTGCTGGTGAGGATGCAAACAGAGAATGATCAAAACGATATCTATTGAAAAAAGAGCTTTGATAAGATCCACTCATCCTTCCAATTGGTGAGAGAGGTGGATCTGGAGAGTTTTCCAGATGTGAAAACTGACGCACAGAAGTGTTTGGAAACATCTAGCAAGAACTAGGTCCTGGATTCCAACTGGAGAAGGTGTCTGGAAGGCAGTGGACACGCCTTTAGTCCCAGCACATAGATGGCAGAGGCGGGAGGATCTCTGTGGGTTTGAGACCAGTCTGGTTTCCAGAACAAGTTCCAGGACAGTCAGGGCTACACAGAGATCAGAGAAAACCCTGTCTCAAAGCACAAAAACAAACAAACAAACAAACAAACAAACAAAAACAATTGCAAAAGGTAGAAGCCAGCACTTGGACCTCAAGCATGTTCCTCATGACCTCTGCTGGTCACCCACACTAGGGGTCAACCATTACCCACAGCTAGCCCAGCAGAGAAAATAGGTGATCTCCACTTCTTCCCTTTGCTAGAGTAGCTACTCTTATTTTTTATCTATGGATGTATATGTTGGTAGAGGATCCATGTTGTCTGGGCTGCCCTTGAAATCCTAACCCTCTCCAATCTACCTCCCAAGAGCTGGGATCCCAGGGATGAGTCACCTCAGCTGGCCTTCAATGCTCTGCCCCTGACCTTTGGAGGTCTCACCTACCAGCTGAGGCAGGCCTCGTGGCCAATTTCATTATGTTGTTTGCTCACAGAGTGACCAGACTCTTACAGGGTCAATCCCTTGAACCTTCTCTCCTCTGTAGGTCATTCCCTTCTGTAGAATGGGCCTCGAATGGCCTCAGTTCTTTGGCTGTTCTGACAGGCAGCAATTCTAGGATATTGCTTTCTTCCCAGTCTCTGAAGCACAAGGTTACGGGTGTTGTGGCTATGCCAGGTCACGTACATACACACATGTGCACACATGTACATGAGCAGTACAAGACCTCGAAGAGTCACACAGATATACCTGTAACTTGGGTAGGACTTTTGGAAGTCTACATTTTTATGTGTGTTTCCTGTGTGTGTGCAGGTGTGTCTGTGTGCGCACGCTCCTGTTTCCTATGTGTGGGCCAGAGGAAAACCTTGGGTGTCATTGTCAATAGCTGTCTACGTTGTTTTTTGAGGTAGAGCCTCTCACTGGTGTGGCGCTCTCCAAGTAGGCTAGATTGGCTGACAAGTTCCAAGCCTCCTCCGCCTGGACTACAAATGTCAATCGCCACACAGGGCGTTTCTGTCCCCCATGGGTTCCAGTGGGAGACTGAACTCAGGCTTTCCAGCACTTTACCAACTGAGCCATCTCATAGCCCAATTCTCATATCTCTGTTGCCAGTTTTTAATGGAAGAGAGCATTTTCTAAGTTCTCATGGACTGATTCTGATGTCAAAATGCAGTTTCCCATCTATTTTGAAATCTTTGTGTGTGAGATCCTATATGTAAGTTTTCTTGTTCTCAAATTTCTCACCTCTGCTCCCCATCCAGAGACAGTAGGGTATTTTTGTTTGTTTGTTTGTTTTTTGTTTGTTTTGTTTTGTTGTTGTTTTTGGTATAGTCCTGGCCATCCTGGAACTCACTCTGGCCTCGAGAACTCAGAGATCTGCCTGCCTCTGCCTCCCTAGTGGTGCTGGGATTAAAGACGTGCACCACCATCACGCCGGAAGCCTTCTGTGATCTTATAATTAGTAGTCCCTCCCTGCAGGTGTGAGGGGCACGCCTGGTATTCCTTTTCACATGTCTCCTGCCTCACCACACCCTCAGGAGGGAAGACAGACTTGGGGCCTACTGCCTCCTGGGTGACATGCCCTCACAGGCTGGCGATGGCATCTGACCTAACCTCAGCCCTGCCTGGCTTTGAGCCTGCTTTGCTTGGGGGTTAGAGTTGGGTTATGCTGACTGTGGCTGATGAACGGTAGCGTAGGCTACACAGCCCTCTCAGATTTGTGGTGTATGTTGGGGAGTATCCGTTAGACAGGGCCCCAGGACTTTTTCTGAGCTACCAGAGAGAGTAGGAGGGAGGCCTCCATCCCACTGAAGGCTTTCCCGAGCTGAGAAGGTGTGCCCTGATTATTCTTTAGTCGCCCCTGTTTCACTTGAGTAATCAATGGAGGTTTCCATTGTCTTCAGGCTGATAGACTACGGCATGCCTTCTCTCAGTGTACACTGGCTGGCCTTGAAGCTGAGGAACAGGACCGTTGCTCTGTACTACTAAGTCTCATACCTACCTCATGCCTACTTCATGATCCCTGTTCTGAGAGTGAATGATGGAGAAAACACACACTACACACACTCCACAAATCCTACCATCTCTATCTTGCCATCCCACAGCACCACCTAGTGGACAGTGCACGCAACAACAAGAAGACCTCAGAAGCCCATATCTAGGTAAGCCATTGGCAGTCTCACCCAGAGCCACGATGGCTGCTACCTCAGTCCCCTCCCCTGGGATCTAAAATCTATTATTTTATTTTCCTCTGAGCCTGGAGTCCCCATTCCTGTGACTACTGGAGCAAGATGATTCTGGAAAAGATTCCAGGTTTTGTTAGACAAGGACTTCGGAGGGTGTAATGGCCCCCAAAGGCCCAGTTCTTGGCCACTGGGGTTGGTTCCAATCTCTAGAATGTCTGGAAGGGCCTGGGGCTGGTAGTGAGCCCCACTGTCAACACTTAGAGATGTGTGAAAATGAAGTAGTTCCTGCAGGGGTCACATGAGAATTCCTGTGACCCCAGTCTTATTTCACACCCTTTCCCTGGGGCAAGTCAGTTGAGTCATTGTTGACGCTGTCCCTGCGGGGGTACTGAGGCATGGTGCCAGCATGCTTTCAGAGGACAAAGCCTGTGGGAAGCCCTTGAGCAGGCCTGGCACCTACCTTCTGTTTTTCATGACATGACTGAGACGAGTCCCCACAGCCACCAAATATAAGCGTCATTTTCCCCCAGAGAGGGCACAGTGATATGGTGACAATCCTGGGCTAATCTGGGAGCACTGGCCTGTGTGTACACTGGGTAACCCATGGCCCATCCCTTCTGGTGCCCAGGTGAGGTAGGCAGCCATTCTATGACGTCTTTGCTTGGTCTCTCAGTATCAAAGAATGGTGGATTCTTACCACTAGGGTTTGAATCTACCCGTGTAGGACTGCTATATGATTTTGGTTCCTTAACCTCTCTGTGCCTCAGTTTCCCGTCTGTGTAAAGGGTTGTATATGATGGTTCGATGTGCTGAGACAAGGAGAGTGCAGTGCCCTTTCCCTACCCCCACAGAAGGGAGTCCGTGAGGGTGTCCTTTTCTGTGGCATTGATGTATGTGTCAACTTGGGCTGCCAAAACAAAAAAGATTTTACAGTGGGTGGTTGAAAGCAGGCACTTACTTTTTAGAGGCTGGGGAGTCTGAGATCCAGGCGACTTCCTTCTTCTTCTGTGGGCCTAGATGACTTTTCCTTCTATGTGCATGTGCATGGGTTGGGGAGGGGCGAGCGCAGCCTCCTCTTTTTCAGATACCATTGATTTCCTTGGGCTAGGCATGTTTCCCTCCTATCCTTATCCAGTCTTGATTCCCTCCCTGGGGCCTTGCTCTCAGGCACAGTCACATTGGGGGCGGAAGCTTCAACCTATGAAGCCGGGGCTAGGCCTGTAGGTCAGAGGGTAGGGCGTTTGCCCAGCGTGCAACGTGGGTTTGACGTTCACCATCGCAAACCCATCACCACACAAGCCAGGCACGGTGGTGCACACCCGTAATCCCGGCACTGAGGTGAGAGGACCAGAAAGTCAAAGTCATCCTAAGTTGGTGGCCAGCCTGGGATACATGAGACTGTCTTAAAAACAAAACAAATGCCAGCAAGACCGTGCTGGAGAAAGGGGACACAGGGAGCTGGGTGTACACACCAGGGTTGCCAAACTCCTTTCATAGATGCTTGCCTGGAAGATCCTGTCTTGAAGTCAGAATGTCTCGCAGGAATGCAGTCCCTCCCACTGCTTCGACAAACAAGAGGAGGGAGGCCAAGGCCACACTCAAAGTCCTCCTCCATCCTCCTGCAGGGGCGTGACATCATCCCTGGCTCCGTCTCTAATTATTCTAATCGGGAGCCAAGTGCAAGTGGTCAAAGGGTTGTCTGAGAACTCCCTTCCCCAGAGTATCTCAGCCAGCTGGAGGCAGGGAGCGATTGCAGCAGGCTCCTTACTGACCAGTGCAAGGCATACATCTTGGCTACCCTTTGTCTGTGTTGGGAGCCACCCCAACTCAATCCTCTGCTCGCTGAGGCCAAAGGAATCTCCAAAATGGCTGGCAGGCTCTGGGGCCTGGGAGATCATCGAGAAGGTGGTGGGTCTCCAGGTGAGGACTATGTGATACCTGCAAGGGTCTGAAAGGGCTTTGAGAGTCTGCTGAGTCTGCTGCATGTGGGTCCCTCAGCCCAGACTGCCATGCCTTTTCAGGAAGGGTGTTCTGTCCTGCCTGCCTGATCAGCCCTCAGCTCCAAGTCCCATCCTACCTCTTCTCTCCCAAACACGTCAGGCTGCATCCTAGCACGCCTCCAGGGAATTGACCTGACTGGGGACAGTAAGAGAATGAAGAAGAGACAGGCAAACAGACACATGGGCACACAGAAAAGCTAAGATTGGGTGGAATCTCTAATGGGCATGTCCAAACTGCGGCATCCCAGAAGTCACATAGAGGTGAATGGAGAGGAGGTGGGGTATTACAAACAGACAAACAAGGAGGCGGGGCTTAAGGTAGACAGTTGGACAAGGAGACAGGTTTAGCTAATGTAGGTAGGTGCGTTCTCTGTGGGGAAACAGTCTTCAGGCTGTGAATATCTCAGGGGAGAAAGCTACAGTGGACACTTGCTGTGCCCACTGTTAAACGTGCACCCAGTTCTCGGAGCAAGGCTTTTCCAGTTCCTTCTGAGCCTCACCCTGGGGTGGGAGTGATTTTGTCAGTTTCCCACCATCTGAGACCACAGAGTCCATGCTAACAACATGCATTGGTTCAGAACTTCACTCAGAGCGTCCTCAGACCCTACAGTGCCACGTTTGCCCTTGGGACAAAAGCACAGAGGGGGAAAAAAAAACCCTGCTTATTCCCGTTGTCACTGAACACCCTGCTTGTGAGACCCTTACCCTTGGGAATCGGACTTGTTTGATTGTATGTTATACGCAGCTTTAGCACTTACAAAGCTTCGTCTTTATTTAACTGCCTTAAAAGTTTGTCTGTTCGTTGGGCAGTGGTGGCATAGTCTATTCCCAGCACCTGGGAGGCAGAGGCAGGTGGATCTCTGAGTTCAAGGCCAGCCTGGTCTACAGAGGGAGTTCCAGAACAGCCGGGCTGGCCTCCAACACACAGAGAACCTCATTCTTCTGTGTTCTGAGTGTGCCTTTGTCGCCGCGCCCAACCTCGACCGGCAAGGAAGACACGACCAGCAAGATCTTCTTCAAGCAGTTTTACTCAGGAACCTTAATACAATCTTCTGACCCCAGGAAATCCCTGCACCACACTTAAATAGCTAGCACTAGCCAATCCCAGCAAGCCATGGGATAGGTTGTACTTTTGAAAACCAGGCCAAGCAGGAACAGCCAAATAAACTTGTTTTCTCAAGGACTTGTTTTTCTCAATGAGCAGATGGCAGGAACCGGACTTGTTTTTCTTAATGAGGGAAGGCGGTGCCCTCCCCAGGGCCCGGGACCTCGCAGACCCTCTACAGTTCCCCCTTTTTTGTTTTATTGGCACCCACGACACTGGCATATTGTGACCCCCCCTGTCTTAGGTCGTAGGATTACCTTGTCCTCAAGGCTCCATGTCTTGGGAGAAGGGAAGTTGGTCACTGAGTAGGGTCACTCGATATGCTCAGGGATGATGGAATATGCCAGGGGAAACAGGCCCAGTAGAGTAAGGGTGGCTATATATCTTATATGACTGTTAGCAACGCCTGGGGACTGTCCTGCCTCAATGACTGCAAATGCCTGCACGACCATGGCATGCCGCCTCTGTACGAACCTCATCCTGCACAAAAAACACCACAGGCTCACTAGGAGACCAGCAGCAAGAGTCCAGCTAGGGCTCCCATACCCGCCCACTCCTAGATGATTCACAGCAGCAGCAATCCAAGATGACAATCCCGAAGCCAGTCCAGCATCCGTACGCTAGCGGAATTCACGGTCCACGATGGCTACGTGTGATGCTTTAAAAATCGAATTCTCCAGTCCAATTACCCAAAAGATAACTTAACAACTGTTTAGACAAATTAACGGAGTGGGCTTAATGGTCATGACGTATCGGCATGGGTCTCGGGAACACCGATAGTATCCCCAACTGGGGTTCCATTTGGACCAGCATTTGGGTCACAGCAAGAAGTGTCAGCAAAAGCAGGATCTTCATTCTTGTTGCACCTCCTGGTCAATCTTTCAGGGACCCACAACGGATCTTGCGGTCCTGAGGAAACACAAACAGACCCCCTCACCCAGAACGGGATCTGGCCCATGCCATAAGCCAGTGATCACATCTTTCCATTTCACATAACCTTTCAACATGCCCGCCCGACATTGATGTCGGGCAGCGGCAAAAAGGCCATCATTATTCATTTGTAAATCTTGTAACAATCTTCACCTGTTTAAATTAAATTTTTTTTTTTTTTTTTTTTTTTTACAAATACTGGATCTGTTGGTACCTTAAAACAGCCCAAGGGCAGCTGCTAGAAGCGAGCATCAAGTTAAGCATTCATCCCCAACAGCCTTGCACTATTAAGGACCTTAACAGGGTTTATACACATAGAATGATAAAAGTCAGAACAAAGATATAACATGGGTTTCATAGAGGAAGTCCAATTGAGATGTTTGTTGGTTGAGATGAAGAATAACCGGACTGAATCTGAATATTAATGCTATTCTGCACAGCCAATGACGTGGCGACTTCTCCAGACTGTATCCATAGTCCCACAGTCCCAACGACAACTGTCAACTGAGATATAGCCACACTGGCCACTGTAGCAGTAGTGGCTGAAATGGGATGGCAGCAATGACTGTCGAGTAATGCCAAAGTCTCTTTTATGCCTGTAGAGTACCACTGGGAATCAGCCTTTATCCAGAGGTATGGGGATCACACCAGGAACTCGAACAATCCATGCAGAATCTCCCTGTTCCCAGCAACTGGTCGGTAGGATAGGACCTGGAAGAACAATTGAGAATCTCCTCCCTCGACATTGCCTTAGTCCCATTCCGAACCAAAGGAAATCTGTGCCAACCCACATGGCACAGATTTTAGAACATTTTTTCTTTCTTCTTAGTTGACCAACGTCTCAAATACTGAAAAGAAATACTGAATCTTTTCTGGAGCAGCAGCTACTCCCAAAAATTTAAAGCACATTGTAAGCTTGTAGTAAAATTAAAATGTCTATATAATGAATAATACACTGAAAATTTCAAAGTCTTCTTGTATTGAAGCAGTGACAAAGAAAATTTTTACATAATGTAGGGCCAAAAGTGATTCAAGGCAAAACTTTCCAATGGTATCACTTTCATGGGCTCTCCAAAATTACAAGCAAGCTCACTAAATGAAAATCTTTTACAATCACCAGGATGTAAAGAAACAGCATAAAAACAATCTCTTAAATCCAAAATAATTTTACATATATTTCTCGAAATAGCAGTTTGAGTAAACAAATAGTGTCTATAGCCTCATCAACCTTTTGTAAATCCTGTTAACAATCTCCACCTGTTTGATTTTTCTTAATTACAAATATGTGTGAGTTAGAATCTTGAGCCTGTCTGTGATCAAACTGTAAACTGTAGCCAGTGCAACACTGGCAATCTTTAACCACAATCTTTAAGCTTCCCTTTAGTTCTTTTTTTTTTTTTTTTTCCGGAGCTGGGGACCGAACCCAGGGCCTTGCGCTTCCTAGGTAAGCGCTCTACCACTGAGCTAAATCCCCAGCCCCAAGCTTCCTTTAACACCAGAGCACAACCATAACTTTGGAAAACAAAACTTCAACCTCCAACAAACCATCTGTTCTCCAAATCCAGTCTCTCAAAACCAAGTCCATTCCTCATGCTTTAAAGTTTGACCGCCAATTCTTGCATATGAATGGATGATGGTGCAGGCTCTAATTTCTCAACAAAGAGACATTGTCCTAAATTTTTATAAGTCTGGTTTCTAGGATAAGAATTATATTAAAATATTATTCCAATTAAGACCTGTTTCCCTGGATTGGCTCATGCCACGTGTTGTCTAAAATTACTCTATCATGGGGTTTAAGCCAACTTTATGTTACCAATGTTATAACTTTTTAACCATACTCATTAACTTAAAAGCCAGTAACCTTTAACCAAGACAATGTAGAGGTATTATACACTTAAAACCAATCAGAAACAAAAATGAAGTGGCTACACATATCTTTAATATTTAAACCAATCACCATTTTTACCTTTTCTAGTTATAGTTCTAAGAGAAACACCTTGTCACCCGTTGAGTCCAATAATCCCCAGTCAAAAAATTTTTCTAAGAGAAAATTCAGTTCGATACCATAGAAGCTCCTAGTGCCTTTAGGATCGGCTAGTGTAAACATTTAGCCAGCCCCTGGGGAGCTTCCTCAGCGGACTTAGGCTTTCTAGCTACAGATGCAGGCTCAAAAGCCAATTGAAACTTTGTATTTGTTCCTTTCTTGAAAGGAGTTAAAACTACATCAATGGGTGAATCAACCAGCATTTAAAGTTTTAACCATTTTTTTTTCTTTTAAACATAAAAACACAAAACATTCAAGCAACGAGAAGCAAAACCCAGACATAAATTGACATACATGGACAACTTGGTGCACCAAGGACAAACAAGACATAGAGAAAAAGAATTAGATGAAATTGTTCAAAAGGGACCCAGACATCCTAAAGGACCCAGAACCAGAAATAAGCACTTCTCCAAGAGGAGCCAGCAAGGAGGCAAGACGTCTCCCACCTCCTTCTGTTCCCAGGAGAGCTCCAAAAAGGCTTAAGCTCATTTCCTTCTTTTGCCAAAACATCTGTGGAGAATCCGGGAGGACTGTTTCTCTCAACCCCATTCTCTCTCTTGTCTAGGGTGTAAACTGTCTCCAGTCAGGGTCCAAAGACTAAAAGCATCTATGAGAATCAACTTTGCTTCTTTAGATTTTAGCATAACTCTAAGAGAACACATATACAAAAAAATTTTTACCATTAT
Source organism: Rattus rattus (assembly GCF_011064425.1). NCBI lineage: Eukaryota > Metazoa > Chordata > Mammalia > Rodentia > Muridae > Rattus > Rattus rattus. The sequence goes on along the minus strand of NC_046160.1, from coordinate 100,883,570 downwards.
AACCCTGTTTTGACAAAGGTTTACTCAGCACTTTTTATCTTTTTGCAGTCCTTCTGAATTTTTTGGGGCCTTTCCTGGCCCATTTTCTCCCAATTTCTCAACCTCCCTTTCCAATCCGGAATATTCAAACCACCACCACTAGCTATAAACTGTTGACTGACTTGTTCTATTAATTCCTGTAACTCATCCTCAATATCCGTCCCCTCTGTCTCTCTGTCTGTATCTGATCTTTCCGTATCTGTTTTTTTCTCACTTCCTTGCTTTTCCGATCTTTTTTCCTGGAGCATTTCGAGAGCTGTACATCCCTTTTCTAACACTTCCTGACAGCACCTCTGATCCTCCAAGCAACTTTCAACCAGATGCCAAACTTGGCGAACTCCTGGTTTTAAGGTTCCTTGAGACCATCCCAGGTCTAAGTCTTCGCCCTAGTTTGTCCCAACAGGCAACCAGACTGTGAACCAGGGTGCAATGGTTTACATTCCTCAGAAACCTCTCTATGGTGCTCCTTTTTATCTTTAACTTTTCTTGATTCAAACAGCTCCTGAAGAGCCAGAAAAATCGGGTGGGATTGCAATCCTCTCACAGCTATAAGGCAAAAATTCCCAAATGAAAAAGAGGTTTAGAAGCAGCCACAAAATAAAAGAAGATGAATAAATCCCCGACTACAAGGCTGTCTGTTTTACCTTCGGTTCGCTACTACCGCGAACTTTACCTTCGGGTTCGCTACTTGAACTTTCTTGCTACCTACCCTGAAACTTTATAGTCAGTAATTTCCCTGGTCCTTAGCCCCACCTTACCTTGGGAACTTTTGGCCCTAGAATCTCCTTCCTGAGTTTGATCTCCTTCCCGTGACGGTTCTGATCTCCTTCCCCTCAGGCCACACCAGGTGCGGCAAGGAAGATTAGCAAGATCTTCTTCAAGCAGTTTTACTCAGGCAAATGACCCCAGGAAATCCCTGCACCACACTTAAATAGCTAGCACTAGCCAATCCCAGCAAGCCATGTGGGATAGGTTGTACTTTTTGGAAACGACCAGGCCAAGCAGGAACAGCCAAATAAGGACTTGTTTTTCTCAAGGACTTGTTTTTTCAATGAGCAGATTTTTTCTTAATGAGGGAAGGCGAATTGGCGCCTCCCCAGGGCCCGGACCCATGACCCCCTACATGCCTTCTGTCAGCATGACCAGCTAAAGGTTTACAATTAGTTCGACGACGACGACGACGACGACGACGATACTACGACGACGACTAACGACGACTACTACTACTACTGTTACTACTGTTACTACAAGAACAACAACTACTACTATTATTGGTTTCTCAAGACAGGGTGCCTTGGTTTGGGTTGTATTGCTGTGAAGATACACCAGGACCACGGCGACTGTTAAAAAGGCAAACGATAAATTGGGACTGGCTTACAGTTTCAGAGATCTGACCCATTATCATTGTGGCAGGAAGCATGGCAGCATGCGGGCAGAATTGGTGCTGGGGAAGGAGCTGAGTTCTACATCCGGATCGGCAGGCAGCAGGAAGAGAAAGTCACACTAAGCCCGCTTTAGCGTCTGAGACCTCAAAGCCCATCCCCCTAGTGACACACTTTCTCCAACAAGACCACACCTCCTAATAGTGCCACTCCTGATGGGCCTGTGGAGGCCATTTTCTTTTCTTTTTTTTTTCCTTTTTTTTTTTTTATTATTAACTTGAGTATTTCTTATGTACATTTCGAGTGTTATTCCCTTTCCCGGTTTCCGGGCAAACATCCCCTTCCCTCCCCCCCCTCCCCCCATTGCCGCCCTCCCCGTGTGGAGGCCATTTTCATTCAAACCACTACACAGGTATTCTCCGTATAGCCGTGGCTGTCATGAAACTCACTGTGTAGACCGGATTGGCCTAGAATCTGAGAATTTGCCTGCCTCTGCCTACCAGGTGCTGAGATTAAAGTGTGAGGCATGACCCCCCTCAGCTAAAAGCTTATTTTTTTGACAGGGTTTTCTTTTTCTTTTTTTCTTTCTTTTTTTTTTTATTTATTTTATTTATATAAGTACACTGTAGCTGTCTTCAGACACACCAGAAGAGGGCATCGGATCTCTTTACAGATGGTTGTGAGCCACCATGTGGTTGCTGGGAATTGAACTCAGGACCTTTGGAAGAGCAGTCGGGTGCTCTTAACCGCTGAGCCATCTCTCCAGCCCCAGGGTTTTCTTTTGTAGCTTTGGCTGCTGGCTTAGAACTCACGGAGATCTGCCTGCCTTCATCCCCACAGTGCTTTGAAAGTGTTTACCAAACACACACACACACACACACACACACACACACACACACACACACACACACACATATATATTATCTTGATATATAGTCACAGCAATCCTCTTGTCTCAGATCCAATGTTAGAATTCCCAGTGTGCTACCACACTTGGCTGTTGTACTGTATCTATTGTGTTACACTGTACTGTATGGTATTTAGGTGTATGTGTCTGTGAGTGTGTTTGTGGGCGAGCATGTGTATATGTGTGTGCATGCATGAGTGCATGCATCTGTGTTGTGTGGTGCGTGGCACATGGATGTACAGGTTTAACCTCTCTATTCACATGTGGAGGTCAGAGCAGGACATTGGACATCTATCACTTGGGCTATATTGGCCAGGGAGCTCTCAGAATCTGCCAATCTCTGCCGTAGTTGCCGGGGTTACAGGCAGGCACAGCTATGCCTGATGTTTTTTGTGTGGGTGCTGGGAATTTGAACTCAGGTCTCTGGGCTTGCAGAACAAAAGCCATTCCCACCTGCATCATCTCTCCAGCGCCTGCATTTAATTTTTTAACAATCCATTTGTCCATGTTGTTTTGCAATATGCACCTAATTCCACGGCCCTGATCATCTATATAGTTAACAATTCAAAAATTGTTTTTTTCTACAAAGAAGTGTCAGCAGGAGTCCATAAACAAGCTGCTGTTTAGCCCATCCTCTGACATTTTCTACCTCCTTCCTGACCTTGTTTGAATCCTGACTCTGTTGACAAACAGCTGTATGATAGCAAGAAAGCCACATCCACTTTCTGAGCTCCTCTTGGCTGGGCAGTCTAGCGTCCCCATGTCCTTGGTCATTGCTTTGAAGATTCTTACGCTGGTGAATGACATAGCTCTTGGCGTGGTGCCTGGGCTATGTTTTCTCAATAGCTTCCCTACCAAATTCTTCTGGTGGCTTGGGAGTTGACTTCATCTTGCCTCCTCTGATGGCTCCAGCGTCTCTGTGAGACTGTCATTTTTAGCACGCGACATTTTTTGCTCAGTTCCCAGCAGCAGGTCAGCCGTGAGAGCTGGTCTTGGACCCTGCTGAGGAGCCAGCATCTGGTGGGGATTGGACTGATGTGCAAGCCAACTTCTGTGCTGAGTTTGGAATTTGGCTGAGCTCTCTGAGGGCAGATCCCATGGGGCACTGCTCTCCCCCATGTCAATGTACTTGACCAGCAGGAGTGCCACCCTACCCACCTCTAACGAGGTCATCTGCTCAGGTCCCCGGCACGCACTGAGCCATGGGCTCCCCCTTGACAGTCAAAGATGTAGCTTTGCAGGAGAGCAGATAGGAGCCTCTTACATTGCCAGCCACATAATTGCCCAGAAGTAAGCAAGCCTGTGTGGGGATCCGATTTGGGCTGCTGAGACCGGGGACAGGGTCCTTGCTTCACAGCCAGGCCTCCTCTCTGTCCAGCTGTTGGCGTGGCAACCCAGCCTCCGCCTCCACTCGTCCCAGGCCTAAACCTTTGGTAACTAAAGGCAGCTCTCAGCTTGGCATCAACTTCCAACAGCTGGGCTGCAGACCCTGATGGCTCCAAATAGAAAACACACGTAGGGGACCCGAATGCACACGGGCATTTTCTCATCCATCTTCGCGTGATCACTGCCTCTCAAGCGTCTCACCCTCACGCACAAGCTCCCAGACGTCCCCGGGGCTGTGCCAAACAGCATCGCTTCTCACTAAACTCGGATTTCTGGTTGTGATGCTCAGAGAATGGGTGGGAATGTGGTTTGAAAGCCCCAGGTTCCAGGCTGGGGCCCTTCTTGCTTCCCCAGGAGACTCCCCTGCTCTTGTGGGGGAGGCAGAGAAGGTGACACAGGTCACTAGCCTGTGACACCTCATGTATTTGATTGTCCCGTAGAGAGATGGGGACAGATCAAAGGGAGAATAGGATTGGAGATGGGCTTTTAAGGATGGGGGAATCTCACAGGGAAAGGGAAAAATACCCATCACCCCTTGTTGTGCTTCGAATGTGTCCTCCAGAATTATATTACATCTAAAATTTAAAAGTTAGATAATATGGTAGTTTGAATAAGGAATGGCCCCATAGATTTATGTGTTTGAATGCTGATCCATAGTGAGTGGCATTATTAAGAGGTATGCCCTGAATGGAGTAGGTGTGGCCTTGTTGGAGGAAGTGTATCACTGAGGGATGGGCTTTGCAGTCTTATATGCTCAAACTATGCCCCAGTATGAAACACAGTCTCCCCTTCTGTTGCCTGTGCATCAAGATATAGAACTCTTGGCTCTTCCAGCGCCATGCTTCCTGGAGGCCACCATGTTTCCCACCGTAACAATGATGGACTGAACCTCTGAGACTGTAAGCCAGCCCCAATGAACTGTTTGTCTTTATAAGAGTCGCCTTGGTCACGGTGTCTCTTCACAGCAACAGAACTCAAACCAAGACAGATAATGTTAGGATCAATCTTAGGACCAATGTTGGGTTTTAAATCTTGGCTTGCATCCGGACAAAGCACACCAAGCCAACACGGTTCCACGTGGAGAGGTTTAATGGGAGAACGAGACAAGGAGGAGGGGTGAGAGAAAGAAGAGAAAAGAGAGAGGGCAGAAAATGTCTGCCTTTTGTTTGGAATGTGACATAACTGCTCCCAGGTGAAGGCTGGGAATGCATGGCCGTTGCCACGGCAACAGTGACCAGGTGGCGTCGCTGCTGGAGGTGAAAGCAATTCCTGATACCAACAGATAAAGTCTCAAGTCAGTAGCTCAGTATGTAGCTTACACTATATATAAATCTGTATAGTTCAGGCTAGCCTTGAACTTGAGATCCTTCTGTCTCAGCCTCTGGGGTGCTGAGATTACAGGTGTGTACTGTCACGCCTAACATATGTCCGTTATTTAAACTTCGAAGTGACTGAGAGGAGATGATGGTGCCGACGGTGATGGGAGCTGTGACTTGCTCTCCCTTCTTGCCCCTCCCCTACTCATGTCACAGCTAGAAGCCCTCCCCGTATTCAATCTCACTGTCTTAGACTTCCTGGCCTCCAGAACTGTTAAAAATAATTTTTTTTTGTTCCTTATAAACAACACAGTCTCGGGTATTCTGTTATAGCAATGAAGACTGGACTGATTCTTCAAATCAAATCCAGCGAAGACTTGGCATATAGCAACATTTAGAGTTTAATCGAGAGGCTGGAGAGGTGGTTTAATGGTTAAGAGAGCTGGCTGTTCTCCCAGAGGACCCAAGTTCAGTTCCTAGCATCCACGTGGCTCCTAACCTCAAAAATTCCAGAACCAGGGAATCCGACGCTTCTGCCCTCTTCGAGCAACCGCATGTGTGCACAAACGTACACACGATTAAAAATTCAAAAATCATCGAATTTAATGGATTCAATTTATATATATTTTTAGATTATATAAATCTATTTTAATTAAAATTATTTAGGACCATGTGCTGGCACTGTTAAGTAGTATTAAAGAAAAAGAAGAAAAAAATGTCCTCTGTTCTCCTGTCCTATCTAGGGAAGTGCTGTTCACCTTTGGAGGGCTATTTCCCTTCCTCCCTCTCTCCCTCCCTCCCTCCCTCCTTCCTTCTTTTCCATCCCAGTCTATTAAAATTAACTATATTAGAAAAATCTGTGTACAGCAAGCTGGGTGTGGTGGCGCACACCTTTAATCCCAGCACTCCAGAAGCAAAGGCAATTGGATCTCTAAGTTCGAGGTCAGCCTGGCCTACATAATGAGTTTCAAGACAGCCAGGGATACACAGAGAAACCCTGTCTCAAAACAAAAGCAACAACAAAAACAAAAACAAAAACAAAAACAAAAAAACCCCTGTATAAAGCAATAGCGCTTGTCCTACAGTTCTCAGGGGTTCTCATAGAAACTAGCCATGGACACACTGGCCTTGCTTCTCAGAGCCCCTTCCTACCAGGTCCACTTGGTGGTCCCACACCATCCATGAGTCTGCCTCACAGTCTCACGGGTGCTGCCGTTACTGTTTTAAACATTTTCTTTTCCCCTGGGACCCTTTTATTTTTCCTGTGCTCAGAACTAGCTCCTGTCTCCCTCCACCCCCTTTTCAGGGTCTCACATAGCCCAGGCTGGCTTCCGACTTGCTATATATAGCCTAGGTTGGCCTTAGACTCCTAACCCTTCTGTCTTCCTGTCTAGGATTAGAGGAATGTACCGCCCACGCCCGGCTCCCTGAATTTCCCTCTAACCCTGAAGGTAGGTTTGTCAGCACCACACTGGTGCTGCCTGGTAGCTATCCTTCACCGAGACAGAGGGCACAGGGGCTGGCTAGGATGGACCGTGGTGTCACATCCGGCTCAGCCACAGACTGGCTGGGTGGCCTTGAGTGACTCACTCACTGAACACCGAGTCATGCCACAGATCAGCTTGCACATTTGTTAAGAAACAAAGAAAGAGTCAGGACTTTGTGGGTGCCCCAACATTGTCTCTCATTGCCAAGGGCAGGTGGTGCTGGATCCCCTGAGAACCTCTTTCTGTCATACTCTCTCCCTTCAGGACCACGGTCTTCTGTTCTGCCCTTTACTAACTGGTCTTTGCCATGGTCCTCTGGGAGGCAGGGTCTCATGTATTCCAGGCTGTCCTTGAACTAGTCACGGAACTGAAGTTGCTAGCCTCTACCTACTAATCTTTCTGCTTTTTACCTCCTAGGGATGCAGGGCTGTGTGCCACACCTGGCCTTTGCTATGCGTCTTTGACAAACTCTCTTTCGTGCTCCCCTCTTAGTCACCATGACTACACCGGGCTTTGTTGCACACCTGCCGGCGGCAGTCTGTACCCGTGAATGTAGACTCAGGACCAAGACCATCCAGCCTCGACAGTCCCTCTTGTGAATGAAAAGTGTGAGTGCTCACTGCTGCTGCTGAGTCCCTCCATGCTTTGTACCCCAGTCCCTGCATACCCCAGGGAGCTGGCCGGGGGAGGGAGAGAAGGAAGCAGCAAAGACAGAGGAGAAGAAGGACCTTGCTTAGACCGTCCTAAGGTCCAGCAACTGATCCGTGACAATCCTGGGGTCTTTCCAACAGATTTCCTGTTTTGCTCAGTTGGGCTTGAGCTAATTTCTATCACTCACCACCAAGGAAATCCTGAAGAATTTGCAATGAGCAAGTCGGAGCCAAGAACAAAGTGTTGGCACATGGTATATAGTACGAGGTGCATGCCAGGGCCAAATATGGTAAAACCTCGATTGCCCAGAGGTCACCAGCATGACCTCCTTGTCCAGACAGAACACGATGGAAACCCCAGAAAGGGAAAGGGGGCTTATTATTTTTGTGCCTCCCCAAAGCGAGGGGAACAGGAGGTGCAGAGACAAGTTGGGATATCAAAGACAAATGCGGAATGAAGTTGGGGTCTGGCCAGGAACACAGGAAGGCAGACGCCAAAGATGCCAGACCCAACGGATGCACAACACAACACGTGCTTAAAGCGCAGCGCTGCCAGGGGCTGATCAGGCACCGGAAACCTCCTGGTGGCACCAATGCCCTGGAAAGGGAGCCACCACCTCTGGAGTTCCCTCTTACCCCACCCATAGCTGTAGTTTCTGTTCTTGTGCTCCTGAGGGAGAAGGGATCACATAAGTAGAGGAAACAGGGGGGTCTTTCTTTCCCTGTTTTTAATCAGGGAAGAAAGTAAAAGCAAAGTGTTCCCTCCAAGGTGGGGCGAATTGCTGCCTTTAATGCCTGCCCTTAGGAAGCCTTGGTCTACAGGGACCATCTACACTGGTCTCCTTCCTGGAATAGGTGGAGTTTCTTATAGAAGCCATCTGTCTTGTCAGGGTTCTATTCCTGCACAGAGCATCCTGACCAGGAAGCAAGTTGGGGAGGAAAGGGTTTATTCAGCTTACGCTTCCACGTTGCTGTTCATCACCAAAGGAAGTCAGGACTGGAACTTACACACGGCAGGAAGCAGGAGCTGATGCAGAGGCCATGGGGAGATGTTACTAACTGGCTTGCTTCCCCTGGTTTGCTCAGCTTGCTTGCTTATAGAACCTGGGACTACAAGCCCAGGGACGGCACCACCCACAATGGGCCCTCCCCCTTGATCACTAATTGAGAAAATGCCTTTCAGCTGGGTCTCATGGAGGCATTTCCTCAAGGGAGGCTCCTTTCTCTGTGATAACTCCAGCTTGTGTCAAGTTGACACTCAAAACCAGCCAGTACACCATCCTTACCCATAATTCAGTCTGTTACAATCAGATGTGTAGATGCAATGATGAGTATAAAAAGGTTATCGAGATGGATTATCTCTGCTTTAGCTATAGTAAAACGCGCGTGGACACACACACACACACACACACACACACACAGGTGCGGGAACCTGCAGAGAGACTAAATAAATACATACATATATTTAATTTTTATTTGATTTTATTTAAAAGCATACCCAGGGCTGGAGAGATGGCTCAGAGGTTAAGAGCACCGGCTGTTCTACCAGAGGTCCTGAGTTCAAATCCCTGCAACCACATCATGGCTCACAACCATCTATACTGGGATCTGATGCCCTCTTCTGGCATGTAGGCATACATGCAGGCACAATACTGTATACATAATAAATACATAAATCTTTTTTTAAAAAAAAGTATTGCATAAAAGTGCGAGTACTTGCCCAGTGTTCCTCAGGAGAGGAGGGTGCCCTTCATGGGAGCTGGCCAGAGCCTGCTAATACAGCTTATCTGTATTTCCCAGAGCCTTGGCTGGCTCGCCTCTCCTCTGGTCAGCTTGGCTAGTTCACACTCAGTCATAAGCTTCTTTACTTCTCTTCCTCTGTGTGTCTGCTCTTGCCGTTTCAGCTCTAGCGTTCATTATGACCATAACGTTTGTTGTTGTTTTTTTTAATTAATTTATTTATTTAGTGCATATGAGTACACTGTAGCTGTCTTAGACACACATCAGATCTCACTACAGATGGGTGTGAGCCACCATGTGGTTGCTGGGATTTGAACTCAGGACCTCTGGAAGAGCAGTCACTGTTCTTTTCTTTTTTCTTTTTTTTTTCAGAGCAGTCACTGTTCTTAACCACTGAGCCATCTCTCTAGCCCCACATTTGTTGTTTTTTTAAAAAAGACTTATTTACTGTATATGAGTACACCGCAGTTGTCTTCAGGTACACCAGAAGAGGGCATCGGATCCCATCACAGATGGTTGTGAGTCACCACGTGGTTGTTGGGATTTGAACTCAGGACCTCTGGAAGAGCAATCAGTGCTCTTAACTGCTGAGCCATCTCTCCAGCCCCATTAGTTTTAACGTAACGATTACTACTGTCCCAGAGAAGGGTCTGTTCTGTGTGTGGACACCCTTCTAAAGATCCTGCATCATTGTCACTGACACCTCCTGGGCCCAGTTAAGGACGCGGAATCCCAATTACACCCGAGTCAGAATCACAGAGTCTACGGGTCTGGCGCTTATGAGTAACCTCTGGGGCTGAATTCTCAACTCTTTACTGTCGTTTTAGAACCAGTTTGTATTGGTTACTTTTCTATTGCTGGGATAAAACACCACGACCAAGACAACTTATAGAAGAGTTTATTTGGGCTTATGGTCCCAGAGGGATATGAACCCATCGTGGTGGGGAAACACGGCAGCACGTGGCAGGTGTGGTGACTGAGAACTCATATCTTCAATCGAAGGCACGGAGCAGAGGGAACAAACTGGAAGTTGGAAAAGACTGTAGAGTCTTGCCCTCTGTGCTTCCTCCGGAAGCCTCCCCAAACAAAGTCGCCAGCTGGGGACCAAGTGTTCATCAATGTGAGCATTTCTTATTCAAACTACCACACAGAGTTAGCAAGTTCAACCAAGCAACCTCAAGGCCTGCGACAGAGGCGGACACGGACACAGATAGTTATGGAAGAATGTCTTGAACAACATGCAGAACTGATGGACCTCAGCTGGGCTTCTCAGCTCTAGTGGCACTCAAGGTCACCATGTGCTCTGCTGTAGAGACTGTCCTCTGCTCTGCAGGGCATTCACGGCATCTCTGGCCTCCACACACTGGGTGCCTACAGCATACCTCCCTTATGTCAATCAAAACAATGTCCTTAGACATTGCTGCAGGTCTCTGGGGGGTAGGCATGGGGAGCAATGGATCACCCCAGAGAGGCAGGCATAGTAGCCCACAGCTATGAGCCTAGCGTTGGAGAGGCTGAGGCAGGAGAATCTGGGCTACATAGTGAGAGTCTGACTTAAGAACAAACCCAAACCAAACCCAAAACCAAACCAAACCAAACCAAATCAGGATGCGTAACAACTGTCAGACAAGTGGGCTGGGTGCAGTTCGGTTGGTGGAGTGCTTGCCTTGCACGCACAGAAACCAGCACAATGTGATCAGGGCTCAGTAGTGCACGCCTGTATTTCCAGAGCTTGGAAGGTGGAGGCAGGAGGATTGGAAATTGAAGGTCATCCTCTGATATATTGGAAGTTTGATTGTCTCAAAAAAAAAAAAGAAAGAAAGAAAGAAAAAGGAAAGAAAGAAAGAAAGAAAGAAAGAAAAGAAAGAAAAGAAAGAAAAGAACCAGAAATCAAGCCAACTATGCCCTCTGGCTTGCAGTCCACATCTGAGAGCTGCCGTCTGGGAAGCTGTGAATGGGAACTGGGTCAAAATGAAAGCAGAAACACCATTTAGTCTAAGTTGGGAGGGAGAGAAGGAGAGTCTTCAATGTATTCCATCGAATACAGTTTTTTAAAAAAAGACTTATTTATTTTATGTATATGAGTACACTGTAGCAGTCTTCAGACACACCAGAAGAGGGCATCGGACCCCATTACAGATGGTTGTGAGCCACCATGTGGTTGCTGGGAATTGAACTCAGGACCTCTGGAAGGACAATCAGTGCTCCTAACCACTGAGACATCTCTCCAACCAGTCTAATACAGTTTTTTTTTAAACGATTTATTTATTTATGTATATGAGTACACTGTAGCAGTCTTCAGACACACCAGAAGAGGGCGTCAGATCCCATTACAGATGGTTGTGAGCCACCATGTGGTTGCTGGGAATTGAACTCAGGACCTCTGGAAGAACAGTCAGTGCTCCTAACCACTGAGCCATCTCTCCAGCCCTGTCTAATGCAGTTTTAAAGGCAGGGTGTCCCTGTGGAGCCCAGGCTAGCTTTGACTTTGAGGAGATCCTCCTTCCCTCAGCCTCCCGGGTGCTGGCATTACATCTGACTCAGTTATATTTCGTTTCGTCTTCACTTGTGATCTTGAGAGGCTCATGTGTCTCAGACCGAGACCTCAGACTCACTGTGAAGTCGAGGATTGGCTTGAACTCCTGATCTTCCTGCTCCCACCTCCCGAGTGCTGAGATGATCTTGCATCCGATGCTCTTTAAAAATATTTATTTATGTGAGGGAAGGACCATGGTGATCTGTGGAGATCAGAGGACAGTTTGTAGGAGTCTGTTCTCTCTCTCTGATATGTGGGTTCTTGGGGTCAAGTGCAGATTGTCAGGCTTGGCTGTGAGTGTCCCTAACTGCTCAGCGACCCATCCTGCCCTTGACATTCCTTAAGCAGGTGGGGTGGCACATACCATTAATCCCTTTTCCATCCCGTTTCTATAGCCTCACCCCCAAACAGCTCCCCAGAGAATAAAAGACGGAGACAGACACACAGTCAGAAAACCAGACCACCCAATAGGGGGCCTTCTAGAATCCAGAGATATGGGCAGATGTCTCGTGCTGCCCGGCAAGGGTTTAATCAGCCCCGATGGGCTGGGTTAGCTCAGGTAAAGCTGCCAGAGGAAGTCAGAGCTGGGGCAAGGGTAGAGAGATGAGGAAAGAGCTCGGGGCTGTGTCAGGAGCCCAGGGAAAAATCTCCAGGACTTGGGGTGGACCAGAAGCTCAACATCCTTGCCTGGACTTCTTTCCCCCTTTGTCTGTTACCTCCTGTCTTTTTAGCCTCTACTTTAGTGGCTAAAAATGTTAGAACTCTTACAGTACGGAATCAGAAGGAGTCTTGCGTATTTGTTTGTTTTTGAGACAAGGGCTTTGTAGCCCAGGCTGACCTCAAATTGAAGATTGTCTTGCTGCGAGCCCTCTAAGCTCCAGGTGTGTTTGGCTCAGAATCAGCCTCACAAGGTTTCAAAGGTCAAAGGCCAGAGTTCATACAGCCAGTAGAGTCCATTCCCTTGGCTTGTTGAGCTTCTAGGAATTGCCAGCACTCTTCTGTTTGTAGCCCTCCTTCCATTTCAGAGTGAGCAGTTCAGTCTCCGTGTCTGTCCTTGTCCCGTGTCCTTCCACCGTTGTCCTGTCTTCTCTGTCTAAGAACTCTTGTGATTAGGGTTCATCTGGATTGCAGAGCAATCTTCTCACGGAAAAAAAAAATCCTTAATTTTGTCACACAAGTGAGTCCCCTTTGCCATTGATAATAGGTAACACATCGAATATTTAAGGGATTGACATATGCTCACCTTTGGGGGCCACTGTTTGGTCTTGTCACCTTCCACCATTCCTTTGTGCTGGACACAAACTCTCCAATCTGTATAGATGGCTGTGGAACAGCCAAACTCTCCTGAAGCATAGGAGTATAGTGTGGTGGGGATGAAGAAGCACTTTGGGCTATCTTGGGCTAAGTAGATGGAGCAAGATTGTCCTGCAGGGTTTAGAGGTGAGCCCTTGTCTCCAGGGTCCCTTTGTAACCCAGTCTCTCGAGCATTTCTGTGCCTCCATTTTTAGCTATATAAAGATCCCTGTGGTAAGCCTCGCCTCCCAGGACCCCAGTTTCTTCAGCCATGCTTGGAGGATCCTGGAAGGCTATTCAGGGTCTAGAGCTAAGGCAGGAAGCTAGAGGCCCCTGAGGGTCAGTACTGATAACTTGAAGCCTGGCTCTGTAAACAAGGCTTTGCTTGGCTCCCTCTGTGTTCTCCTGAGGGGACGAGAGGGAATGGAGAGTTCCCCATGTCTGCCACAATTGCGGACTTACTAGAGTGCTGGGAGAAGGTAGTCCAGAGCCCGGAGGAAAAGGGTCCATTGTCCACCATGTGGTCATGACACAATGCGGTTCTGTGCTTGTTCCTGGAACTGAGCCATCCTCTGTAGATCCTAAGAGTTTGCCCAGGAAGAGAGGGCTGGAAACAGTCACGTGAGCGGTCTCTGAAAGCAAGAGAAGAATCAGCATTTGTTAAGTGTCTACCCAGTATGAGAGTTTGGTCATGTCCCTGGCTACATCAAGAAAACAGGCATTTATCTTTGTGGGAGACAGGAGTTCAGGAGCTTAGGAATGTTCCAAGGTTCCACTTGGAGTTGGGGGTCTGCTTGATGTTTCCAGAAGATGGCTTCAGGCTATCTCCCCCAAATACTAGCAGACACGACTGGCCAGGGCTTGTCCAGGGTTGTCCGGGACTTGTCCAATGCTTTTCTGATCCTTCTTTCTTAGCAGTGCTGTGGGTTTGCTGGATAGCAGTGTGACCCGATTTAAACCACAAGCCAGGAGTGTACAGATCACTCATGCTCCTAGGTGACACGGAATATAAGGGTGAACTTATATGGCAAAAGCAGCAGTCACTTGGGTAGTTTGGGGAACGTTTCCTTGCTGCCTTTCTTTTGCCTTTGTATGAGCATGAGCATGTAGAGGTCTGACGTCAACATCAGCTATTGTCCTCAACCACCGTCCCTCTTTTTTATTTTTTAGAGTAGTGGGGGGTGGGGAAGAAGAGATGGCTTAGCTCAGTGGTTGAGAGCACTGACTGCTCTTCCAGAGGTCCTGAGTTCAATTCCCAGCAACCACATGGTGGCTCACAACCATCTGTGATGGGATGCGATGCCCTCTTCTGGCGTGCAGGTGTATAAGCAGATAGAGCACTCATATAAAATAAATAAGTAACTATACATTAAATACATAAGTCTTTAAACGTGTGTGTGTGTGTGTGTGTGTGTGTGTGTGTGTGTGTGTGTCCCAAGGTACAGGTGAAGTCAGAAGACAATTTTATGCCTTGTGGAGGCAGGTCTTCCTTATTTCTACCATACTATGTACTGTAGGCTAGCTGGCCTGAGGGCTTCTGGGTGATTCTCCTGTCCTGTCATAGGAATGCTGGGACTACAGATTTGTGATACTGCGTCTGGTTTTTGTTTGTTTTGTTGTTATTTTGTTTTAAATGTGGGAATGGATTTCGGTTTTGTGGGGTTAGCCTTTAACAGCTGAGCCATCTCACTGACCATTTATTTATTTATTTATTTATTTATTTATTTATTTATTTATTTATTTATTTATGAAACAGGGTCTCTCTTATGTAGCCCTGGCTGTGCTGAGCCATCTCACTGACCATTTATTTATTTATTTATTTATTTATTTATTTATTTATGAAACAGGGTCTCTCTTCTGTAGCCCTGGCTGTCCTGAAACTTGCTCTGTAGACCAGGCTAGCCTTGAACCCAGTGACCTGCCTGCTTCAGCCTCCTAAGTACGGGGATGGAAGGCATGTGCCACCACGTCTGTCTTAAGTTGTTGTTATTGTTGTTGCTTTTGAAACGTGGTCACAGTATGTATTCCTCACTTGCTATGTAAACCAGGCTGCCTTTGAACTCAGAGACCTGCCTGCCTCTGCCTCCAGAGTGCTGGGATTAAAACCACAGTTTAGTGGATTTATTTATTTATGTGTATGTAGCTGCACATGTCTCACAGAGTTTGTGTGAAGATCAGAACACCCACTGTGGCTGGGCCTGAGGGGTGATACATGTCCGTGATCCCGGGACATGGATGATGTATATGTATACAACTGCACAAGCACCACATACATGCACGCCATCAATCATGTGTACTTAACACATGTGTAAAATTTGGTGCACTCAATATAAAAGGCTCCAGTGCTTAGGAACAAATCAGAGACGAGAAGGAGGAGTCCCTGCTCTTACCTTCCTCATCTGCTGTCATCAACAGCCCCTGACTTCATCTGTCTGTCTGTCTGTCTGTCTTGACTTCACACGGTGCTGGGTGGCCAGCAGTGAGTGCTGTGGGAGAACTGTGAACTGAAGCACGGTGCCCTGAACCTTGAGATCAGCGTAATGCTTGCCGGCCATTGCCACCAGACTGGGCTTAATCACCATGGAGACACACCTCTCTCTGGATGTGTCTGAGGGCATGACTGGAGAGGAGTAGTTGGGGCAAAGACTCACCCTGAATATAGTAGTATCATCATCCCCTCATGTGAGGAAAAGTGGAGCAAGCCAGCTGAGCAGCAGCATTTACGGCTGTGCTTTCAGAGAGTGGATGCTTGCCTAGCTGCTCTGAGCTTCTGACATCACACCCTACCCACCGTAAGGGGCTGTTGCCTCAGGGAGAGCCAAACCCAACAGTTCCTTCTTTAAATCATGACTGTTGTGCATTTTGTCACACGGAGAAAAGTAGCAAAGACAGCAAGGATTCCACATGCAGAAAGGGAAAGAACAGACTTCACAAGTTCTGGGAGGCTCAGGCTGGGTTCCGAAGGACCAAGCCTGGGACTCCCTTATTGTATTTTAATTGAGTAAATTGCCAGAGGACCACGGAGACAGAATCCTGGAGGAGACGTGTTGAAAGCTGGTTAACAGAGAGGGCCCCTGGAGGAACACTGTCCCCATCTGACCTGCTAAGATAGGAGAGCTGAAGCCAGGAGTAGGGGCAGGAGTGAGGGAGGGGGAGAGGGGGTACGGGGTGGGTGGGTGGTGGCTCATGCCTTTAATCTCAGCACTCTGGAGGCAGAGGCAGGCGAATCTCTGAGTTCTCGAGCAAGGTGCATTGCTAGAGTCAGAGGGCAACCCCCAGCCTGTCCCTCTAGGTGACATTTTAACGTAATGTGTTGACGTGGGGGTCGCTTAGGCCAAGATGAGAAGACTCGAGGCAGAGTGTCTCCCAGCACGTGTGGTGGACTTAATGCGTTATTCTAATGTTATTCTAATTCCTGTCATCCACAGGCTGCTTCTTCCATAAAGAATATGAAGAAATTGCTAGCAAGATGAAAGGAAGAAAAGCACCAAGATAGGAGTCCTGTTATTTTGTCGAAATAAACTTTCCTAAAACCACGCTGCCCCACTGCTGGAGAAGTTGCTAAATGTTCCCGGGGCCTGTCTGGTCTTACTTCACCTCAGCCTGTCCCTGCCCTGGACATCAGTGGAGGGGGGCTGAATGGCTGACTGGGGCCAGTGGGATGCCTCTTACTCTCTGCTCTGTGAGTTTGCAAAAGGATTGGGAACCATGCCTTAGGCAATCAAAATAGAGGTCAGCCTAGGACAAGTAGCTAAAATACTCAGGAGTCGCAAGTTGAGGCTGGAAAGACGTGTCTCCTGGTCTCTCCCCACTCCTTCCTCGGTGCCCCCCTCACCCTGGGTCTTGTGCTTCCATGTGGAAGGGTGGGTTTCCGAGTGGCCCAAAGGCCCTGCTGGGATGGGGTTGCCCTGAGGCCCTGCAGTTCGGATGTTTCGCAGCAGTGTTACACACACACACACACACACACACACACACACACACACACACACACACACACACACACGCACACGGGCTTGACCAACACTCCTTTGGAGGAGATCCCGAGCCTCGTATGGGGCTTTAGGGTAGAGGAAGAGAGTCTGGAAAGTACCTCAGCTCCTCCCATTTTCTCCCAGACTCTCAACCATCGGACTCTGCTTCACTAGGGCTGGGATTAAAAGTGCACATCACCCTTTTTATTTTAAATTAAGAGAAGTTGCATGTGCTGCATGGGTAGGTGTCCATGAGCAGAGTCCAGACAAGGCTGTCAGATACCTTCGAGCTGGAGTTACAGGCAGCTGTGATCCGCTGTGTGGAACCTAACTCGGGTCTTCTGCCTGAGCTACACTCTCACTTTTAACTGCTAAGCCATCTCTTCAGCCCTTGAATGCTCGTGGGTTTTCCATTGTTTGTTTGTTCATTTTGTTTTGTTTCCGTTTTTTTTGTGTGTGTGTTTTTTTGAGGCAGGGTTTTTCTGTGTAGCCCTGGCTGTCCTGGAACTCGCTCTGTAGACCAGGCCAGCCTCGAACTCATAAGAGACCCACCCGCCTCTGTCTCAAATTAAAGGTGTATGCCACCACTGCCCGGCGAACGTTCACACTTGTAAAAAAAAAAAAAAAAAAAAGTTAAATGTAAATCTGGGCTGATGTAAGAGATGTGTTCAGGTGATTTTAACTTCCTCCCTTGCTCCTGGAAGACGGCTCGTTTGAAGATTCCTTTGTGTGGACACTGCGTGCAACACTGGGCTCCTGGGTAGGGTTACTGCGGACTCACTGCAGGCCACATTGATGGACAGGATGAGCTGAGGCCTTGGGTGGCTCATGGTCTGGTGACACAGAGTTTAGAGTCCAGAGCTTTCCCTATCTCCCGTCACCATCTTGTAGCCAGGTGTCCTCACAGCCGATCAGAGGGAGGAAGGGCCTATTGTATCCTCCCTGGATAGTGTTCTAAGGGGGAGAGGCCTATTCCCTTGGCTCCTCGGCTGGGGGACATCCAACCTACATGGCATGCTGAACACATTGAAAGGCTTCTATTTTAGCTGGTACACAGCTGCCTCTAAACCCCTCAGAACTGTCCCAGTTCCCCAACCTGTCCTCTCTGAATGTTCCTGAATCCAGCACCCAAAGAGACACCTCAGAGGCCACCAACACCCTGGCCTACCACTGATGTCTTTTTATTTTCTGGATGTGCTATTTTTTTCTATTTTCTTTCTTTTCTTTTTTTAAAGAATTATTTATTTATTTTATGTATGTGAGTACACTGTAGCTGTCCTCAGACACACCAGAAGAGGGCATCCGATCTCATTATGGATGGTTGTGAGCCCACCTAGTGTGAGGACTGAGAACCCCAGTGAATCAATTCCTTCTGGGCTCTGGGAAAATTTGCATTTGAACAGGGAGGGGATTAACAGGCCTTCTTGGGAGATGCCAAGGGAGGAGTCTAGGGCCAGGTTCCCAGCCTTCTGGACAGAAGGTGGGTGTTGCAGATTGGGTGGTGCTGCTGGAGGACCTGGCTACAGTTCCGGCTAGTCCTTGACAGCGAGGGCGGGCATTCTGCTGTCTGGCTTCCGAGATCCTTCCTGGCTCCAGGCTGGACTAAAGACAGGTCTGGAGGCTGTCTCCACTGTCCTTATCCCAGCACAGGGAGGGTGAGGCCCCCTCTCCCTCTCTTCTATGGAACCTGGATCCTCCTCAGGCCTGCTCCCCTCCCACCAGCTCAGGTTCCTGGTCCTAAATGACTCTGAACCAGCTATGAATACAGGGGGACACATCTGGAAGGTAGATCTGAGGTGGCTGCCAAGGTTTGAGCTAGGAGGAGCAAGGCAAGCAGGCCTCAGCAGCAATCTGGAGGAGTTTCTGAATTACCCACTGGCTGGAGAGCAGAGGCCAAAGCAGGCCTGGGCTGGCCCTGCTGGCTGGGCCTCTAAAGAGCCTCCTGGCTCCAGGCCTCACCACCACTTCCTCTATCCTCCCTGTTGCGTCCTCCCCAGGCTCTCTGCTCTATGATTCAGTTCACTACTGTGAACAGAAACCAGGACCAAGGCAACTCTCATAAGGATGACCTTTAATTGGGGCTGGCTTACGGCTCAGAGGTTCAGTCCATTATCATCAAGGCAGGAACGTAGCAGCCTGTGCCAGGTGCTAGGCCAAGCATATACAAACCATCACGCAGGTTGTCTCTGTGTAACCCTGGCTGGCTTGGAACTCACTGAGATCTGCTTGCCTCTGCTTCCAGAGTGCATGTGTCACTATCCCCAACCGAGGCTGGTTTCTTTTTTACTGTGGGTGAAGATTCTTCTTTTACTTTAGGCCTTGCCAAGCATCTTATGCTGGGGTGAAGAGCAGGGAGGGACCTCATTGCCTCCATGGATAACCACTAAGTAAATCTTCCCTGAGTCCTTTGGAAGAGCAAGGGAAGTGATCTTGGTTTATTTTCAGTCGCTATAACCAAATAGTTGATGCTGGTAATGCATAAAGAAAAGAGGGTTGCCAGGTATGGTGGTGCACACCTGTAATCCCAGCACTTGGGAGGCAGAGGCAGGTGGATCTTTGAGTTTGAGACCAGCCTGGTCTACAGAGTGAGTTCCAAGAGCCAGAGGTATATGATGAGACCTTGGCTCAAACAAACAAACCAACCAACCACAGTATTTATCTTTGTGTGTGTGTGTGTGTGTGTGTGTGTGTGTGTGTGTGGCGTGTGGCGTGCTTGCGCTCATATGTTTGTGGGTGCCAGCAGAGACCAGTAGAGGCCTCCTTGGAGCTGTAATTGCAGGCAGTTGCAAGCTGCCCAGTGCTGGGAACTGTCCTCTGACATGATGATGTCTTTTATCTCCCAAGCTTCCTAATGTCACCTCCATGTATTACCATGCGCAGTGTCCATGGTGCTGTCAATCAAACCCAATGCCCTCGGCATGCAAGGCAGGCCCTCTACTGATGAGCTACACCCCCGCTTCCTCCTCTGCTCTTTTTAAAGATTATTTTTTATGTGTGTGAAAGTTTTGCCTGCACATATGTATGTGCACTGCATGTCTGCCTGTTGCCCGAAGAGCCAGAAGAAGACTTTTCATCCCCAGGAACTGGAGTTATACCGTTGTGAGTCACCATGTGGGTGCTGGAAGTCAAACCTGAGTTGTCTTCAAGAGCAGCCAGAGCTCTTAACTGCTGAACCGTCCCTTCTGTTCCCTCTTCCTCTTTTGAAGAATTTACATTCTGAATTTAAAAAAGGAGTCGCTGCTGCCTCAGGACATATTTGGGAAAGGCATTTGGAGGCGATTATCCTTAAGCTTGAAGTTACAGGAGGACGGAGGACTGGGTGTAAGCCACGGGGCAGGGATACAGAAGCCCTTAGACCCTTTCTTTTTTTTTTTTTTTTTTTTTTTTTTTTTTTTGGTTTTTTTTTTTTGGAGCTGGGGACCGAACCCAGGGCCTTGCGCTTTGCTAGGCAAGCGCTCTACCACTGAGCCAAATCCCCAACCCCTTCCTTAGACCCTTTCAAAAGATGGGTTGGTATGGCAACCTCCCCTTGCGTGTCTGGGGAAGGAACAGCATCCTACAATTGTTTGTGGTGTCCCGCAGACAGAGAGGGATGATGGCAAGATGTCCTCTCTCTAGAGACAAATGCTGGAGCCCTAGGTCTTCCAGCCCCTATCTTGGCAGTGCAGGATCAGGAGGCAGTCAGACTTTGCCTTAGGAAGGGTGGATCACTGCCTCAGCTCCCTTTCCTACAACCAGGTACTCCCTGCTGGAGGCAAAGAGGAGCTTCTAGGATATGGGCTTCTCAGTATAGCAAGGTGTGTGTGTGTGTGTGTGTGTGTGTGTGTGTGTGTGTGTGTTTCCCAAACAAGCCCTTTCCAAAGCCTCAGGATTGGATGTTAATCATTACATTGTCAGCTTTTGCAATTTCTCACTGGTTACAACCTCCGCCCTCCAACTGTAAAAAACCAACTACTCTTATCCGCTGACATTGTCTATCCTTTTAAAAGACCCCACCCCACCCCAGTTGCCCAAACTCCGCCCCAACAGAATCTGAACTACCCCGGTGGAGAAGCTGCTCCCCAGGGAGGTTGAGGATCTGACCTTGGTTGTCAATATGCTGTGTGCTGCTGTTGAGGCCAATGTCATGACAACTTTCTGTTCCTTTTCTTTCCTCCCTTCTTCTGTTCTCTCCCTCTTCTCTTCCTTTCTCCCCCTCTGTTGCTCTCCCTTGCTCGATCTCTCCCTCTCTCTGATAGCTAATAGAAATCTAATTTTCCTGAGCCAGTTGGGGGTTCTATTTTCTTTTTCCTGCTTCCAATTACCAGGTCTCAGAGAACTGGGAAAACTTAGCCCAGATGTAGAACTTGTAAGGTCAGAGCGCCACCTGCTGGACAAAGTATAGCTTAGAGAGACGACATCTCGGCAGGACTCTCAGGGACGCCCTGAGATGCCCCCCCCCCCCACCCGGGCTTCAGGCTCTGACAAGCTCGTGCTTGAGTGTGGAACACAAGACAAACTCAGATGTGAGCATGCTTGTGTTTCTCGCTTAACTTGGGCTAACTCCGCCGGATCTCCTGCAATTCTCATTGACCCTACTCATCCTGGACCCTCCCTGCACCAAACCCCCAGTCTTTTAAGGGTTTGCTATGTAAGGCTGCAAATGGGAGGTTGAGATGGCTCAGTGGTTAACTCAGAGGTCCTAAGTTCAAATTCCACATGGTGGCTCGCAACCATCTGTAACGAGATCTGATGCCCTCTGAAGACAGCTACAGTGTACTTATAATATAATATAATATAATATAATATAATAATATAGTGGGATCGCTAGGATGTTTGCATTTCTGACTGGCCATACTGGCCATATGAAGATTTGAGGGTCTTGTTTCCCCTCCCTGGATATGTTACAACAGTTAATTTCCTCATAAAGGCTACAGGCTTGGGCGTTAAATATGCTTGTCACCCAAGCCTGGAAACCTGAAGCCCATGCAAAAGGCAGATAGGGTAGTCTGGGTGTGTAATTGTACCCCTCCCATGGTAAAGTGGAAGGAATAGGAAGCTTGTCCTCAGCCAACCAGCAAACAGGAAGGAGTCTACCCCAAACGGCGGAGCTGAGGACTTGCACCTGAGGTTGTCTTCGGACCTCTACGTGCACAGTTAACGTGCACATACCCAGAAACACACACACGCTCATACTCATGCACAAAGACAACACACCAGGACAGCCACGTGAAGGTGGGTTTAGAAGAGAAAGCTCCAAGGACTGACACTCTGCTCCCTCCCTGTGGAGTCCAGACACCACCGTCCTCTGCAATGACTTGTTCACCTCCATGAGCTTTTCATGAGTTGGACCGGATTGACTGAAGGAGGTCAGAGGGTCAAACTCCACCTCCAGGCCACCCCTGGGAAGGAAGGAGTTGTCTGAGGCTGGACTGGAAAGCCCAGCTCTTTGGTCTTTCTGGTGATCAGCTCTTATCCCAAAGCCATCTGAGGGCGGCATGAATCACCATTGGCATAACAAAGGCATTTCTTCCCAGGAAATTCCAAGGCTTTTGACACTCTTGCCCAAGAACTGGGGAAAAGACTTATTTTAATGTTGAGGAATGAGGGGTTTTTCTCTCTGTCCCGGCCTGGCCCCCATATGTCAATTTTCTTTTTCTTTGTCTTTATTGTCTAAAAATTGTATTTGCACACATTTTTATTAGCCGGAATGTTGTGTCCCAGGCATCTGAACTCATAGCAGCCAGCCAGACAGTTACCCTGACATCTTCAAGCACTCTCAAAGCCTTGGCAACTCAAAGCCACCCCACCCCCCACCCCCTACCCCCTGTCACAAGCATTGTGGCTCATGTCCATAAGCCTAACCCCCAGGAGGCTCACAGAAGGATTGCAGAGCATTTAAGGCCAGTCTGGGCTATAGTGTGAGATGAGAAAGGGGAGGGAGGGAGAGGAGAGAGTCAAAAACACCCACACCCACACCCACACACACACACACACACACACACACACACACACACACACACACACACACACACGAAGAGAAGACCCTCTGAGCATCCCTGGGCTCTCCTCCCCATGGGGCACGCTGGGCTGGAAGCCAGCTCCCACAGCTGCCCGGCCTTCCTCTCCTGCCGGAATGTGATGTGGGCTTCCGAGAGCCTTCCCCTCCTTTTGGTTCAAGGCTCCTGGTCAGGAGCCAGGGTCTTAGGACACAGGCTAGCTTTGCCAGCCATTGTTTTCTTTTGTTTAAAACAAAAACAAATCCCAAGCCCCAACTTGGCAGGGCGGGCTTGGTCTCCTGAGGACACTAGAGCTGCCACCAGGACTGATTTTAGAGGCTATGGCCTGTATCTGAGGAACGACTGGGCTATGGTGCTTGCTTGTTAGGACGGAAGCTGCAGAATTTGGGGTCTGTGCCTTCCTGGGGGCTTATGGAGGGGTTCCCCCCTGATGTCTTGCTTTGTTGGTCTATAAACCAGCACCTCTCCATCATCATGTACTGCAGTTCCCACCTCCTGTTTCTCAAGACACGGTTTCTCTGTGTAGCCCTGGCTGTCCTGGAATTCCTTTGCAGACCAGGTTGGCCTTGAACTCGTAGAGATCCACCTGCCTCTGCCTCCTGAGTGCTGGCATTAAGACCATGGGCTGTTTGCATACCAGCCTTAAGCCCAAGGCCTGAGGTCGAAAGTCCTCTGCGGCATTTTTGAGACTCAAGACTTGGGGGTGTTGAGGTGGCCCTGTCTGTGCCCTTTGGGTCCTTCCAGTCCTCTCTGTCAGGAGTGGGACATCACTGTCATGAAGTTGAGAGAGGAGTTAGCTCTCCACAGGCAGCAAGGATGAAGGGCCTTGATAGAACCTAAGCTACTCACAAGCTGGAAAACAAGAAAGGGTTTCAGAATACACGATTTCACAATCTCTTCACGGGGTTCTGTTTATTCTCATCCTCCTCACTTATAGATAGGCAAACGGAGGCCAGAAACATGGAGCCCACTGCCCATGGAGTCCACTGTCACGGAGATGATTACTGATAAAGCAAACTGAGAATTGCAAAATTTCAGACTTTACATGTATTGACTCTAACACGCAGAGGTATCTATCCAGCTTCCTGCTGCTTTTGTTCCCTAGTAGGATAGCTGATTCCTGTGGGTGGGGATCAGCAGGACTCATCAACCTTTGCTGTAAGTCAGTCTCTCTCTCTTTCTCTCTCTCTCTCTCTCTCTCTCTCTCTCTCTCTCTCTCTCTCTCTCTCTCTCTTGTGCCCCCTCTCATTCTCGCTCTCACTTTTTCTCTCCCCCTCCCCCTCTCTCTCTCCCTCCCTCTCCCCCCCACCTCCATTCCAGCCTTAACAATGTAACAATGTATTCAATATATTCAATGTATTTCCCACTTTGATGTCTGAAGTGTTTTCACCCTGCCCCCTGGTGGTGCAAAAGTGCAAGGCAGCCTCAGAAGGACAGGGAAGGGTCATGATTAAGACACATTCCTCTTTGGGACTCTGGAGATTGTGGGCACAATACCGAAGTCTTATTGAGAAATTAATTTAACAGTTCTCATTCTGTAAGGGTCCATGCTTCATCCAAGAATGATACCCTGGATTCAGTATGTAAACTCAAAGAGTGTTTTATTCTGCAGAAGTCCAGCATGCTGGGGTCTCCCGTTGCCAGAATAGAGAGACAACTAAGTGTGCTCACAGGCCTGATTTAAAGCACATAAGGGAATTCTGGGGTAGGTGACCTTTGTGTTAATTTGTTGGGTCCATCTCTATGGTCATTCCATTACCGGGTGTGGGGCTGGAAACTTGCTGGGGAGGTCTGGACACTGCTGCTGACCCATTGTCCTTGCCTCAGGCCAGGTGTCGGGGCATCTTCTGAGGCCTGGACTTGCCTGGAATTGCCCAGTTCTTGGAAACAGAGATTTAGGTCTCCTTACCTGTCGTGGAATCAGCCTCACCTTCTCAATCCTACAGTCCGGGGAGGGTGCAGACCTGGTTCTCAAAGCCCAGTTGGCATGTGGAAGGATGGATAAACAGGCTGCTGTTTCCTAGGTCTCTGGGCTGTCTCTTACCTTGATGGCCTCTGCTATTCCTGCAGGGTCCTCCTGTCTACGCGTGGAGATAGAGTTGCCACTGCCCCTCCCACCTCCAGGCTCCTGCAGGCTTGCTCAGTGGGCTGGGCTGTGCTCCTGCCGATCTGCCTATGGTGCTTTCTGTTGCTTAGAGGGCTGGCTAGATAGGGAACTGGCTGTAGAACTCTGCCCAGGTGCCAGCTTTTTTCTTCCTTACTACAGAAGAGCATGGTAGTTCTTAGTGATCCCGACCGACAGTGAGAACATGGAGCCTTGGAGGGGTCTGCACAAGTTTGGGCTGCTGAATCCCTGAGGATGATCAAGCTGCGTTCCAGGGGCAGGCAATCAGGATGTTGAAGGAAATGTTGGAAGATTTCAAATTCAGGCAATATCTCTCAAGAACTCAGTGGAAGTAAGGACTTTTGGAGCTGACCTGACATCTAGTGGCTACAAATGGGAATGACGCCACCTTTGAGAATTGCTGAAAGCAGTGTGGGAGGCCTCTTTGGGATACTGGGGAAAGATTGGGTCTCTCCGTTATTTAGGGTGGAGTATCAGTGTCAAAGGGTGACGTAGAGGACTGGAGGAGGTAGATTTTTGGCTCTCTAGAATCTCTATCATTCCCAGAAGTCAGCCTGAAAGAAAATCAAGTTTGTAGGAACCTTTGCTTCCTTTTCAGTTTTATACCAAGACAAAGAGAAACAGGAAGCTTTCATGTATGTGTAGCCATTCTGATTTTCATTTTTTCCTTACACATTTGGATGTTCTTACCAGCCACACAACCCTTACGGTTCCCATAGGACCCGTGAGTTATGCATGCCCTGTAACAATGTAAAGTTAGCAGGTCGTGAAAGATTTAAAAGACTCCTGACTTCAAACACTTCGCCTTTGAGGCGACAGTTCCAACAGCCACAGGACACCCCAATATATCCTCTGCCTTGCTTTTTCTCCACCATCCTAACTGTGACCTGTGGGCACACATTTTTTGCAACCTACTTTTAATAAGGGTTCAACCTCTCCTCTAGCCCACCATCCAGCAGAGGGAGTGGAAGAGAAAAGTTATTAGGATGGGGGAGACGTGGATCTGTTCAGCAATAGTTCTTTGGGGGCAAGCTTGATCTCCTTGGGCAGCAGTTCGGTCCCATAGCAAACACGAAATAGGACTCAGCAGCTGCAGGCCAGTCCTCTAGGCAGGCAGAAAACAGGCAGGAACCAGCAGTCACAGAGCAGTCCTTTCAGCAATCAGACACTAGGCAGCTGTAGTTCAATCCTGAAGAAACCGCCAGGCTCACCAACCGGCCTAAGGTGAGGCCTCAGAGGAGTTTCTCAAAAATGGTGGGCATTACCACAAGTTGAGCTCAACAACACTATGTAAGGCGAACCAATACATGCATGTCTTTTTTTTTTTCTTTTCCACGTGGAGAGGTTTAATGAGAGAAGAGTAGAAGAAGAGAGGAAAGGTGGCCGACCATGGGCACATGGAGGTGGGGCTTGGGGGCAAGAACAGAGAAGAACAAAGAGCAAGAGAGGGTAAGAGAGGGTAAGAGAGAGTAAGAGCACATGCATGTCTTTAGCGAAGAATAGCAAGGTGGAGCAAACCAAACCAGTGTTCAGTGCTTGTCTCTCATTGTCTGTGGGGTCATATTTTATACTCCTTCATCCCGGGTCCTTTCACGTGTTTGCTTTATCAAAAGATCCTTTCACCTGTTTCTGCTTCAGGAAAACGTCCTTTCCTGTGTCTGACCCAGAAAAACATCCTTTCATCTGTGTCTTCAGGAAAACAGTCTTCCACATGTGTGCTTTAGCAAGATATCCTTTCACCTGTGTGCCCCAGCAAACCATCATTTGACACACATTCCAAAGAACTAGAAGTTTCCACTTTAATGACCCTGAGGTCTCATGGAAACTCAACTCAGCTGAGGGTGGAGCCGTCTCCGGCACAGACCTGTCAATCATCTCTCTGTCTGATTGTCATGTGCACCGTCTACCCTGGTTGCTCCACAGTGGTAACTGGTGACACTGTACTTGGCATCCCTCAGCATGCCACAAGCCTGGCCAAACCACCAGAGCCCCACATGTGCTCATGCTCTTTCCTTTCTTCTTTTTGCTTAACTCTTTTTTTTTTCTTTTTTTCAGAGCTGGGGACCGAACCCAGGGCCTTGAGCTTGCTAGGCAAGCGCTCTACCACTGAGCTAAATCCCCAACCCCTTGCTTAACTCTTGAAGTCTGCCTTTCTTTTCTCTTCCTTCCCTCCCTGCTTTTTTATTTATGTTCACATATGTGAGGGTAGCTGTGTGTTGTCCACAATACTCCTAACTCCTGAGTCATTTCTCTGACCCCTTTTATTTTTTGGGCTACACAGCTAGTCACCTCTCAAGTAGTTTTAAGAGGTCAGGAGGGGTTGGGGATTTAGCTCAGTGGTAGAGCGCTTGCCTAGCAAGCACAAGGCCCTGGGTTCAGTCCTCAGCTCTGAAAAAAAGAAAAGAGGTCAGGAACAGACTGAGAAGTTTCATTTTTGCTGTTCCATTAGCCAGATGAGACCACTGAGGCTCTAAGGTCACATGACCAGGCCGTGCTGTGACGAGGTTTTGTGCCCTTGACCACTGATTTTGTGCCTTAACCGGGTCCCTGTAGGCTCTTTTCCTTCTGCCTAACAATCCCACATTCCTGGTTAATCCTTGTAGCTATAAATGAGACCACCTAGATTGTGCCCCCTTGATGGTCACTAAACCCAGATGTAACTTTAATTTTTTTCAAAACCTATTTTTAATAATAATTCTTAAACAGTTTAATCTCCCTTCTAGCCCACCACCCACCAGAGTAACTAGGAAAGAAAGGATACAGGGGAAGTGGACCTGTTTAGAAAGGTTCTTTGAAGCAACTCCCATCTGTGTTGCCTAGAAACCGGCAGTTCAGTTCACAGGCGAGTAGTATCAGTTGGATCCACTTGCAAATACTTCTCGGATGCCAGCAGTCCAGTTCGGTAGAGTCGGGAAAGCAAACACGAATCAGTGGTGGTGGCACAACCTAGCAGAGATAGCCAGGCCTCGGGCTCAGCACCAGTCAGCAGGAAGGACCAGTGCCAACAGGAACACCAGGAAAAGTTCTTGGCTGTGCCTCTCTCAGAGAAACGACAATCAGAGAAGACCAACAAGCAGTGCACAGCTAGATCTGTAAGCAATCCTAGCTCAGCCTCCACCACCAACCGTCAAGTTCCATTTACACTCTCTCCAAACATTACGTGTCCTCCATGGGTCTTGCCTCAGAACATGAGTCTGCCTCAGCCGACAAAACTCTGTCAATCAGCCCGAGTCCGTAGAAGTGGCAAGAAACTGCAGCACATCACCAGAAGTTTTTTGTCAAGTTTTTTTCCTACGGAGTCTCGACAAATGCAGTTCAATTACACAAAGCAAGGCAGACCAATACCTCTGTGTCCTTTCACGTGCTTGCTTTAGCAGAACATCCTCTCTCCTGTGTCTGCTTCAGCGAAATGTGCCTTCGCGAGTCTGCCTTAGCCTTTCCCACCTGTGTCAGCTTCAGTGAAACGTTCCTTCACGTGTTTGCCCCGGCAAAACACCATCCAACACAACTGACTTTCCAAAGGCCCCTTAAGTTTCCACGTCACTCGGAGTGTCCCCCCACTGAAGAGAACAACTTTGGCGGCACCAAGATGTCCAGAATCAAGCCAGATTTTATTTGCTCACACTTAGCTCTGGTCATGGCATCTTTCCATCTGGCCTTTGGTTTAGTCTCCTCATAGCCACACGACTTGCCAGGACTTCTTTTATTGGCACTTCTCTTCAGGGCTGACCAGCTGCTGTGACTTTCAGGCTTTTAAAACCACTTTGAAAGGTAAGAAAATACAATGAGTGCTGGGCTGGGGAGACGATGAGGTGTCTGCAGTGCAAGCATGAGGACCTGAGTTCGGATCCCTGATATCCACAGAGAAGCCAGTGTGCATTCGTGCTAGAGCTAGGATGGGAAGCCTGTCTAGCCAGTTGGTGAGCACCATACACACACACACACACACACACACACACACATAGCAACACACACACACACACACAGCAACACACACACACATAGCAACACACACAGACACAGACACAAGCACAGACACAGACACAGACACAGACACAGACACACAGACCCCTAAAGGCCAGGGAGACGGCTCAGCAGCCAACTGCTGTAACTGGGAGCCAGATAACCTGGATTTGATCCCCAGAATCCATATCACGGGAGCGATGACCCCCACAAGTTGTATTCAACCTCTCTAATGGAAATGTGGCACGTGTATCTACCCATCTTACCAGACCCTAGCAGAAGCAGTGCCACATGATGGCCCCTTCTGGCCCCTGTACACCTCCCCTAGTAGTTTCTGTTCTCACCTTGGAGTCCTGAGCATTGTCCCTTTGTCGTGTGGGCTGGAGTTTCTTGGGCATGGGTCCCAGTGTCTTGCTCAAGTCTTTCTACATAAGTGAACTAAGGATAAGAGGGAAGGTGAACTCTGGGGCCTAGTGGGGGCACCTGGGACGAGGCATCTGATATATTGTAGGTAGTGTCCTGTATCTCACGGAACACAGATGGGGTGCTCCAGGGCACGTCGGCAAGCAGGGGAAAGGACTGAGGGCCATGCTCACCTGAAGTTCACCATACCATTCTTTTCTTCCAGCTTCTTTATCAGCTCCCTCGCCTGGTACCGGTTGATGGGAATATTGGTTTGCTGAGAGAGTGGATATAATGAGTTTTGGAGGCCTTTGCTCCTTCACACCCAGAGACCCACACAATGCCTCGCTCCTCTTGGGACCACTGGTAGCGGGCGGAGGGCTCAGAGGTGGCTACGCTTACCACAGGGAGTTACTGGAGGCAGTCACTTTGTATGGCATTACCCTGCCTCCAGAGGACCTCAGCTTCTGGGGACGGAGAAGGGGCTAAGGAGCAGATGTGCTGAGTGGCCTGCTGAGGTGGACTGGAACTGTACTCTTCACCATGTGGAGGACATTTTGGCTCCTAGCTACCTAGCCCTCTTGCTCTATGGGCCTAGAAACTAAGCATTCGTCTCTGCTCAGGTCCCTAGATGGTTCTCCTAGGCCCGAGGCTTTCCCAGGGTGCTGTCACCGTGATTCCTTCATGAATACATTTCAGGAGACCTCCAGTAGTCCCATTCTATTCACTGTATTGGTAAGAGAGAATGTGGAGGATTAGGTAGGCTGGTGGGGCTAATGGCAGAATGTGGGAGCTACGGGAGTCTTTTCTCCCAATCTCTCTTTCTCTTCCTAGGAGCCAGATGCAACGGGGAGAGGCCTCTGAGATGTACGTGTGCATCTGTGGTGAGGAGCAGCATTGGGTCACATGACAGAGATCTGAGCAGGGAGTTAAGGGGGTTGTTGAGTTTCCCTCTGAGTTTAGGTGAACGAGGGCTGTGAGAGCACTGTGAAATAATGCAAGCACACGCCTGCTTGTCCATCGTCCACCTCACACTACCCAGAGTCTGGCAATCAGCATACCTGGATTATGGCTTTCCGGAAGTCTCCCACAGGCATGGTCATTAATCCAGAAGGATTCAAGCTCTTGAAGAACTCCACTAATGGGATCTTGTTTTGGTCTGTATAGTTCTGAGGGAAGTGGGAGACATGAGGAGTAAACACCAGGTTTTATTACAGTGATCACACCTCCCCGCTTGTTCCCCAAAGGTTGACCCAAACTTCTGAGCCCAGAAATGCCTGGAGAATGGGAGAAGGCAACTCCTGCTTGAGGCATCTGCGTTAGCCACTGCTTTAGGCAAGTACCAAGTGCAGGCAGTGGAGTGATGCTGGTTCCTGGGAACCAGCAACCTCACCCCATTCCAACCAAGCCTCTACTCATTCTGTTCACTCCCTGACTTCATAGAGGGACACCAACCAAAGCTGCTAGGCTGCCCCTGTATCCCAGGAGTGTGGGTGGTGACCAGAGCTAAGTCTGTGATTCGGCCTTGAAACGGTCTCTGTTAATAACTCCCGCAGTTGGTACTCTGTGGATGGGGGGTGGGGCTTCTTTCAGCCGGAAAGATCACATGACTAAACCACGGTCCTGCAGCGTGATTGCTTAGATGGGCTCTAGGCACGCTCCTAGGGTTTTCAGTTTCCCACCAATGTTCACAGGGAGAAGTGCTTTGCTTGGAAACTTTAACAGTAGTATTTTCATTTACATCCTTCGGTGTCACTACCCATTGTCCGAAAGGTCAGGTCCTGGTGGATGCTCATCCCTTCAGTGGCTAAACGGTTCCGGTGGGTGGCTCCCTATGCCAGATGGAATCAAACCGCTAGCTCGAGGATACCACATCTGGCCCAGGCTTTCTGGCCAGCTTTGCCTTTCAGGCTTCATTACGAGTCTGGAGTCCCAGGGTTCCTCAGCTGGACTCACATGGTTTGCTCCCCTCCCCCAACCCAGTTTCCCTGAAAGCAGCCTACACTCATCCCTGCTCTGATGGCAGAAATCATCTTTCTAGAACCATCTTCGATGCTCACTCTAATGCTTCCGATTCTTCTGGGGCCTTCCCCAAGCCTCACCTCTGTCAGGAAATCTTCCTTTTCTCTTTGCCCATCCCGTGGCGTCTATAATTCGGATTCTGATGAAACTTGTGGCCACTGTTGATTATGTAATACTTCTCCTGTGACATTATCTTTTGGTCATTACTGAATCTGTCCCATCTTTCCACCCACATGGTTGCCTCTTCTCAACTAGAGTTTACACTGACATCTTACTTGCTTTCTACCTGAAGATTCACTCTTTCTTCCTTCCTTCCTTCCTTCCTTCCTTCCTTCCTTCCTTCCTTTCTTTCTTTCTTTCTTTCTTTCTTTCTTTCTTTCTTTCTTTCTTTCTTTCTTTCTTTCTTTCTTTTTCTTCTCTTTGCAATGTTAGGGTTTGAACCTGGGACTTCACAGACGTTAAACAAACTCATCACCACCGAGCTCTGCACCTAGATGGCCCCCTTTCTACTTAGCATTTTGAGACTGGGTCTCATTAAGTTGTCCAGGCTGGCCTCGAGCCCACTCTGAAGTCCAGACAGGTATCCTGAGTACCGTGACTGCAGAACTGAGCCACCACGCGAGGTCTGCCAGTCTGGCCGAGTCTTCAGCTGCTGCCTGCCCATGTCACTCGTCACTAGCTCTGTAGTCTTTAAAGCAAGGGGTGGGGTTCTCAGTCTGCACCCAGCTTCCAGTTACTGCTAGTTCCCATGGAGTCCTCTCCTTCCTGAACTAACCCCATGCCTTTCATCCTGTAGAAGCTTGCATGGAATAGTTTTCACGCATGACCTTTTTAGATTTAGTTTTGGAAACTGAGGCACAGAGCAGACCAACCAGAGGCCAGAGGCAGCCTGGGTGGGACGTTCCCACAGGGACTGCATTTGCACAGCACTCCCAAGTGGCAGCCAGTGGAGGCACAGCCACATCTGAGAAAGCCCTTACGCAGATTACAATGCTACTTTTGGTTTCAACATTCACTAGGTTCCTAAAACTTCATGATTATTCCTATTTGCTGTAATTTTTCTGGGCACAGTCTAAGAAAGGAGTCAAGCCAGGTGTGTTTTAAGAAAGGACCCTGTTAAGCATGGACTGATTCAGCATCCAGACTCAGAAAGAAGCTGCAAGCAGTAGGCATTTGTTAGATCCCGGCGTTACCTATTAAGTAATTTGGTCTTTCACAGACACCCTTCTACTCTGTTTCCATTTTACAGGTGTAAATACCGAGGCACAGAAGGCCTTGGTAACTGCCTTTGTTGGCACATTAGTAAAACGCAGACCTTAAGTAGTGGACTCCATCCTGTGCTTCCATTCCCTACTTCCACCAGATCTCAGCACTTGCCTCTACTGGGGTGAAAAGCAGTATCCAGGGACCCAATATGTTGGGAAATATTTCAGGTCTTCATGTCAAAGAACCTTATTAGAATACATAGAGCCAGGCAGTGGTGGTGCACACCTTTAATCCCCGCACTGGGAGGCAGAGTCAGGTGGATCTCTTTGAGTTCAAGGCCAACCTGATCTACAGAATAAGTACCAGGACAGCCAGGGCTACATAGAGAAACCCTGTCTCAAAAACAAAACAAAACCAAACCATAAAAAGCAAGCAAGCAAGCAAGCAAGAGAGGCTCACATAGACACTCAGAGAGAGCTAGTGCTGGATGGATGATTTTGGGTCACGTGGCAGCTTCCTCCAGGGCTTTCTGAGGCTCTAAGGGGGGAGGGGAGGCAGGGCTCACCTGGATCAGCTTTATGGGGTTGGTCTCCAGGGAGACGTTTTTCTTGGTGGAGAGACCCTGCAATCCCTTGTATACCACATCTAACTGAGGGTGAATGGCACAGACTCCATCCAAGACTTTGACGAACTGCTCTGAAACCAGTACGTTCTGCAGCAGGAAGAAAAGAGCCACAATGGGGGTGCTGTCATCAAGCCATTTGCCTGATGACCAGAGTCCCTGTCCCTCCCTGCCAACCCAAGTTCAGGCACTTTGGTCCTCTCTGGTTTGTTCTGCTTCTGAACTGGCGTGGCTGGTGTTTTCTACCTCATGACCGATTCATAAAAGTCACTCATGGTAATCTTCCTGTCTTCACACCCCAAGTGCTGAAATTCCAGGCATGTGTCGTTACGACCAGTTTTATGGGGGTGCTAGGCCCAGAATCCAAGGCTTCGTGTATGTAAGACAAGCAGTCTACCAAACTTAGCTACATCTTCAGCACTGATCTGGTGTTATGTATCTTGTGACTTGACTTGTAGGTTTCACAGGTTAAAAAAAAAATATATATATATATGTGTGTGTAATATTTATTTTTATTATATTAAATACAAATATGTATAAAATATTTAAATATAAATGTATACACACACACACACATGCAGTCAACTCAGCTTTCTCTGAGATGGTAACTGTAAGTGCCCACATTTGATGGATGTCGTCACTCAGAGCTGGTACCCAGGATCCCTGATGCTGGCCATCCAGCTATGGCCCACAGTGAACAAGAAACTACCCTTTTGGAAGAAGTCAGAGGACCTGGAGAATGCGTGCGCTTTGGAAGAGCGATCCAGCGTGCTCTCTATCTGCTATGACCCTCGGTTTATTCAGAGATGATTCTGAATCCCTCTTGCCCTTCCAAAGGACTGAACTTATGTTTAAGGGCTGAAGGTTTTGCAGACCCTGGTCCCAGGAGCATCTACATAGCTGGGATTCCATTTAGAATTATAGGACCATTGTTGACAAGAGCTTAGGACCTTCGTGCCCAGGGTGGCAGTGTGAGGAGTAGTGGGACCTTTCAGGGGGGAGCCAAGTGGAAGGAGACTGGGACACGGGGGTTGCCATCCTCATAGGAACAGGCATCGTACTCAGGGGACCTGTTAGTTCAAGGGTTGTCAGGCCAGGTGGTAGTGGCACATACCTTTAATCCCAGCTATTGGGAGGCAGAGGCAGGCAGAAGCAGGCAGATCTCTGAGTTTGAGGCCCATCTTGTCTACAGAGCAAGTTCCAAGATACCCAGTTCTATACAGAGAAACCCTGTCTCAACACACACACACGCGCGCGCGCGCACACACACACACATCAAAAACCAAAACAAACTAAAAGTAAAATTAAAAAGCACATAACACCAAGTCTTGGCTTCCTGCCTCTCCATGCAGCATCCCTTCCTTCCCATATGCAAGACCATTATGATGTCATCTGCCGTAGGGTAAGGTGATCAAGAGGGCCCTCACCAGAGCTGCTGCCATGCTACTGGGTCATTCAGCCTTCGGCAATGTGAACTAAACAGGAATCCTTTCTTTATAAAATACTGGTTCCAAACATTTCATCACAGCATGAGAAAAGACACTAACTGGCTAACTCAGTCTACTGGCTGTGGCAGGCTTGTTTAACAGCAGTTAAGCCGTGGCTCATAGACCCGTGTATCATCTAAGGTGCCGTCTAAGCCCTAAGAAATGCATTTCTACAGTTCTCTCAAGTGTACCAAGCCTGGGTTCATGCTTCCTACCTGCCCAGGTCAGGTGGGCAAATGACTATGAAATCTGATTGTGGCTGGGATGCTGGGGCAGTGTGGGTGGGGGCCAAGGGTTTTGTATCCTGGTGTAGTTATAGCTATAGTATGAGTGTGGGTTTCTGAGGAGAAAGACTGGGGAGTAGGAGGAGCAGGGAGAGTTGGGTGAGGGAGCAAGGGAACTGAAGAGTATCAGCGCCATCCAGAGGAGAGGCATTTAACTTCGGATATTCAAAGCGTCATGACTCAGATCACAGAAAGCATCAGGGTAATCTTACAAAACACCATTGAGAAACTTTAGGGAAGGAAAGGGATTCTCACATCACTACCTTCACTAGAGGAGGCGGCAGGGCCCTGGCTTACACCTAGGTGTTTCTAGTTTGCTAATGGGTCCTGGGCAAATGACCTAATGGCTCTGCTTCTGATTTCCTTGTAGGTAAAGTGGCAAACTCAGGAAAGTATGTGCTACTGACTGAGTTTGTGCTCTTGTCCTCATGATGGTAAGTTTTATTTATTTTTTTTTAAAAGATTTTATTTATTATATATAAGTATACTGTAGCTGTCTTCAGACATATCAGAAGAGGGCTTCAGATCTCATTACAGATGGTTGTGAGCCACCATGTGGTTGCTGGGATTTGAACTCAGGACCTCTGGAAGAGCAGTCAGTGCTCTCAACCGCTGAGCCATATGATGGTAAGTTTTAAATGTCAACCTGCCACCACCTGAGAATCTGAAGGAGGGATTATTGGCTTGTTCAGGTTGGCTTGTAGGCATGGCTTAATTGATGTGGAGAGACCAGACCGTTCCTTGATTTGGGAGTCTTGGCTATGTAAGAGGAGAGAGGGCCAGCCAAGCACCAAACATGCCCTCGGTCATTCCTCTCTGCTCTTGACTGTGGGTGTGATGTGACCAACTGCTCCTGCTGGTGTGACTTCTCTGCTACACTGAACTGTGACCTGGAACAAACCTTTCTCTCCTCGCTTTTTGTCAGAGTAGTACATCCATCACAGCAACAGCAGCCAATAGAACACACCCAAGGGGACTTGAAGTCCTTTTTGTTTTGTTTTTGAGACTGGGTCTCACTTGTCTGTCCTAGATCTCACTCTGTAGACCAAGCTGGCCTTGAACTCACAGAGATCCACCTGCCTCTTCCCCCAAAGGATTAGAGGCATGCACCACTATGCTAAGCAGGTTCGAAGTCTTAGCCCTCATCTGGAAATTGGCTCTTTGCTAGAGATAATCAAACCATTGGGGCGAAATGATGTCATCTGGACAAAATGACATCATTGATTGGAATTTCATTGTTGGGGTGAATGATGTCATTAGGGTGGGTCCTGACCTAATATGACAAAATCCTTACAAAAAAAGATAAAGGGTTTTTGTTGAGACTCAGTCCATTTATTACTGATTTGGGCAGTGTACACATTCTGTTCTGCAGTCACCCACCTCTCTTTTTTGTTTTTTCTCACTGACACCCTTGGGTGCTTATATCTTGGGAAGGACACAACTGGTGGCACTGGTAGTACTGGCGACAGAATGGTAACTAGCCTGTGCCGGGTGCAAGTGACTGGGATTTGATCACTTACAGAAATGTCAAGGTCTTCCATCCTGGATTTGGGGTTCCTCTTGATCGCCAAGATAAGGGAATATGCCCCCTCCAAGCTCACAGGGTTCAGGAAAAGCTGCGGGAGAAGAGCACAGCAGGAGGAGGAGGCTGAGGTGGGGGCAGGAGAGGCTGTGTTAGCTTACAACTTCACGTTCTCTATCAAATCACAACCTCTATCTTCCTTGTAGACTCCTCCATCTACCCTGGTCATCTTTCTGACCATGCCCTACCATCTTTCCAACCAATACTCAGTACTCATTTATCTATTCATTTACATGTAATCTATAAATCCATTCCCCTCTCCATCTATCATCCACCCCATTCATCTACTCATCGGTCTACCTCACCTTCCATCCATCTATCCCTGTACCCACTAATTAGTCTCTCACTATCTATCCACTCACTCACCCACCACTCATCAGCCGGTCTCTCATCATTCATCCCTGAAGTGGAGATTTCTGGATTTTTTTGAAAGTTAGTTATATGAAATGACTGGCAGATAGCAAAAAGGATGTTTTACAAAGGAGACATGAAACGATGTTTTTCGGAAGCAGACACAGGCAAAAGGATGTTTTGCTACAGCAAGCACGTGAAAGGAAGAGTAATGTTTAGAGAGAATATAAATATGACCCCACAGACAGTAGGAGCTCCAGCATTGATTTGCCTTGCTCTGTCTGCCTCACACTAATCTCTGCTGAGGACATGCATGTATTGGTTTGCCTTATATTGTGTCCTGAGCTTCTTTTGTGGTGACTTCATAGAGAGAAACTCATTAAAGAACTCGTGAGATTTCTGTGGCTTCTTGCCGCTTCCTCAGACTTAGGCCAATTTGTGAGCCTCACGGTTTCTTCTGGATTAAACTGTCCTTGCTGATTCATGTGTGGTGTCTGCTGAGTAGACTGAACTGTAGCTGCTGATTCATGTTTGGTATTTGCTAGTTGACTGGACTGAGAACAATGAAGGTTGGAATCGCCCCAAAGAACTATTTCTAAACAGGTCCACTTCTCCCATATCCTAATACCCTTTCTTTTCCACTACCTCTGGTAGGTGGTGGGCTAGAGGGGAGGTTGAACCCTTATTAAAATAGGTTGTGAAAAATGTATGCCTACATATCCATTCATCCATCCATCATCCATCCATTCATCTACCAATCCATCCATGCATTCATGCATCTAATCCATCCACCAATTCATCTATCCAACCTATCCATCCATCCGTCCATCTGCCCATCCATCCATCCATCCATCCATCCATCCATCCATCCGTCCATCCATGCATCCACCTGTCCATCTGTCTGTCCATCTGTCCATCCATCTATCCATTCGTCCATCTGTCCATCCATCTGTCCATCCATCCATCCATTCGTCCATCCTTCCATACATCCATACATCATGCATCCATGTACCCACATATCCATCCATCCATCCATCCATCCATCCATCCATCCATCCATCTATCCAACCATCCATCCATCCATGTTCATCCATCCACCCACCTACCCATCTATCTACCCATGCATCCATGCATCCATTCATCTTACCTTACTATTCATCCATCCACCAACTTACTCATCAATCCATCTCACCCACCACCCACCCACCCCATTTATCCTCTAACAAACACTGAGACCTGCTGTGTATTGGCCAGTGAGCTAAGTCCAGGCAGATATGACAAGGGTCTGTCCTCAGATAATGTCACTCTAGTTAGAGGAGATTTGACGTCATTTACATCAAATATAGGATGACAGCAGTGACAAAGGGGCATTACTGTAGGAACCAAGAAAGGAAGGTCCAGCACAAGTAGGGGACCCTTGAGGGAAGTCTTGCTGGGCTGTGGGGGAGGATTAATCATATCTGAAGGGGGAGCAGGAGCAGAGCTGGGAAAAGACTCATCAAAGAAGAAAAAAGCAGAAGAGGATGAAGGTGGGAACAGCATGGGGGGTGTGTGATAGCATACGCTCTGTAAGCAGAATCAGAGGAGGCCCCCGAGCCAGGAAAGGTCATAACATGGCAGACCTTGTGGGCATGGATGGAAGTTAGGGAGAGGGAGCGAGTACCAGCCGGCCTTGACTCACTGACTCTTTATACATCACCACAGAGGAACTGTTTCAAGGGCCCAACCTAATAACTCACCCCAGGCATTCAAGGGGGGAGCCCAGTGCACAGCAGCAGCATATGAATGGTGGCTGTTGCTACCGAAGGTCGGATGGTTGTATTAGGCAGGAAGCCACGTCCCAGTGAGCATTTACGGCAGGCCAGTTTCCCAGGCTCTGATGTTCTCCAACGAGGAAAACCCTGTGCTCCTGCAGCTTGGTGTGTGGCTTCTGTGGGGTTCATTTCCCAGGGAAATTTCTTAATTTCCAAAGACTGAGGGTTGAGGGGAATGGATGTGGGCAACAAACAGTAGGTATTTCCTGTGGGAATTTTCTACGTTTTTTTCTTTCATTTAAAACATTAAAATATTTGTGTGTGTGTGTGTGTGTGTGTTTTTACGTGTGTATGTATGTGTGTATGTATGTGTGTGTGTTTTTACGTGTGTATGTATGTATGTGTGTATGTGTGTGTGTGTTTGTGTATATATGTGTATGTATGTATCTCTGTGCATGTATGTGTGTATTTGTGTATATGTGTTTGCATGTATATTTATGTATATGTATATTCATGCATGCATGTGTTTGTGTGTATTGTATGTAATGCACGTGCGTTTATGTGTGTTTGTATGTATATGTGTGTGTATGTTAGTGTATATATGTGTGTTTGTGCGTGCATGTATGTGTGTGTGTAGTTGAGTATGTATGTGTGTATTTGAGTATGTTTGTGTGTATGTATGTAATGCATGTGTGTGTTTGTGTGTGCTTGTGTGTATATGTGTGTATATGTTAGTGTATATATGTGTGTTTGTGCATGTATGTATGATGGATATAGGTGTCTGTATGTGTCTCTGTGTGTGTGTACATGTGTACATGTATGTCATGCTGTGCATGCAGAGGTCGGAGGACAACTTGTAGGAGTTAGTTTTTCTCCTTCCAACTTGTGGTTCTAGGGATTGAACTCAGGTCGTTAGGCCTGGCAGTGAGTACCATTACCCACTGAGCCATCTTGCCAGCCTGACTTGGGATCATGTTTGTGCAACTGTTCTAGGTTTCACTGAACCTGGAGGCTGAGTTACTCATAGCCTGGATCCCCTCTCTGAACTGAGCAGTCCCCTTCCACTCCAGCTGGGACTTCTAGTTTTCATGGACCCTAGACATCCAGTTCAGTTCCATTGGCCATGTCCATACACGCTCTGCCAGGATCTGGCATCGTCTTGTCTCCTTATCAGCTCCTCAGCATCAGGGCTCACACTCGGTTTTCTCCTATCCTTCTGTCTCCATCAGTAAGGATCCCAACACCTGTCATGCCTCCATTGTCCCCTTGGGGGGTGGTGTTAGAACGGCCTTAGAAACCAGATACAAATGGCCACTCGTTCCACAGTTAAGTGGTCTGAGTGAGTCACTTAACCTCTGCTTTCCCATTTGGAAAGTGGATCTGGCAGAGATAATTGGCTACACTGGGTAATGGCTGATGAATTAGCACATCATCTGACGTAGGGTGTGCCTTGAAAGAGCCCAAAGAGAGGACCCAGGAACAGACGTCCTCTCTCATCTGTTGTCTATCCAAAAGCCTGTGTTGTAAACAGTTTCCACAAAGTAACCTAACTCATAACAAAATATCCATCCATCCATCCATCCATCCATCCATCCATCCATCCATCCATCTTACTACAGATTCTCTGTGCGTCTAGCACCACTCTGGGCATGAGGGGTGTATGCTCATCATGGCCAATGACCACCCAACATCCTTGTCCTTAGGAAGACGTCACATTCAAATGAGAGTGTAGTTAGGAATCGCAGTGGGTTCTG
Source organism: Rattus rattus (assembly GCF_011064425.1). NCBI lineage: Eukaryota > Metazoa > Chordata > Mammalia > Rodentia > Muridae > Rattus > Rattus rattus. The sequence goes on along the minus strand of NC_046160.1, from coordinate 100,843,312 downwards.
CAGGGAGGGGAGTAGAGTGCTGGTAGCAGTGCCCTCATTCAGGGGGTTGCAGGCTGTCACGGACCATGTATGACATGCTCTTCCACAGAGCAGGCACAAAAGCAGGTGCTGAGGAGGAGCCAGGGAGAGCAAAGAAGAACAGGGGTGAGCTGAGGCTGCAGAGGACTAGACCGTAGTGCAAGAAACCACTGGGATCTAGGATTAGTATCCCCAAAGCATACTAGACAACCCCAAGAGAGACCTGGATGGCATGAGGGAAGACATGTTTGGAAGCACTTGTGTCACCAAAACGCTGAGGCAGCCCTGAGTCTATAGTGCAAGCATGAACGTGTGTGCACACAGAAGTCCTGGGTGGCTGATGATTCTACCCAGCAGCATCCAGCCCAGTTCTATCACCCTGTTTCCCCTCAACACAGATGGACAGATGGATCACATACATACAGATACACATACACATTCATGGGCACACAAATATATATATTCTATGGGATGCACAGGCAGATGTATATGACATACAGACACAGACATAGGACGGCGCCAGCTCGGTGAACCTACCTTCAGCACTTGGAGACACTCATTATTTTCTAGGCCCTTGCTGATCCTGGAGGCCCCCTCATTGGTGATGCCGTTTCTACTGACATCCACGTAGACCAGACAGCTGTTGAGCTTGAGGGTATCTCCCAGGGCCAAGGCACCATCATTCCCAAAGCCATTCATGGATACGTCCAGTTTCTTCAGGGTCACGTTAGTCTCCAGGGGAGGGGAGCAACAGTAGCATCAAGATGGAGTGAGACTTACCTAGGAAAATACCCGGACTACCAGCCCAGCCCCAACCTTCACCCCCATCCTATTGGATCTAAACCCTAACCCTCATCTCCATCCCTACCATAACCCCACCCTTATCATCACCCTCCACAACTCTTACCTTAACCCAGCCCAGCCCAGCCTAACCTTCACTCTTACCTTCGCCCTCCTCCTCCTCCTCCTCCTCTTCCTCCTCCTCTAACCCACAGCTCAGTGAATTTCTACGGAGACAGATCTGTGAGGTCATTATTGTCCTCTCCAGCCAGGGCTCATTCTCAAGTTCTCTTGAGATTCATTTCCTTTGGAATCTCATCTCCCTGCTCTTTAGCTAAACTGTCCTCTAAGATAGTCCCTAATGGCGGCACTCAGTCCTCAGTAGGGAGGATCTACGAAATAGCAGTGCACATCTGGGAATCATGGAAGGAAGTCCAACAACTCAAAAGCCCCTTGCTGGGTGCTCTGTAGACCTGAATCCATGGTGATCACAAGAAAGCCACTTTTTAGCATGCCTCTCAGTGTGTCTTACCCGGAGACCATTACACAGGGCCACAGCTCCACGAACATTGAAATGATTCCAGCTCAGGTTCAGTGACTGGAGCCCTACGTTGAGGGCTGGGAAGGACAGTGAGTCAGATCAGCATCCCCACCTCCCTGAGACCCAGCCTCAGACCCACAGCCTTGGAGATGGGTGTGCACGCTAGAACCCCCCCTCAGCTGACAGCTTAAGAAAAATTTATTTTTTTAGAGCGCTTACCTAGGAAGGCGCAAAGGCCCTCAGTTCGGTCCCCAGCTCCGAAAAAAAAAAAAAAAAAAAAAAAAAAACAAAAAACAGAGTCTCACTATGTAGCCCTGGCTGGCCTGGAACTCACAGAGGTCCATCTGTGCCTTCCAAGTGCTGGAATTAAAGTCAGACGCCACCACCACGCGTGGCCAAGTGATAAGTTTCAGTTAGTTACTTAGGTACACGACTGAATGACGATCTCTAATTGCGGGAAAGATGCCATGGTGCGTGGTGTGATCTACCTGGTAAATACTAAGTGAGCGCGGATGGTCTCCCATGAAGAGGTGTGTACTCTGAGATGCTACCTAAGAGAACAACACAGAATGTGGCAGGACTCAGTTCTTACCCTGATGTCACAAACGCAGTGAAGTGTCCTAAGTGTCCATCTGCTTGCCCGGCATGCACGAGGCCTTGGGTTTGATCCTCAGTGCCACATAAACTGGGCATGGTGGTGAATGGTTGTAATTTTAGCCCTTAGGAGGCAGAGTCAGGAGAATCAGGAATGCAAGTTTATCCTCAGATGTATGACAAGTTTGTTTCAGAGAATGAGAGAGAGAGAGAGAGAGAGAGAGAGAGAGAGAGAGAGAGAGAGAGAAGAGAAGCAGTCAGGCAGACAGACAGACAGACAGACAGACAGACAGACTTGTGTACGCAGTTATCTAAAGATGGATAGGAGTTGGAGGTTTGTACAGCGAACACACTTTGTAAACTTATTTGTGTTTTAGAAAGAGTCTCAGCATATAGCGATTGCTGGCCTAATGCTGGCTATGTCATTGTGATGGTCTTCTTGCCTCCTCCCCCTGAGTTTTGGGAATACAGATGTGCACCACCTTGCCCAGTTCACACAGGAAATGGTTGTAAGCCACCATGTGAATTCAGGGATTTCAGTTTGGGTCTTCAACAAAAGCAAGTGTTTTTAACCACTGAGCCTGCTCTCCAGCCCCAACTGCATTTTCTAGTCTTCCAAGTAAGTGGGACTATAGGCCCATACCTCCATACCTAGAGATCTAAAAAAAAAAAAATCAGGACTTTTTTTTTTTTTTTTTTGACAGACTCTGTAACCTCTAAACTGGTTTGGAACTCACTGGTTAGATCAAGCCTTAGCCCCTCGAGTCTTCTCCTCTTGGATCTTGCCACTGCCCTGTGCTAGTCATGGTAGTGCATGCCTTTTAAACTCCTGAACTCGAGAGGTGGAAGCAGGGAGATTAGGAGTTGGAGGGGAAATCTTGTCTCAACAGACAAATGACAGCACTCCAAATTAAAACGACAGAGCTGGCACCACAGCTCCCAGTACTTGAGAGGCAGAGGTAGAGACATGCCGGTCTCTATAAGTTCGAGGACAGCCTGTCTACAGAGCAAGTTTCAGGACAGCCAGGGCTACACAGAGAGACACTATCTCTCAAAAAAGCAAAATCAAATCAAAGTATTTACCAAAAAAAAATATTTTATCATGGGCTGGAGAGATGGCTCAGCGGTTAAGAGCACTGACTGCTCTTCCAGAGGTCCTGAGCTCAATTCCCAGCAACCACATGGTGGCTCACAACCATCTGTAATGGGATCTGATGCCCTCTTCTGGTGCGTCTGAAGAGAGCTACAGTGTACTCATATATAATAAATAAATAAATCTTTAAAAAATTCTTTTATCACATGTATATTTTAAACATATTTCTATAAAACATGTGAATTATTTAGGCACAGTTCATGTTACCAGTGTGAAATGTAGTAACCCCAATCTACCCAATGGCAGCTGGCAGCTTTTTTCTTTTTAGAGGCCTTTTTATTTTTTTATGAATATAATTTAAAAATTTTTATTACCATTCATTTTTGTTTTATTTGTGAATGTTTTTTTGTGTGTGTGTGTGTGTGTGTGTGTGTGTGTGTGTGTGTGTGTGTACCACACGCATGCTTGGTGACTGTAGAGGTCAGGAGAGAGCATCAGATGTCCCAGAACTGGAGTTACAGTTGTGAACCACCTTGTGGGGGCTGGGAATCCAATTCTGCAAGAGCAACAAGTGCTTTTAACTGCTGAGTCTTCTCTCCAGCCCTAAGATTTATTCTATCCTATTCGTGTGTGTGTGTGTGTGTGTGTGTGTGTGTGTGTGTGTGTGTGTGTGTGTGTGTGTGCTGTGTGTGTGTGGCTGATCAAGGAGGCCAGAAGAGAGTGTTGATCCTCAGAAGTTGGCGTCACAGGGGGTTACTTGTGACTCTGGTCCTCAAGCACTCAGCTGCTGAACCATCTCTCCAGCCCTCATGCAAACCGCTCTCTGTGCGACCTGCTAACCCCTGGCAAGTTTTGCGTCTCACATCCGGATGGTTGCTTGGCTTTATTACTTTGAGCATGACTTGTACCTCCTTTATGATTGGGACATTCAGGACACATACACCTAGGGCCCAAACACTTGGAAGGCGGGAGGACCTTAAGTGCAAGGTTAGCCTGGGTTCCAGTAGCAGTGAGACACAGTTTCAAAACCAAAAAACCCAAAACCCAAAACCAAAACCCCTCCCCCAAAAACCAAAACACAAAAACAAACCAACACATGAAGAAACAAAACCTCAACACCAGCAGCAGCCACAAAAACCAAACCAAAAACAGAACCAACAAAACAAACCCCACAGAGGAAACATTCAAGGCTGAGTGAAAAACCAGGGGAAAGGAGCCACGGCAGCTGTGTGTAATGCCAGTCCCAGAGGATCCAACACTGTCACACAGGCATACACAAAGGCAAAACACCCATACATATAAAATACTAGTAAATAAATTAATTAAAGGAGAAATCCAGCCCTGTGTGGTCCCCTTCCCAGTCCCTCGGCCCAGCTCCTTCCTGTCTCCCTGACCAGTCTTCTTCCCTCCTCAGCCCAGCTCCTTCCTGTCTCCCTGACCAGTCTTCTTCCCTCCTCAGCCCAGCTCCTTCCTGTCTCCCTGACCAGTCTTCTTCCCTCCTCAGCCCAGCTCCTTCCTGTCTCCCTGACCAGTCTTCTTCCCTCCTCAGCCCCACTCCTACCTGTCTCACTGACCAGTCTTCTTCCCTCCTCAGCCCAGCTCCTTCCTGTCTCCCTGACCAGTCTTCTTCCCTCCTCAGCCCAGCTCCTTCCTGTCTCCCCTGACCAGTCTTCTCCCTCCCTCAGCCCAGCTCCTTCCTGTCTCCCCTGACCAGTCTTCTTCCCTCCTCAGCCCAGCTCCTTCCTGTCTCCCTGACCAGTCTTCTTCCCTCCTCAGCCCAGCTCCTTCCTGTCTCCCTGACCAGTCTTCTTCCCTCCTCAGCCCAGCTCCTTCCTGTCTCCCTGACCAGTCTTCTTCCCTCCTCAGCCCAGCTCCTTCCTGTCTCCCTGACCAGTCTTCTTCCCTCCTCAGCCCAGCTCCTTCCTGTCTCCCTGACCAGTCTTCTTCCCTCCTCAGCCCAGCTCCTTCCTGTCTCCCTGACCAGTCTTCTTCCCTCCACAGGGACATACCCAGCATCTGGCCCAGGTACTCCCCTGCAGTGTCAGAGAACTCGTTGTGGCTGAGATTCAGTGACCTGATTCGGTAATTGGACTGGAGGGGCAAATTGTAGAAAGACAGGTTAATTTCATCTACTTATTTATTTAACTTGAGACAGCGTATATCACTGTGTATGTAGTACAGGCTGGCTTTGAACTCGCCATCCTCTGCTTTCAGCCTCCTTAGTTCTGGGATTCCAAACACGGGCCATCATGTCCAAGCAAGAGGTTGACCTCAAGTCTTTCAGTCAAACCTTGGGGCAGAATTCTAGAACCTAAAACTGAGTGGGCTAGGGTTCTTAGCAACTGATTTCCTATACGGTTTTTTTTTAATTTTAACCGTTAATGGTTTCTGGGAGAATTATCGCTACCTAGAAAGCTCTATGACTTGCTGAAGCTTTTGCAGAGATCAAACACACATTAGTTTCCCCGACCAACATTAGTGACGTTTGTCCAGAGCATCCCCAGGTCACCCAGAGTTCCGAAGGGACATCCCCACTTGCTCCTTACCGACAAGGCTTGGCATAAAAGTAAGGCACATTCTTCCTTGAATTTGTTTCCTGTAGTGAGGGTGCTTCATTAGCAGTGAACTCCAGAGCACGCTCTCTTGTCCCCCATATCTGCCAGGCCCTTTCCCTTTGATGGAAAACACAGACACACAGACACACAGACACAGACACACACATACACTGAAGTACTTAAAACGAATAGGTAGACATGAGGAATGGGGGAGACTGTTGTTCATCTCCTTTCTCCTATCTGTCATCAAACACGAAGTCTTTAGTGTATTAAGAATGCCTAACATAGGGTTGGGGATTTAGCTCAGTGGTAGAGCGCTTGCCTAGCAGGCGCAAAGCCCTGGGTTCGGTCCCCAGCTCCAGGAAAGAAAAAAAAAAAAAAGAATGCCTAAAGTTTAGACTGGAGAGATGGCTCAGTGGTTAAGGGCGCTGGCTGTTCTTCCATAAGAGCCAGGTTGGTTTCCGAGCATGGCAGCTCATAGCCATCTGTAACCCTAGTTCCAGGGGCCTTTAATGCCCTCTTCTGACTTTCATGGAACCAGGCACACAAGTGGTGTACAGACATACACAGGCCCACACACAAAAGTTTAAAAAAAAATAAATGAAAACCTGAAAAACCTGAAGGCCTAACAATCATATAGGAGCCCCATCTGACAACTGACATTTCAGAGGAGAAGAAATACAGGAAGCAACAAACATCTGAAAAACATCAATGTGAACCACCAAGTGATCAGTGCCTCTCAATATCTGAGCTGGTGTTGTAAGGCGCTTTAGATTGTAATTCACTCAGTCCTCAGAAGCACTGTTTGCCCTGAAGTATGTAGCTGTTCATGGGTTATGCTGGGAAGAATGAGGTCGACTGAACGAAAGGGTAGATACCCGACTCGGACTTTAATGCCTACCCATTTGACTATGTGGTCCACAAATATCTTGGTTAATCCTCTTCTAGAAGAGTAGGGCGATAGTTCAGGCTAGAATTGTAGCCTGCTCTAGGCTTCTTAAGGAGACAAGCAGAAACTGAGCTTCACAAAGGTGGATACGTCATTCGTCACACCCTAGGGTGTCCATCCAGATATACCAGCATGTGCCCCAACAGATGCACATGCGAGAGAGTCCTTTGAAACATTAACAGAGAGCTTGAAAAGCGGACAGGAACTGATATTGTCCCTTCAGTACTGACATGCTAACAAGACATCCTGTCTCTCTACGACATGAAGTACCATTCAAAGAATGAGAGCAGACTATGTGTTCTGTCGCTGGGAAAATGCATTTAGACAGAAACAAGTGAAACTCAAAAGGAATACCGGACACACGATAGAATTTGTATTAAGAATAAGCATCTTATTTTTTTTCTGGATAATTTTAAGACATGGATGTTTCAAAATACTTCTCTGTATCTTAAAAGTTTTTTTTCATGTGTTCTGCTAATCTTTTTTCCCCCTCCATCTTTAAAAGTTTTTTTTTCATTGACAAATTCAGATGTGGATTTCTTTTATGAATTTTATTTTGTTATTTTGTGTGTGAGAGAGATTATGCATGCACGTATGTGTGTATGTGTGTGCAGGTGTGTGCATGAAATGTGTATGTATGTGTGTGCATGTGTGTGTGTGTGTGTGTGTGCACATACTTACCTATTCAGTGTTTGGAGGTCTTTATCATTCCATACCTATCTTTTGAGATATGATCTCTCACAGAACCTCAGAGTCAACCATTTTGGCTAAGCTGGCTGAAGAGATTGCTGGATCTGTGTATCTCTTCCCTTCCCTCTGGAGTTATAGATGTGCACACCCTACCTGTATCTGGATTTCTCATGGGGCCTGGGGTCTGACCTCAGGTCCTCATGCTTTGTGAGCAGGTACTTGGGGATTTTTCTTCCATAAGGTCACGATATTTTATCACAACAACAGAAAAGTAAGTGATACAAACTGCAAGTGTCTACTTGTTTGTTTGTTTTTGAGACAGGGTTGCTCTGTGTAGCCCTGGCTGTACTAGAACTCACTCTGTAGACCAGGCTGGCCTCAAACTCGTAGCGATCCACCTGCCTCTGCCTCCCCAGTGCTGGGATTAAAGGCTGTCCCGCCACCACCTGGCGCAAAGTCTACTTTTAAAATTTTTCCTTGTCAGCTTTGGAATTTTGCAGGACCCCTGGATTGGGAGTTATCTAGGAGAGTCCCAAGTCAACTGGGTAAAGACCTGTCCTCCTAAGAGGTCCTATTGTTCGGCACAGGGCCACTCTTTAGAATCCTTTCTTGACATAGAAGTTCCAGAGCCCTGCAGATAGCATAGATCTGCAAACCCAAGTGAGGAAGTGAGGGTGTGACTGGTATTGGAATATCCAAGTGACCCCGCTAGCCCAACAACAGATAGGTTATCACTCGTTTCAGAGTATACGTGCAATAATCAAGTAGTTGGTGAATGTTAAGACAACTGGAGAAACAGGATGGAGAGTAATAGTGGTAGGGCAATGCTATCGCAATAGGGACCAGAGAAGTCCCTTTAAAGGAAGATATGAGCCGGGTGGTGGCAGCACATGCCTTTACCCCCAGCACTCAGGAAGCAGAGGCAGAGGATCTCTAGTTCGAGGACAGCCAGGGCTCTGTAGAGAGACCCCGTCTCGAAAATCAAGAAAATAAAAGACGTCATGAGAACGAAACATGAACATCGTGAGAAAGGAAGGCATATAAGCCAGGCAGACCCTGGAACGTGGAGGTGCCCAAGACCAGTTAGAGTGCTGCAGAGAGGCTTGCTAAAGAGAACAGGAAGTTGGTGTGGCCCTACGAGGGGAAGGCTGCCTGGTCCAGCCAGGGAAAGATGCAGTGCCCTGTTCTCAGACCAAAAGAAGTTGGCCTAGCACATCTGGACCCTAGGAGTTTCCTCTGTTCTCTCCTTTGATTCTCAGTGTCCTCTCCTCCCTATCCATGGGCTCACCTGAGAGTTTCAGTTTCCAGAGCGATGAGTTATTCTCCTGGAGGAAGTCCGAGATGATCCTGGCTCCTTCCAAACCAAGGTTATTGTCAGACACATTCTGAGAGGTAAGAACACGTGTGCACGCAGGGGAGACTCGCACAGAGGGGCTCTCAGCACCAAGCGGGGCCGGTCAGGGGGATGATGGGGAGAGTGGGATTGGTGTGAAAGGCTTAAGACTAAGGTAATGCAAAGGTCAGAGAAAAGAGAAGGCAAGAAAGCGTGTTCCCAATATGGCTTCTCTAGCGTCTCACAATATCTCATCTTTTCTCCTCCAATACTGTTGTTACTCACACCCTACTCCCTCAGTTTAGCCCTGGTACTTCAGGTTGGTTGTTTAGAAACTTAAGGCAGATTCATTTGGAGAATCTGAAAACGAGACATCTAGCCAGGTCCTTTCTAGAGAAGGAAGCTCACTTCCGTTAGCACGGGTAAATCATTCCTTGTGGGGACTTGTACGGCTGGAAATAGCCCTTCAGCTTTTCTCACAGCCACAGGGTACAGTGCCTTAAGCCAGCCTCGGAAGCATGGCCCTCCTCTGAGAAGTTGTGTCTGGAGAGGAGGACCCCACAGACTGGTTAGAGATCACCCAAAGCTGACCTGGGCGTGGGGGTTGGGTTTCTGGCTTGGCTTGAGTGGTTCTGAGTCCCCAGGTGTGCCAGGAGGAGCTGGAGGAGGAGGAGGAGGAGGAGGAGGAGGAGGAGGAGGAGGAGGAGGAGGAGGGCACCCTACTAGCTCCTGTAGGTAGTAGTTCTCATGCAGCATCTCCATCAGACTCAGGATGCCCTCCTCCTGGATGGAGTTGTCTTCCAGCTCCAGTTTGAGGACTGTGGTGTTGGACTTGGACCATCACAATGGAAGAGGCAGAAAGACAAGGAAGTGGTTAGAGGCTAAGTTGGTTCTCTGCCACCTCTGCTTGAATCTGACTTCCCAGCCATGCAAGAGGGTGCTGTATCAGAGGCCTGGTCCCCAGTGTGGCAATGTGTAAGAGTTAATGAGACCATGGTGTCTGTAAGAGATGGCTCTGTAGATAACGTGCTTGCCAGGCAAGCAGAGGACCTGAATTCAGATCCTCCCCATCAACCTCACGGCAGTTCCAAGGGGATGTAACTCCTCAGCTCTCTGCAGGCACATGTACCCACATGCTCCTTGCCCTTCCATACACATATAATTAAAAAGAAAAATAAATCTGTAGTAAGGAAGTGGAGCCCAGTTCTGGTAGTGACCAGCTCTTCCTGTGCATGCCTCATCTGGCCTTCCTGTCTCGTTTTGTTCCGTTTCTTCCTCTCAAGTTCATTCCCTTCATCAGGGATGCTGTGAGGTCATCGTGAGAGGAGAGCTGGTGCCAGCCTTTGAACCTAGTTAGGTAAATAATTCTCTCTCTCTCTCTGTCTCTCTCTCTGTCTCTCTCTCTGTCTCTCTCGTCTCTCCCTCTCTCCCTTCTTTCTCTTCTTTTCTTCTCTCTTTTCTCTCTCTCTCTTCTTTTCTTTCTTTCTCTTTTCTCTCTCTCTCTCTCTCTCTCTCTCTCTCTCTCTCTCTTTCCTTTCTTTTTAGACAGGGTTTCTCCGTATATCTCTGACTGTCCTGGAACTTGTTTTGTTGACCCTGCTGGCCTTGAACTCACAGAGATCACCTGCCTCTGCCCCCTGAGTGCTGGCATTTAAGATATGAGCTACCATCACCCAGCTAAATCACCCCCCCCCTCTCTCTCTCGCCCTCTGAAGTCACCAGCCTCAGGTATTATAGTAATGGGTAAGGAGTAATGGAAAGGGCATGGAGATGTCGACTAGGAATCTGAAGGAGTTCAGAGGGTGAGGGGGGCAGTGCAAAGGGTGTGCCTTCCTTTAAACTCCTCCAGAGTGGGTTTCTGTCGGTCACAGTAGCTTTTGGCAGTGGGGCTGCTTCCACAATTGAACCAGGACGGTGCGTTGCAAAGCCTTGAAAACCATCACTTGTTTTGCAACGTGACAGACATCAAAGCCCAGAGATACCTCCCTTCCCCATCACCCTCTTTAGACTCCATCGCTGAACCAGCTAACTCCACCCTCTTGACACCTGTCTCATGGGTCAGACCAGCAGTTCCCATTGCCCTACAATTTGTTCCTGATGAACTCCTGACTTATTTCTCTTTTCAGATCATTTAAAAACAGAATGTTGTAAGGATTCTCAGTCTCTTTTGTTTTGTTTTTTTGCTCTCTCTATGGACAGTTGAGGTATTACTGATTTTTATCTTAAGGCAGGGTCTCATATAGACCCAGGCTTGCCTGGGACTCACTATTAGGCCAGATTGACCTTTAAGTCCCGATCCCTCCACTTCTGCCTGCCAAGTGCTTGGACTACTGATATCTGCCACCATCCCAGCACAATGTCACCATATACAGTGTCACTACTAATTTTAAAAAAGTGTTTGTGTGTGTGTGTTTTCCGTGGTAGTTGGGGGGACAGGCAAGGTTTTGAGACAGGGTCTCTCTGGGTAGCACTGTCTTGGAACTTGCTCTATAAACCAGGCTGGCCTGGAACTCACAGAGATCCACCTGCCTCTACTTCCTGAGTGCTGGGACTAAAGGCACGCGCCATCACTGCCCGGTGTGTGTGCATATGTATGTGTTTGTATGCATGTGCGTGGACGTACATGTTGTACACGTGGTCCTGTGTGCACAATGTGAGGAAGCCAGAGGTTGACATCAAGATGTTTTACTCTATTGCTTACCCCCCAACCCCCTTTGAGAGAGAGGTTCATTGGCTTGGCACTTACTATGGAGACCAGTCTGGTCTTAAACTCATGGCGAGCTGTCTGTCAGCCTCTGCCTTCCAAGTGCTGAGATTAAAGGCTTTAGCTACTGTGCAAAGCTGCCACTGTATTCCTGACAGTCTCTCACAGAATCCAGAGCTCATGGTTGACTAGACTTGCAGGGCACACAGTGAGATTCGGGGATCTGCAGGTCCCTGTCCCATCTGGGCCATGGTTACAGAGAGATTCCATGAAGCCTGGCTTTTAGGGACCTGACCTGCATGTCGTGTGTGTGTGTGTGTGTGTGTGTGTGTGTGTGTGTGTGTGTCACTCTACAAACCGAGCTATCTCTCTTACTGGATGTTAAATGTCCCCACCAAAGAGCATCTGCCTTTTACTTTTCTGGGCTTCTCTGAAGTCTTCTCTTCACCCTCTTAAGTGAACAGTCATGGAGGCGGTGATGTGCAGTTGTCAAAGTCTCTGCGACGTAGCCAGTTTTATATAATCAAGTATAGAAATCTGTGATGAGGTCAAGGTCGGGTCCTTGTTTGTTCATGGCAAGTCAGGAGATAATGTTACCCATGAGAAAAATTCAATTTACTCTGCAATAGGATGTCTAACTATGTGAGTGTGAAAGGCAGACATTGAATGAAGTGGCTCAGTAGTGGCTCTATGTATGGCCAAAGTCAGCTTTGGAATGGAGACCCTGGCCTACATTTTGTAACTGTAGTAACTCTTGGGCCTGGTTCTAGCCCATACATTTTTCTAGGACCCACAGGCTGATGACTTGCTTCCCAACTAGGAAAGGTCTTCGAACTACAGCCTCTTCTATGAGCTAACAGGGAAAATGACTAAAACGACCGATGGCTGAGAGAGGTCCAGGGTAGGTTGCTTTTTAGACACCAAAGAGGGTTCCTTCTGAATCTCAAACCAGCCACCCTGTTAATCGCCTTCTGTCAGGGTTGATGTGTTCCACTGCCCAGCATGCTCACCACCAGAGTTATAGCAATGGCTTTGATACCCATGGGGCCCAGACCATGGTGGTTGAGGTTCATGCAGGACTCCTCCATGTTCCGGATGAAGTAGGAGACAGGGACCACACCCAGCAGTTTGCAGGCCTCCAAGTACAGCTCCTTCTGTCCGATGCTGAAGAATTTCTCTGTGTCTACATAGAAAATCAGAAAGAAATCAGGTTTCTCTTCTAGTCTGCCTTAGCTCCACTCTAGCCCCAGGGGAATGCTCTTTTGCCTGGACTTTCCTCTGCCTGAGGTCTGGGCTTGAGGTTATGTGCTCTAGAATACCCAGCTGTGGATGATGACGTATATACAGGAGTGTGACCAAGTGTTGGGATCACCAGAAACTGGCCCCAGTAAAAGGTTTCCGAAGGTGTGATGTTCACAAGTTAACTTACGATCACACATGTGATGCATCCAGTGTGTTTCTGCTGTGCTTGAGGCAACATTGAAGGGCAAAGGAGGAGGCCCAGAACTGTTGACTTTTGATGGCTGAAGGAGTCTATATTTCAATTTTAGTTTCATTAGCATAGTTTTTTTGTTTTTGCTTTTGTTTTTGTTTTTCAAGATAGACTTTCCCTGTGTAACCCAGGCTACCCTGGAACTTGCTCTGTAGACCAGGCTGACTTTGAATTCAGAGATCCACCTGCCTCTGCCTCCCAAGTTCTGGGATTAAAGGCATGTGCCACTACCATCCAGGTTAGCACAGTTTTTCTGTTTTGGTTTTTTGTTTGTTTGTTTGTTTGTTTCACTATTACTATCTAATTTATGTGTATAGGTGTTTTGTCTGCATGTATATCTGTGCACTGCATGTGTACTGGTGTCCATAGGGACCAACAGAAGCTGTTGGATTCCCTTGTATTAGAGCTTCAGATGGCTATAAGCCACCATGTTGGTGCTAGGAACTGAACCTGGATCCCCAGGAAGAGCAATCAGCACTCTTAGCCACTGAACCATTTCTTTAGCCCCAGCTACGACTGTTAGAACATAAGCCATGGTTGGCAGTACAGCTCAGCCTTAGGGTGGGGTCATGGCTAGGAGAGGCCTTGACTTGGTCCCCCAGCAGCACAAGAAAGTATGAGCACAAACAGAGCTTTGCCAAAGATTTAGGGAAATCTTACACAGAAAGCTAGTTTTTTTTTTGTTTTGTCTTTTGCTTTTTGGGTTTTTTTTTGTTTGTTTTTTTAGAGAAACACTTGCATCCCTCCCCTCCTTTGGCCATCAGATTATTTAAACAATGAACCCCATGGACTTAGTTTCTCCAGGAGTCTCATGCAGGGATCAGGAAAAGGTTGAAGCTGGAGCCAACCGGAATAGAAGCTTGTATCCTGGAAAGAGGTCACAGAGTTCTGACAAGTAGACCACCTTGGAGGAGAGAGCAGCAGAGACATGGATGGACCACACCTGACCTTGGATTGCCCAGCTGTGCATACCCCATGCTCTCTGTTTAAACCCAAACCTTAGGCCAGGATCCTAAAAATGGACTCGGCAAGGGTGGGCCACTAGACTTCTTTATGTACTCTTCTTCATAATGCAGTCACATTGAATAGATCTCCCTTTTTCTGCTTTTCACTATTAATTGTGTCTTTAGTTGACCTATTGAGGATGGGTAGCTGAACCCAGTTGTTAAGGTTATCAGGGCCGGGGCCATCAACAACCAAGGTTCTGACCCTAAAAACTCTGGTCACAGTCTCAAGACAACCAATTAGCCCAAGGCATAAAATAGGAAACCATTTGAGAAAAAATAAGCTTGCACCGTAGTGGGCTTTCCTATCATGGTGGATTTCCCACTTTTGGTTCTACTTCCCCAGTGACAAACGGAGACACAGGTTGCACACAGATTGCACACAAGCTGGTCCCTACTAACGGAAGGAGAGCCCCATCTCTCTATTGCAAGCCCTTGGATCCTTAGATGTCAGTCCAGCCTGGCCCGTGGTCAGTGGGCATCGAGCCCTCCCGGATGATAGGGAGTAAGATGAAACCAGGAACCTCAGCGGGAACATCCAGTGTTGCTCTTTGTCACCTTACAATTAGGTAAAATGAGGTGTTGAAAGCAAAATTAATAACAGCCTTCAAGTGCAGAAGAAGCAAGAAAGGATTTCTCGGGAGTAGTTAGTTTAGGGGTTCTGTTGCTGTGAAGAGACACTGTGACCACAGAAATCCTTATAAAGGCAAACATTTAATTGGGGCTGTCTTACATTTCAGAGGTTCAGTCCATTATCTTTGGGTGGGAAGCACGGCACCACACAGGCAGACATGGTGCTGGAGAAGGAGGTGAGAATTCTGCATCCAAATCACCAGGCAGCAGGAAGAGACTGAGAAGCAACTGGGCCTGGTTTGAGCATCTGAGATCTCAAAGCCCAAACCCAGTGACACACCTACTCCAACAAGGCCACACCTCCTACCAGTCCGACTCCTTATCGGCCTAGGGGAGTCATTTTTATTCAAACCACCACAAGTGGGGAGGAAGTCTGAGTAGAAGAGTGAATTTGTGTGTTGACTGGTGGGAAGGTTTTATAAGCTGATAAGGTTTTATAAGCTTTATAAAGTTCGCATTGCCCCACCTCCCATTCCTGTGACCTGGGAACCATCCGTGTTTAAGAGCACACAGGAGGAGGGGGTTAATCATTCATAGAAGTGATCTCAGCACTTGGGGATGGGGGAAATAAAGAATTCAAGGTCACCGTTGGCAAGGTAATGAGTTCAAGGCCACCCTGGACTACATGGAACCCTCTCTCAATAAAACAGAACTAACAAAAGAACGGTGACTTGGGCTAGCCTAAGCTTGCAAAGCTGGAGGCTGTTCTCATCCAGTGGGACCAGCATCATTCTCCCTTCCTCCACGGATGCTCACCAATGATCTTTTTGGCATCTCTCACCTCAGGGATATTAAGGAGAAGGGGATGCTGAAGGTGTTTGTAAGAACAGAGAGTGTCTGCTTAAGATCCATCAGCTAGGGTGACCAGGAATGCTTGGTTTGTTGAGAGGAAACTTGGAACTCCAAAGCAGGAGAAATAAGAACTCTCAGGTAACCAGAGAGTCACTGGATTGGGGTTACAGAGACACTCTAGGGCATAGCATGAAAGACTGAATGCCAAAAACAGGCCAAACATGGCATCAGCTTATGTAGTCCTGGCCAGCTCTTGGTGGCTTTGGGTGACTCTTGCGACCTTCAAGCCTCTGTTCCCTTTCTAGAAAAGATATAATAAAGTCTGCCTTCTGGGACTATGGAGATCATGTGAGAGTTATGTGGGGCAGCGTGACGTGGTGCTGAAGAGGTAGCTCAGAGGTTAAAAGCACATACTACTCTTCCAGAGGACCTGAATTTAACTGCCAGAACCTATGTGAAGACGCTTGAAATCGCCTGTAACTCTAGTTTCAGGTGGGGATCTGATGCCTCTGGCTTCCTAAAGCATCTGAACTCTTGGATTCTTGGATACACACACACACACACACACACACACACACACACACACACACACACACACACACACACTTTAAAAAAGAGAGATTTATTTAAAGGTCAGAAACTTTTGCACGTTGGTTTAGATCTTAACAACAACCTGATGTGGATCTGACTCAGAGGATCCCTTGTCTGCTGTCCCCAGCCAGCCAGGAGGACAAGGTGGTCTAGAACCTAGCACAGCCTTCTCACTACAATCTTCTGGCAGGACCGATAGGAATACTCTGGTGGAGCCCAATCTCCCCAGTTTCTGAGGAAGCTGGTTTGCCACCCACCTCTCCTCAGATGTCACCTCACCTTCAATTTCCAGGTCTGTCTCCGAATCCTCCCGGGTAGGTTTCTCTTTCTCAACACTTGGAGTGGCTTCAGCCTCACAGTAGAGGGTGTCCTCGCTGCTCTGAGGTGCCAAGGAAGCTTCGGTTTCATCTGGGGGCAAAAACCATATCCCATTCTGGGAATTAAACCTGCAATCTAGTAAGCTGACTCCGTTAGTCTCTGCCTCTCTCTTCAGCCTTCCATGTCTTGTCTGCAGCTTTTGTCCCATAGCCTCACATAAACAGCCCTGCCAGGGAAACCCCTTTCTCTACGACCTCCTTATGGCTGAACTGGTGGAGTCCTTGTGTCCTCTATCAACTGGCTGCTCCATCCAGTCCCCTTCCCTGATCTGCCCGATTTTGGTGGGGTCCTTGCCCACACTTCTCCCTCAGCATTTGCATGGTAGGATTTTGGCATCTACTGTTGAGCCCGTTACTCTTGCTGACAGAAAGGATATGTCCTAAAGTCTGGACTTATGGTCACATGCCATGCCACCGGGAGGTAGGTGAAGGGTAGAACAGGTCGGAACTGGGATCGGATGCAAAGGAAAAACAGAGATGTGTTCCAGAGAGCAAGAGAGATGATCACATCTCTAGGAAGTTGGCTTACTTAGCTTCTCTTCCTTCAAGTCCAGAATTGTCCCTGGGACTGTGAAGGGGAGGCTTGAAGATGTCTCCTGACCTCAAGTTCACTGCTATGATTAAGCATGCTCGTCTTCATTGAATTAGGCTCTGCTGAGGGCAACAGTGTGTCTTTCACTTGGGTGTCCTTCACACTGGTCCCTACACTTGCTAGATGTGGTCAGTTCATTGGGCCACCGTATGATGGGCCCCTGAAAGCCACCCACAACGTTCAGAGATGAATCCTCCAGCATCAGCAGGACGCAGGGCTTCAGGAAGTCATATTTGTGCTTCTGGAAGGCCTAGCAGACAGGCCTACTTATTCCCTTCCTTGTTTTTCTGTTTCTTGTCTTGCCTATTCATTACTCTTTGAGAATTTCATACATGTACGCCAGTCTGCTTTCTGAGTGGGCTAACATTACACACCCCACCCTTGCAATTTGGATTCTAGAGGGCGGGCTCCTAAGTGATATCAAATAGGTGTACGTCTTAGTTTTTCCACACAGAGTCAGGTCCCGATATTTATTCCCAAGCCTCCGGGACAAACTTCCATGTAACATGTAACTTGAGTAGCAGCAGCTCAGGAGTCAGGAAGGGGGCAGCTGCTGTGTAGTCCATTCTGTGGCTCTGTGCTCTGAGAAAAGGTGGTGAATTTCCAAGTCTTAGTTTCTTTTTTTTTTTTTTTCGGAGCTGGGGACCGAACCCAGGGCCTTGCGCTTCCTAGGCAAGCGCTCTACCGCTGAGCTAAATCCCCAACCCCTTAGTTTCTTTATATGTCAAACAATGAGAGAGAGAGAGAGAGAGAGAGAGAAACAACAAGTGTGTAAGTGTGTGTGTGTGTGTGTGTGTGTGTGTGTGTGTGTGTGTGTGTACCATGCCTGTGGAAGCCAGAAGGCAGTATCAAGTCCCGTGGAGTTGGCATTACAGGTCATTGAGTCACTATGGACTGAACTAAAGTCCTGTGGAGGAGCAGAAAGTTCTAAGTGCTAATCCATCTCTCCAGCCCCTCGAGCACTTGTAGAATTCCACTCAACCGGGGGATGCTAGCAATTGGCAATTGTCAGCCAATCCATGTCGTCTAAACAATCCTAACGTGGCTGATTCCTGACTACCAATGTGATGTCCACAAAATGATTGGCTAGAGCTCCTAAGAGCCAAGTCTAGCATCACATCTCACTATTTGTGTGGTCTCTAAACCTTGTCCCTAATGTCACATGCCACCTCCATTGCAGGGACTCGGGCAGAGAGAAGAGGGCGCTTAGAGTCTACCAGATCATTGGACACAACTCTGGGAAGGGCAAGAATTGGGAGCCTTTTCACCTTTGGTCTCGTACTCAAGAGGGTCAATATCGTCGTCGTCCATGCTGCCAGGACTCCCTTGGGGGCTGGTGACAGCTTCTTGTCCCCTGGTAGCTGCTTCCCTAAGGTGCACACCTGTCCATTAGGCTCTGTTTCAAACTATGTGCACTGCTCTCTTGAGGGTGAATCCCAAGGGAATCTGTAGCTATTTTTTCATCCCAGCAAGCTTGGAGGAGAGCCGGCTTTGATGGGAATCCGGCATGTATGGATTTGTCACCAGCTAGGCCTGGGGCTCATCGGGGACAAGATAGAGCTCTATTCCTCGGACCCTGGTCTAAAAGGATGCCCGCCCGCTTATGACTTTGTGACCTAAGAGCCACTCTCCTTTTATCTTCAACATTCCATGATCTCATGCAGTCATTGTGATCCACGAGGGTGGACCTGGTAACAGCAGGCCTCCCACCCTTTTGGGGTCTCTGGTGGTCATCTTTTCTCATATGTTTGCTGGGTCTAAGCCCAGACTTGGCTGTGAGTGCTCGGGTGCTGTAGGAGGGCCTCTTAGTGACAGCCTAATTCCTTCTGAGTTAGCACCAACCCCAAGGCTCCTAGTCAGGTGACCGTGAAGCGCCGCCACCATGTTTTTTTCTCAAGGTGGCTGCGCTTCAGGTACGAAGTATTTCAGTGATGGGTGAAGTCAGGTTTCTTCTACCCAGTTCGTCCTTTTTGCTCGCACCCGTGGGAGAGCATCCTCGACCTTGGCACAGAAGAACAAAAATCAAAGCACCACAAGCATATGTCCTATCAGCACGGTTCGTTGCTACCCCAGCATTGCTCACGCCAGACTCCTAAGCTGTTTAACTTGAGGCCAGCATTCCCCACTCAGCTGTGCTCGAATGTGGAGTTGAAGTTCACTCGAGGTGCAGTGTCGAGAGATCCCAAGGGCTTGTCCATTGTTCCTTGATTAAGGCTTCAGGGCGTCAACAGTCAGGTCAGTGGCTGGTAGACTTGGGGGGAGGACGAGGGGAAGCCTCCCTTTTGGGCATTGGAAAGATGAAATTCTAGAAACCTGGCTTTAGAAAATATAGTTATATGTGTGTCTGTGTAAGCAAGGGGACACCTCTCAGGAGCCCTTTCTCTTCCTCCATCTTGTGTGTGAGGCAACGTGTTTCTGTATACCACAATGTACTCCGGGATGGCTGGTCAGTGAAACAGGCCAGTTTTCGTGTCTCCGCCTCTCTGTGTGCCAACGCTGGGATTACAGATGCGCACCACCACGCCTGCATTTTTACATAGGTTTTGGGGATTGAACTCGGGTCATCAGGCTTGGGAGTTAGTTCATCTTTGTGGGTGAAGCGGAGACTCATTTGCGTGTGTACATGTTCAGATTGTTCCAGCACAGTCATTGAGAGGACCCTTCTCTCTCCATTGAAGTCTTTCTTCTATTGTTGAGATGGTGTCCTTTTTGTCTTGTGTCATAACCAGCCAGGCCTGGAGGCACTTGCCTGTAATCCCAACACCCAGGAGGCACAGCTGGGAGGATCACAAGGTCAAGGCCAGCTTGGACTAGAGCGTTTCAAACAAAACTAAACTTCACAATCAGAATGCAACATTGTACCGTCTAATTAGACCACTGTGCTTTGAGATAGTCCCCTGCAATGCTGGGAGGGGGGCCCCCCCGAGGGCACTGGGAGATGAACTAGCTCTGCATGTAATTCAAAGAGCAGGGTGCCATGATTTTGGCTTGGAGTAAATCCAAGAGGATTGTCTTTTGGGGATACCATTTGGATGTCAAATACTAAAAGAATGACAATTGGACCATCAAGGTGATTTAATGGTCAAAGGCTCTTGCCACCAAGCCTGATGGGCCCAAGTTGGATCCTTGGGGCCAACACGGTGGAAGGAGAGAATGGAATCCTGAAAGCCGTCCTGTGATCCCCATGTGCCTGCTCTGGTACTATCCTCGCTCCCCCCCAGTAACGTTGGCTTTGAAAATAAGAAAAGAGGGGTTTGGAGAGATGGCTTAGAAGTCAAGAGCACTGACTGTTCTTCCAGAGGACCCAGATTTTATTCCCAGCACCCACATGGTAGCTCAGAAGAATCTGACAACCCCAGGCTTGACTGACTCCTGCAGGCACCAGGCACATACACGGGTCACAGACATACATGCAGGCAGAACTCTCATTTATATAAAATAAATACGTCTTTGGAACAAAAAAGAAGAAAAGGGGAAAACTTTCTCTTTTCTCTCCTCCTTTGTGGTGTGTATGTATGTGTATGTGCTCATGTGTGAGTGTGAATGCCCTTACATGTACATGCAAAGGACACAGTGGGGAATTCCAGGAGTCCTCAATTTTATGTGTTATGGGTGTTTTGTCTGCATGTATGTCTAAGTACCACACGCATGCCTGGCTACAGCAGAAATAAAGAGACCAGAAGAGGGCATTGGATCTCCTGAAACTAGAGTTATAGATAGCTGCCTTATGGGGACTGGGACTGGGACCTGGGTCCTCTGAAAGACCAGCCATTGCTCTTAACTACTGAGGAATCTTTCCAGCCCCTACTTTTTTTTTTTTTTTTGACACGAAGCCTTTCACTAAATCTGAATCTTGATGGTTCATTGTTTGTGGCTAGACTGGCTGGCCAGCAAGCTCACAGGATCAGATTCCCAACACTGGATTTACCAAGACCATACCTGGCTTTCATATAGGTGTCAGGAATTTGAACTTAGGTCTTTTCGCTTGTACACTAAGCACTTGTGGTGGATGTTCTTGGTCAGCAACCTGACTGCATCTGGAATAGCTATCACAAGGACTGAAAACACAAGTCACTGGGTATACTGTGAGGGATTTGCAGTTAACTCCAGATGTAGTCAAATTAACAACCAAGAATAGTTGACATGATACTCTTATCCCACCGAGACATCCCTCTGACCCCAGCGTCGTCATGACCTGTTATTCTGCTCACCAGTGAGGCTAAAAGCAGAGGGAATCCTTTGTGTCCCTAATGCTAGCATTTTTATAGTCCCATGTAATTCATAGTTCCATGGACTTCATATGTTCAGTGCATTGCAGCTGCTCGACAACTCTATTATTCCTGTTTTGCAGATGAGGAGACTGAGAGAAGGATTGAGTAAGTGGGCCAAGGTCACAAAGTTAGTAGGTGATGGAGCGAGGATGTAAATGTAATCTCTCTGGTCAGAGTCCATGCTGCCTCTGCAGTGACATCTGTATTTGAATGAAACAAGGTTGCTTCCTCTCCGGGCAACATTGTGCCTAAGTACTTGATTTCAGGATAGATAAACTATGTAGTTCATTGGTCAAATCTGGGCCATGATTTGTTTTTATAAAGTTTTATTGACACATGATTATTTCTGCCCACTTAGCCTCTGGCTGCTTTTGGAACTCTATAAAGCCCAAACTACTTCCTATTGGGTTCCTTAAGAAAATGTGTTTGGGATTTGATGGCAATTGGATAAGATGATGAGGGAGGAAAGTCCAGTGTCTTAGAGGGGAGAGAATGGAGACAAAGGGACTAAAGGGAGGAAGTTAGCAGAAACCATAGTAGAAGGAAACAACAGAGGTGGCTGGGTTAGTTGTAATGATGCCTGATTTGACTTAGAAGATTTTTTTTTTTGATATAAGGTTTTGCTATGTAATGTAGGTTGGCCTTGAGCTTACAGTGTTTACCCTGCCTCAGGCTCCTAAGTGCTGACATTACAAATGTGTGCAAGCACATCCGGCTTGGGACTCATTGCTGATGTTGCTGTTGTTGTTGTTGTTGTTGGTGGTGGTGGTGTGTGTGTGTCTGTCTGTGGTCATGCATGTGTACCTTCGCCTGTGTATAAAAGTGTGCACACACCAGAGGTTAATGTCCTACTGCTTTACACATTAATTTTAAAATTCATGTGTGTGTATATGTGTGTGTGCGTGCGTGTGTGTGCATCAGGTCTACAGGACCTAGAATCACAGGCAGCTCTGAGCCTCCTGATGCAGGTGCTGGGAACCAGCTTGGGATTTTTGTAAGAGCTGAGCATGTTCTTAACCATATCTCTCCAGCCCATTTCCATTTTTTTGATACAGGGTCTCTTGCTGAACTCGGAACTCACTGATTGGCTAGAGTGGCTGACTAGTGAACCCCAAGATCCTCCTGTCTTCACCAAACAGTGTTGGGATTACAGGGGTACATTGCTTTTTATGTGGATGCTGGGGATTTGAATTCAAGCCATCATGCTTGCCAGCTAAGCCATCTTCCTAGCGCTAGGTTTTTGTTTTTGTTTTTGTTTTTTTTTTGTTATTGATAGTTTTAAATGAGAAGATTTTAAATGTGGGGTTTGAACTAATGACTTGTCTTATTGCTGTGACAAAATCCCTGGGAAGAATGACTTAAGGATGGAAGTATGTTTGGCTTACAGTTTAAGAACCACAGTCCCCTGCAGCAGGGAGGGCATTTGGCAAGAGTATGAGGAGGAGGCTGGTCATATTGTGCCTGTAATCAGGAAGCAGAGAGTAGACAGGAAGTGGGAGTTGTCTATAAAACCTCAAGGCCGACCTCCACTGACCCACTTCCTGCAGTTAGGGTCCATCTCCTATAAGCAGTGCAATCTTCTAGACTGGCAAGGCTAGCTTGGAATAAAATTTAAACAAAGGAACATAAAAGGGGGAAGAGTGTGCTACAGGGGGGGGCAAACCAGAGGGACTCGAGTCTATACAAGGAGCAGTATTGTGTCTATGTGAGTGGTAGAGATCTGAGAAACTTGAGGAGATGAGGTCTAGACTGAGAATCAAAGATCCACTAGACAGTATAGCTGGGGTAAGTGGATAAGGGTAGGGAGGAGTATTTGAGGCCCATGAATGACAAAGAAAAACAGGTACTACATCATCATAGCATGGTGAGGCCGGAGCGTAACTCACACTAGGGGAGGAAGTGCTGTGGAAGGAACTGGGAAGGTGAGGAGGCCTGTCATGCTCTGCCAAGCAGTCAGACTTGCATCCTGACATCCATGCAGCTGTGCCGGAAGGCTTTAAGCAGCAGAATGACCTAGTGGATCTTGCACATTGGGAAGCACGCTCTACGGAATGTGGATTACGGCTAGGAGGGGGATCAGCACCAGTTAGGAGTGGCTAAAGGATGAAATGGGTTGATCAGATGTAAAGGAGATAAAACTTCTCGGCCTCCAGGGAGAGGAGATAATGGAGGAGAGTGAGGTATCTCAGGAAACAGTTGGGTTCTTCAGGAAAAAGGCAAAGAAGCTGGAAGGTGGGGTTTGTAGAATGGGAACGACAGACAGGAGGTAAGGAGTGCACTTTGGGTGTGTCCAGTCTTGGACATCCGTTGAAGAGGACTGCAGTCAGGATTTGTCTCTGGGTAAACAAAACAACAGACATAGCTCAGTGGGTAGAGCGCTTGGCTGGTGTGTATGAGTGTCTGGGTTTAATCCCCAGCAATGCATAAAGCTGGGTGAGGTGGTCAGTAATCTCAGCACGCAGGAGGTTAAGAGGTAGGAGATGCAGAAGCTCACGGTCATTTTAGGCTACATGGTGAGTTCAAGGCCAGCCTTGGATACAAGAGATCTTATTGGAAAAGTAATGAATAACTTAATACCTCTGCCCCACAGCAGCACTCCACAAGTATGAGAGTTGACATCTATGAATTGCCATCCATATATGTATGAGGCTATTGAGTGTATATTTGCAGCTATTGAAGTGTTAGAACTTTCTCTTAAGGAGAGACTGGGATACAGGATGGGAGTGGTGCTCTGGGCACAGTAAAAGGAGGGCACTCGGGAGCACAAGGGAGGCAGGGGGACAGAATGGCCACAGAGATAGAAGGGAAACAAACACATCACAGAAAGATGGCAAAACCGGCAAAACTACAGAATAGCCAGGAACCAATAAGGCCCGGAATTCAACTTTTCTGTGGCTCTCCAGTGTCCTCACAAGGAAGGCCGAGGGAACAGTGGTGACGAAGCTGTATTTCTGAGAAGGCAATTGAATGAATGAGGGGTACCAAAGTAAAGACATCAGGTAGACAACTCTTTCGAGACAATTGGCTCAGGAGGAGAGGCGAAGAGGCAGAGGGATAGCCAGAGAGGGGATGGAAGTGGCATAGTGTAGGAATGACTGAACGTCCTAAGGATTGATGTGAGGAGTCGTTGGAAAGGAGTGGGGGCGCCATCTCTGGGAGGAGGATAGAGGATTCTGAGGTGGGTGGAAAGGCTGGCTCCTATGTTGGGAGGCAAGGGCAGAAAGATGGTTTGAGATCTTGCTTCACACACTGTTGTGATAGTGTAGAGCAGAGGGTTTATTCTTGGTGGTTCTTCCATTTTCCTAAAGTTGATGGGGAGCTGGTCTCCTAAGAGCCAGGAAAGGGACAGGGTAGAAAGCTAGAGGACAGACAGGAGAAGACGAAGAACTTCGAGCTTGAGAAATGTCCATTGCCAACACCATTTCACGACTCAGTGACTAAGAGAATGAATGAATGCTGACTAACTGTGGTGGTGGCATTATGAGGAGATGTGGCCTTGTTGGAGTAGGTTTGGCCTTGTTGGAGAAGTGTGTCATTGTGGGGGTGGCCTTTGACACCCTCCTCCTAGCCTCGTGGGGGACAGTCTTCTAGTTGCTTTTGTAACAAGAGGTAGAATTCTCAGCTCCTCCAGTGCCATGTCTGCCTGGACTCGGCCATGCTTCCTGCTATAATGATGATGGACTGAACCTCTAAACTGTAAGCCAGCCCTAAGTAAATGTTGTCCTTTATAAGGGTTGCTGCGGTCATGGTGTCTCTTCATAGCAATGAATCCCTAACCAAGATGCTAACTTGAATCATTAGTGCTGGAGGAAACACTAGGCTCAGAGAAGCAAGGTTTTTAGGAGTTATGAGAAAAGCTGTGAAGGCAATGCCTTTTAGCCCATCCTATCAACCAGAGCCGCCGAGTGAGCTCTCTAGACCTGTACAGTTCAATGTGGAAGCCACTGACTGACTAGTAGTTCCTGGTAGTTCTTGAATCCTTAGAATGTAGCTACTTCAAATTGAGACGTGATGTCTGGGTAACATGCAGACTTGATTTCAAAGACTAAGTACAAAAATAAATGTAACCCTCCCTCGTTTAAAAGGTAGTTTAAATTTTTTTTCTATAGGGTTGAATTAAAGATTATGAAAACTAATTTCACTTGATTTATTTACTTATTTATGCTTTCCTTTTCTTTGTGTGATGCTTGCATTAAATGCAGGATCTTATGAATACTAGACAACGGATTCATCATTGAGCTATATCCAAGCCCACTATATATATATATATATATATATATATATATATATATATATATGAATTTCTTTTTCTTTTCTGTATTGGGGATTGAACCTAAGGCTTTGTACATGGTAGGCAAATGCTTCACCATTAAGCTACACCCTCAGACACTAGTATATATTGTTTGCTTTTACTTTACTTTCTGTGCACAGATGCCCTGGCTGAATCTATGTCTGTGTGCCACTTATATGCCTGGTGCCTGCAGAGCCTAGAAGAGGGGAGTTACAGATGACTGTGAGCCACCATGTGAGTGCTGGGATTCGAACCCTTGTCCTCTGAAAGAGCAGTCAGTGTTCTTAACTGCTGAGTCATCTCTCCGGTTCTCTCTAGTATATATTTGAAAATACATTGACTATTATTATTTTATATTTATCGATGTTTTGTTTGTATATGTGTGTGTGGACTGTGTGTGTGCCTGGTGCCTACAGATGAAGTTATAGTTGTGAACTGCCACATAGATGCTGGGACTTGAACCTAGGTCCTCTGAATAAGCAGGTAGCTCTTGGCTACTGATCTATCTCTTCCGCTCCCTAAGATAGAACTTTAAGCTACACGCGTGGTTCACAATTCTTGGTGTGGTGAGCAGTACTTTCCAGGCCTTGGTCATTAACTTCTACAATCCTGAAGGTAATAGGCAGAGGCATAGCAAAAAAGTTAGGCAGTCAACTTTGCACATGTGCCAAATTAATTCTTCAAAGTATTGCAAAGCCTTTTCTTCCGGGTTAGGCAGCACATGCACCTTGAAGTCGTGCTAATGAAGAATGCAGGTGCTCCTCAAAGCCTTTGTCATCACAGCTGAGATTAGTTACAGAGCTCATCCCTCAGATTATTTCTGATGTGCCAAAGCTGGGACATGGGGAAGATCGTGCTTGGAATTTTCCTTTGGTTGAGAGACTGTGGGTCACAGGTGTCATAACTGGGCAGGACTGCTGGTTGGTTCCCTCCTTGGAAGCTTGCATGGTGCCCTGTGGTATCATGAGGGCTAATCCTCAGAGATGAGACATTCAGGTCTGACACAGCTCAGGTTGTCCAGATCCTGCATACACGGCTGTCATCAGCAACAGGGCTAACCTTCCATCTCTGAGGAGAACCAAGTGCAACATCGATATCCTAGAGTGCTTGGCAGTTCTTGGATAACCTTGACCAACCACAGAGACAAAGCTGCTTTTGTCAGCTCAGATGTGAAATTTTTATTTAAATTATATAGGAGATATCTATATATCTGTGTATTTTATCTTTGTTTTGTTGTGGTTTTTCCTATGTATAGCCCTGGCTGACCTGGAACTCACTCTGTAGACCGGGCTGGCCTTGAACTCAGGGATTCACCTGCCTCTGCCTCCCGGGTGCTTATATATTATACATTACATATATTAAATTGTATATAACATGCCATACATACGTGTGTGTGTGTGTGTATAACTGGCTCTCTTGGCAATTCAGCGTAGACCCAACATAACTATAGATGGCTTCTGTCCAAGTTTAAAAACCATAAACAGATGCTCGTCATTCACAGAATTCCAGTTTGATCTCCACCAATGCACACTGGGAGTAGTGGTGCAAAGCTATATTCCCAATACTTGGGAGGTGGAGGCAGGCAGATCCGAAGTTCAAAGTCATCCTTGGATACATTCTTGGAGCAAGTTTAAGGCCATTCTGGGATACATGAGACCCTATTTGAAAAAGAAAAGAAAGAAAAGGAAAACATTGTGAGCCAACTTTGGCTAAGTGTGAGTGTGGAAACTGAGACTCTTAAGAGATTACCCATGAGGCTTCATGGGGACGAAACAGTAGAGCTAGGTTCTGAACTCATGTGGTCCAACTCCAAAGCTTGTGTGATTCCTCAACCATTCTTCATTTTCTAAATAATGTATCTAATTATAAGTCAGGAAAGAGAGAGGGAAACCAGGCTTTGCTGGCTCCTGGGAAAACTCGTGGAAGAACATGGCCATCAGTAAGCTTGTCTGCACTGTGTCCACAACAGAGCAGCCCAAGGGAGGCTTCTGCAGAAGTTTCCTATCTCAAAATAACTTGATAGCTGGGCGTGGTGGCACACATCTTTATTTCCAGCACTTAGGAGGCAGAGTCAGGAGGATCCCTGAGTTTGAGGTCAGCTTCATCTACAGAGTGAGTTCCAGGACAGCCAGGATTACACAGAGGAACACATACACATGCACACACACACACACACACACACACACACACACACACACACACACACACACCACACACACACACCAACACACCACAAAAACAAAAACAAAAACAAACACACACACACACACACACACACACACCAACAATAGCAACTCCCTCACCCGCAACTTGAGGAATGTTTAAGAGCCTCAGACTTGTGAAGAAGAACTCTGGGAGGAGGGTATAGATGTCTGTACTTTAAAGACATTTTCGGGCAAATGGAAGGACTATTGCTTTGCAAAATGATATGCATAGTTCTTGATTTAAGGTCTGTTTTGGAACTTGGACTTTCAGATAGATCTTCGAAGAAAGTGGAGAGTTCACTTAAGCCATGTTGAAGGAGTGAGCTTGATGTTGGGGTTCCTTAGATAGCATTAACAGTTGTATGCTGACTTCTAAACGACTTCCCAACCTTTAGATTGCTGGAGTTTGTCTCAGATAAAAGGATGAACACAGCTGCAAGCAGATAATGAGGGGGAAATCACAGGGAAGCCAATCACTGATTCTCTCCTTCTTCCTCCTTTTAGTTCGTCAGTATTATGATGTATCCAGCTGGTCCAGGATCTGGTGACTCCCCAGAGGGCTTCCCTGAACAGCCAAGGCTCCAGTCACAAATTGGAAACGGCGCAGCTCAGACACTGGGTACTGGAACTGGGTGTAGTGTGTAGTCTGTCTTTCTTCCTTTCTTTCTCTCTTTCTTTCTTCCTTTCTTTCTCTCTCTCTTTCTTTCTCTCTTTTTCTTTCTCTCTCTCTTTCTTTCTTTCATTCCCTTCCTTCCCTCCTTCCCTCCCTCCCTCCCTTCCTTCCTTCCTTCCTTCCTTCCTTCCTTCCTTCCTTCCTTCCTTTTCTTCCTTCCTTCCTTTAGATCATGGCTGGGGCAGAGGACTGAGGGGAAGAGAAATTCAAAGAGGTCTTTCATTAGCACATACTTATTGCAGGAACTGGCCTTCATTTAAGCAACACATTCTTTATTCAATCATTAGTCCCTTCTATGTGACGGGCTATGTATGTGTGTATTTATATATCTATGTATGTATCCAACTATCTATTCATCTATCTATCTATCTATCTATCTATCTATCTATCTATCTATCTATCTATCTATCTATCTATGCATACTATGTATGTATGTATTCATCCATCCATTTATCTATCCACAAGGTCTCACTATGTAGCCCTGGCTCACCTCGGACCCACAGAGATCCACTCAGTCTCCAGAGTGCTAAGATTAAAGGCGTGGCTTGCCCTGCCCAGTTTTAGTTTTGTATCGCTGTGATAAAGCACCATGACCAATGCGATTCATACAAGGAAGGGCTTTTAGGAGCTTACAGTTCGAGAGAGATGAGTCCACGGTGGCAGAGTAGATGCAGCAGGCAGCGGGTGTGTGGATGAACAGAAGCTGAGAGCTGAAGGCTCACAGCTCAAGCAGCAAGCAGCAAAGAGAACTAAGTGAAAATAGTGAGTCTTTCAAAACCTCAAAGCCAGTCCCCAGTGACACTTCTCCAGCAAGGCCACACTGCCTAATCCTCCCCAAAAGGCCACCAACTAGGCACCAAGTATTAAAGTGCTGGAGGCAGATGGGGACCATTTTACTAAACTACCACACTGATTTAGTATTAGGTACAACAGAGATACAGGGCAAACACACCACCAATCAGACTTGGTTCCTGGTATTGAGAAGTCCTTCCTTTCCTTCCAATGGGCCACACCATTTTTACCTCATGACAAACACACCACCCACCATTCAATCTTTGTCCCTGATTTTATGCAGTCCTCTCTCCCTCCCTCCATTTCTCCCTCGCTTCCAATGGGACACACTCTTTCCCCATAGCCCATTTGGAACAGGTGGAGGAAGTAAAACTCGTATGCGCTTGAAGCAAGGGAAGACTCCATTTGTGACCTAGAATCTAAGCTGGGGAGAAGGAAAGGCCAGAAGAGGTGCGGGAATGAGGAAGAGTACTCTTGGCTCAGAAGGGCTAGTTACAGAAGTTATGGTCAACAGAAGTCTTTGCAAAAAGTCCAGTCCTTTGTATTAGAGATGAGCAAGGGTTAAAAAAGGCATATGGTGTTCCTGGGGTAGACCTCCCCCTAGTTAGTGGCAAAATTGAAAATAAAACCTGGTCTCTTAATACTTCAGAGACTCCTAAGTCCCCGTTAATATTTTTATTATTAATATTTATTTATTTACTTAAATGAACTTTTAAAGTTAGCATAGAGAGTAATGGGTTTCATGCTGGGCTGTTCGGTTGCTATGGAAGCCGGTGCCTTCTAACGCAGCCCCTCCCCTTGCAACCCTCCCTCCTTTCCTCCTTGTTCCCAATAAAGTTGTTGTTGAAGCGACGGTCTGGGGCGGGGCCTGGGCGGTGAGGAGGCGGAGCTTAGGTCGCTCGAGACCAAGACTTGATGGCGTGGGGGCGGAGCCTTGGCGGCGTGGTGGGGCGGGGCTTCGGTGGCGCGGGGCGGAGCCGAACTGAGGAGACCGGTGTGCAGCAGTGTGGAGGGGCGGCGGCGCGGGCAGGCGGCCGGCCATGATCGCGTCGTGCCTATATTACCTGCTGCTGCCGGCCGCGCGCCTCTTCCGCTTCCTCTCAGGTACCGGCCTTGCGTCCTGATGGGCGGGAGCCGGGGCTGCCCCTATTGGGCTCCTGGGGCGGAGCGTCAGGCCGCATGACCGCAGTCCTCTGCCAAGTGTGAGGTGGTCCGCGGGCCGTCCTGGCCCCACGAGGCTTGGGCTGACCGGCGACTCTCGTGGGCAGCCCCTCCTCACGCTGTGGTCTGGTGACGTCGGGCCACGGTTAACGTGGACCCAGGGCTGGGGAAGGGGGCGTCTTCCTTGGCTGTGGCGGTGGTCCTGGGGCAGGCTGAGACACTCCCGGGGATCGGGAGCGGTGGCAACCCGGGACAGGCGAGGACCGGACTTCTCGGCGGGTAGAGTTAGGGAGGGATGTGCCTTTAGGCGGGTGGGCTCACTTCTCACAGGTTTTTTACTGCGACCAGTCATCTGCTGTCCTCTTTGAACCGACTCTAGTTGAAAAACAGACACGCTCAGAAGCTAGAAGCGTTTAAAACCTCAGTTTTGGAGCAAGTGTTTAGAGAGAACTGTGATAGGTTGATGCTTTAGTGAGGGGGTGGTTGTTACTTCTGCACAACCTTCCTCCGCTCAGCTTTTAAAATCCAATGGCTTTCACACAAGCCCAGTTTTTCTTTGAAGTCCGAAAGAATTCCCCTGTAACTTAGGGACAGTATCAAGAAGGGTTTTCTTAGAAATAGGACTCCCAACTGCATCCTGTGCTTTTTCTTTCTGGAACTGCACTATCTCAGAGATGGGTACTGTATTTTTATATCAAACATTAGATTTTTTTTTTTTTTTTTTTTTACCGTGTTGCCGCTAGACTGCCGGCTTCAACAGAGAAGGGCCTTGTCCATATGTTTACAGTATCTTATGCTAACACAGGACTTGCTGGCAGTCATGGGTCTCCGGAGTGTTCAGGAAGGCCTTGGGTGTCCATCATTCTCAGGAATGGGAAGTCCTACCGAAGTCACTGTGTTCAGAGTACTGAGCATTGTGTATATTATATTAAGCATTATTATAATTAAATTATCCGTTAATTATGTGGCTATCTAGTGGCTACAATGGCAGTCTTACTGTTAGCTCACAGGTTTCCCAATTAATAAAATCCTTGAGATTTTAGAGGAGCCCTCCAATCCACATGTTATGAAGTGACAGTTATATTAATTTTATGTATTTGGCATTTTGTAAAAGATTTGTTTAGTAAAGCATCTCCATCAGTATTATTTGCTAAGTTTGAAAGTGAGGGGCTTCATGCCTACCATAAAGCTCTTCTGTCATGTGTTACATGTTTCAAGGATCAGATAATTAGTAAGTTCTTGACTAAATCCCAGCAACCCA
Organism: Rattus rattus; assembly: GCF_011064425.1. NCBI lineage: Eukaryota > Metazoa > Chordata > Mammalia > Rodentia > Muridae > Rattus > Rattus rattus. The sequence goes on along the minus strand of NC_046160.1, from coordinate 100,811,921 downwards.
ACCTGTTGGTTGGGAGCATTCTTGACATAGCAGACCAGTGAGTGAGTCTGTCCTGTGCATTGTTGGATGCTTGATGGCACCCTGATAGAATTCCTCAGCAGTTCTAGAGACTGCCGTTCCCTCAGGGCAAAAATTTGCCTCCCTCACCTAGTTGAAAGAAATACTGACTTAATTTTTAAAAAGATTTATTTATTGTTCTCTATGTGGGCAAAATGTGTGTATGTGGTGGTGGACTAGCCATGGGGTGTGTGGAAGTCAGAGGTCACCGTCGTGGGTTCGGTTCCTTCATCCTTTGTGGCAAGTACCTTTCCTCGCTGAGCCGTCTTGCCGGCCCAGATTTACCACTGATTTACAGAGACATAAATTAATATAGTTTGCAAATTGCCATTAATATAGTTGCATTGCCACGTGTCCTGGGACGTAAATAAGTGCTCTGGACACACATGTGTGCATGTGTGCAGGGGAGGGGGTTGATTTGCTGTCATCAGAACAGGACTTTGAAAGCTCTAATTTTAGAGCCTGCTTTATGGCCTGATGGCTGTCATTCGTGAATGCTACAGCAGAGATGAGAGCCGTCTGATAACTGTCAGTTGCTGGCACCATTTAGTTTGCAGCCTCTGGTATGTTCTGGAGCAAGAAATCAGTGAGGTTTGTGAGGATGTTATAGGTGGGATCGACAGCTCTGGAAAGAAGCCTAGGGGTTCTGTTAAGAAGGAAGTTGGTTTTAAGGCCACCCTCATCATCATCATCATCATCATCATCATCATCATCATTATTATTAGGTGCTTTTATAGAGCTTATAGACCTAGAAAACTCTCATGGCTTATCTAGTTATAACTTCTCTGGTACTCATCTTAAACCCAAGAGTAAGTCGGTCTGCAGGAACATTGCTTAGAGTCAGTTTTGTTAATTTTGTTCTAAGTATATAATTCTCGGTATTACTTCACAACTAAGTGTTATTTCTAATATATAATATGATTTTCAGGACCTGAGAATTGATGTTAAAAGCTTTCAGGGCTGGAGAAATGGCTCAGTAGTTAAGAGCTCTGGCTGTTTTTCCAGGGGATCCAGGTGTGATTGATTCCCAACCCCCACAGGGTAGCATACCACACTCTGTAACTGCAGGCCCAGGCCATCCAGCAGCCTTCCCTGACCCCTGCAGGTACCAGGCACACACAGGATACACAGACATACAGGTAGACGGAACACCCATACACATAAAATAAATTAAAAAGGTAGGAAAAGAGATGAGGTTATATGTCCCAACCTGTGCTGTATTATCTCTGGGATTAGTGTTCTTTCATCCTTGCATTGAAATTTGTCAGGTCCTTGCCTTGCAAATTGGTTAACACTTGGAAAGCAATTACCAGAGTGTTGGGCACATCACAAGCACTGCTAAGATGAGGCCCCAGGTATTAAGTGGGGAAGGCTGTAACAGTAGAGTGGTGAGCAAGGTGGAGATGATCACGTTCACAGGAGGCTTCTATTCCAGCTGGAGAATACCGTGGAACAAAGTTTTGCCATCTTCTTGTAACCTGACATTTTGGCTTCCTTTCTAGATGCTTTCTTTACATGTCGAAAAAATGCCCTTCTGGCGAAGAGCTCGTCCCCCCAGGTAGAGGGTAACTTTGCCATGGCCCCTCGGGGGCCTGACCAAGAGGAGTGTGAGGGCCTGCTTCAGCAGTGGCGAGAAGAAGGGTGGAACCAGACACTCTCAACTGCAAGTGAGGGTCCTCTTGCAGATAAGGGACTGGCTGAGAGCAGCCTGGCCCTCCTGATGGATAACTCTGGAGAACAGGACACTGCCTCGGAGGACAAGTGGTCCAGCAGGCAGCTGAGTGACCTTCGGGCAGCGGACAACCTGGACCAGCCTTTCCCTGAGGTGCTAGGGGAGGAACCTCTGGCCGAGGATGAGGGTCCTTTGTGGGCAGCTGTTCCCGTACAGACAGGGCCCCAGTATGCAGACTGTGCTGTTCTCCCAATGGGTGCAATGGCTGCAGAACAATGGGAAGAGGACCCTGCAATGGTGGCCTGGAGCATAGCACCGGAGCCTATGCCCCAGGAAGAGACTTCCATGTGGCCCTTTGAAGGCCTGGAACAGCTGCAGCCTCCCCCAATGGAAATACCTTATCATGGTGAGTCTGACAACGAGCATAGTAAGCCCGAGTTGCAGGTCACCAGGAAAGAGCTTGTAGTGGGGACTTCTGCTGTCACATTTAGATTTTCTGAGACCATTGCAGGCTCAGATATTGGCAGTGTTCTCACGCGTCTACAGGTGAAAAAGTGTCATAGTGCAGAGAGGCCTGGGACATGTCTAATGTCTTGCAGTTAGGCAGTGAGAGACCTGAGGCCCAACACTACCTTGTTGTTCTGCAGGTGTGACACAGGGCTTTGTGGAGGCAGGGGTACAGAGGTCTCAGGGCCTCCACTCTGCCTCAGGAAGAATAGCTCTGGTTTCATTTCCATTACATATATTGGAAGTCTATGAAGATGTGAAGTGAAGAAAGTTCTATGACTTAAATAGGTTTGAAATCTACTCAGGTACCTCCAAGTATAGCCAGGTACAGATACAGAAAGCACCTAGGGCTGAAGTCACTCTAGATGAATCTTTAGCCCCAGGAGACTTAATGACACCCCATTGCATGGTTCCCCAGAGACTCATGGTTATATCATGAGTGGGAGCTTGTTAGACTCATAAGTATTCTTGAGGGTATGCTAGGAGGTAGGTAACCAGGGACTACAGTAATGGATAGGGTAAGATTGTCCCAGACCCTGAGGAGCTCACTATCAGCTTGGAAAAATGTCCTTAGACAGATGGGTGGCAGGGACAATGGAGAAGGAGCCTCAGGGATGACATGGTGACACTGGGTAGTAGTTTGGACACTGGATAACCTGCAGGTGTTCTGGAACTCTTCTCTTGACCCCTTTGCAGAAATCCTGTGGCGAGAATGGGAGGATTTCTCCACGCAGCCAGATGCTCAGGGTCTGGAGGCAGGAGATGGCCCTCAGTTCCAGTTCACTCTGATGTCGTATAATATCCTGGCCCAGGATCTGATGCAGCAGAGCTCAGAGCTCTATCTGCATTGCCATCCAGACATCCTCAACTGGAATTACCGCTTTGCCAACCTCATGCAGGAATTCCAGCACTGGGACCCGGATGTGAGTGAAGAGGGAGATGCGCCATCTTGCATAGGTGCAGACCTAGGCTGTTCTCTGGCACTCAGAATGATTTCCTATTTCATAGCTATCCAGATGATGCCAGTTGTGCCAGATGGGCTAAGATTAGCTTTGGCTCTGTAGATGACAGGTTTGAGCTTGCCTGCCCTGGAGTCAAGCATTCTGGGCAGATGCCAAGACAACTCTCTAGAGTGTACACTTTCCAGCACCCTTGTGCAGGGATTCATAGGGGCCTCCTCAAGCTTCACTTTGGGTCTGTGCTTGCTGCTGCTGGTGGCTGTCTGTCTGGGAAGTCTCACTCTGACCCTCAATCTGGTGTGGGGGCCTGGTCCTAGGGAGTAGGAGTCACATTGTTTCCAGACCTCTGGAGTGATTGAATCCCTTGTCAATTCCTCAGATCCTGTGCCTTCAGGAAGTCCAGGAAGACCATTACTGGGAGCAGCTGGAGCCCTCTCTGCGGATGATGGGTACTACAGCTCCCCACAGCACGTTTGCCAGCCCCTTCCTTCAGCCCTGCAGAGTTACTCGAAGAGTTCACCTCTTCTTTGTGTCCTAGTAAACCATCAGCCCTGCCTGTGGGCTGGTTCTGTGTGTGTGTGTGTGTGTGTGTGTGTGTGTGTAGGTAGAGTGCTAGGTTTTTAAACCTGTGAAGTAACGAACTCCATGAATCCCATTTTACAGATGAGAAACGGGTTCTAAAAGTTGCTGTGACTTGCTCAAACCCCCCAGACTACAAAGCTAATAGCTTGTGTAGCAGGGACCTCTACTTATCTGACTCTAGATCCAAGGGACTAGGGACTGGGAAAGCCACTAGATGGTAACCCCCTGGATTACAGGACCCCCATCTGGAGCCAGTTTTGCCTCTGGTGACAAGCCTCTGTTCTTTCATGTTTGTTGCTTGTACCTTTTCCCCATCTCCTTCCCCTCTCATCCCTCAGACTCTGGCTATAGTTGTGAGGGAATCTCTGAGGAACCTCAGAGAGTGAGTTCTCAGGGTTGGTGCCTTATGCTCAGACCCTGTGTGCTGCTGCAGTGGTTGGAAGGGATTCAGGCTTCCCCGACTCTGACCTATCTCCATGGTGGCATTTCCCTACAGGCTTCACCTGTTTTTACAAGAGGAGGACTGGGTGTAAAACGGATGGCTGCGCTGTGTGCTACAAGCCCACCAGGTTCCGTCTGCTCTGTGCCAGCCCTGTGGAGTACTTCCGGCCTGGGTTGGAGCTCCTCAATCGGGACAATGTGGGCTTAGTGTTGCTGCTGCAGCCGCTGGTGCCAGAAGGTCTGGGGCAAGTCTCAGTGGCTCCCCTGTGTGTGGCAAATACCCATGTCCTGTACAACCCACGTCGGGGTGATGTCAAGCTGGCCCAGATGGCCATTCTTCTGGCCGAGGTGGACAAGGTGGCCAGGTTGTCAGATGGCAGCCACTGCCCTATCATCTTGTGTGGGGACCTGAATTCTGTCCCTGATTCACCTCTCTACAACTTCATCAGGGATGGAGAGCTCCAGTACAATGGGATGCCAGCCTGGAAGGTGAAGTGGGACAGCCGTGGTGGGGTGGAAACGTGGGCTAGGGAGAGAGCTGGGTATTGGTGTCAACTGCTGTTTCTGTGGCAAGGGACTGCTCAGTTCCTTCCTCCTGCTGGTGCAGAGTAGCTCTGTCTGCTCCTGGAGATCGGCAGCACACCTGGACCTCTGGCACATGTGACATCTTCCCATTTGTAATCATGCTTTGATTTGCAAGTGACTCCTACACGGTTTTTAAGAGTTAAGAGAAAATACCCTTTTGTTACCCAAATCTGCTGTTGTGGTGACTTTCTCACAAGTCATTCTCTGTGCAGTTACAGTGGTATTAATGCTGCCAAATACTATCCCAGTTTACATGATTAGGCTCCTGTATGTCAAGTACTATTTTGATCAGTTTACATATATCAACTATTAAATTTTCACTGTTTTATCGTTGCTCCATTTTAATAAGTACAGAAACTAAGGTAGAGAGATGCTAAATTATTTTGTTTAGGTCATGCAGTTAGTGGGGGGCCCAGGAATTGTAGCCAGGCAGCCTGGCCTCTGATACCATGCTGTAATCACAACAACAGGAGATTATAAATCTACTGTATGTGTCTTATAAACATAGCACAGTACTGTTTGTTTTGGGTGGTTTTTCCTTTCAGTCAATAATTTCCATTTGAATTTAGTTTCTTACAGCTGCCAAACATTGGTAGCATAGATAGCTTATAGTTTTATTAGCTTGTGTTGACTCTATCTTACGTTACTTAATCTCTTTTTCCCTGCTTTGTCTCTTCTGATCCACATTATTTAGTTTTTTGGCAAAACACGATGGAGCAAGCACACAAAATGACTGAACCATTATTGAGTCCTTGGGCTTTTATTTCAATGAGGTTACTTAAGTGCTGGGGATGTCCCGGTTGCCTAGAGCAGGTCATTAGCCTGCTCTAAAGGAGCTGTCTTGAAGGAGCTCAGGGGCAGGAGAATTGGCTGAGTGCCTTCCAAATGACAGGCAGGTGCTATTAGGGATGGGCCGTGAGGACACTTGTTAAAACCAGATAGCCTTGATCAAATCTCTGATCTGTCATCCTGGGCAAGGAGCTTTCTCAGGCCCCTCTGCCTCGTCTGCATGCCAGTGACCGATACCTTAGGATCCTAGGAAACAGTGCATGTAAGGTTTTCTAGTGCCTTGTTCAAAGCGAGCAGTCAGTAATTGCTAGTGGTTATTATTAGTGTACGATTTTTAATTGTATATGGTATTAGTGTTCTTAGAAAATAATATTAAAGAACATTAAGTGACTTGCCCAAAGTCACAGCCTTTAAGTGGCCATTAATTCCTTTTTAAAATATTTATTCACTTTACATACCGATATCAGCCCCACCTCCCCTCCCAGTACCCCCTCACACAGATCTTCCCCCTACCTCCCCCTCCTCTTCTCCTCTGAGAAAGGAGAGCTTCCTCCACCCCCGGCACATCAAGTCATTGCAGGACCAGGTGCCTCCTCCCACCGAAGCCATTAGGGGAACAGGATCCACAGGCAGGCAACAGAGTCAGGGTCAGTCCCCTGCTCCAGTTGTTGGGGGATCCACGTGAAGACCAAGCTGCACATCTGCTGCATATGTGTGGGGGATGTAAGTTAATTCTAAGTCTCTTACTTTGGATTGCATACTGAAGGTTTATGCCCTTTGAGGGCAGGGGAATGGTGTCTGTCACTAATCTGTCCCAGTGCCATGCATATAGTTGGCGTTCATATATTTGTTGTTAAATGAAGTAGAGGGAATTTTGCTGCCCACGTGGGATGTGCGGATGACTGATATTGCTGGATGTTTCCCCTACACGCTCTGTCCATTCCCAGGCCGCTCATGACTTTGGCAGAGGATGGTGACATAGACACGGTAAAGTGCTGCTGCATCTCCCATTGGCTTTTATCCTGTGTTTTCCCAATACCAGACTCAAGGAATTGACTTTGATCTGGAAGATGTCAAGTGGAGGGTGACATGATCAACCTGTGTGCATTACAAATTGAGATCTGCCAAGAGTTAGTCCCTCTTGTGCAGCATCGTGTACATTTTCCTGAGGTGAACCTCAGGACCACATGCTGTACAGTTCTGTTTTCCTTGACTTGGTCCTCACTCTCTGTTCACTCTTTTTTATCACATGGATGTTTATGTGCTTTTAGTGAGAAAGTAAAGTTATAATTAGTTCCGTTTTGTGGCCTTCCCTGGAGATTTATGTGGCTTGCTCATGTCATGTTAACACTGTTGTCTGATTGTGTGTGTTTGTATTTGTTCAAATGTCCCAAATCATGAGTCATTCCCTTTTTCTATCTGGCTTCCTCATGCCCACGTGGCTTATTTACTTAATTTTTTGTAGGTTTCTGGACAGGAAGACTTCTCTCATCAGCTTTACCAGAGGAAGCTGCAGGCCCCATTGTGGCCCAGCTCCCTGGGCATCACTGATTGCTGTCAATATGTCACCTCCTGTCATCCCAAGAGATCAGGTAAGCACAGTTTTTCTTTGTGGTTTTTGTCTGTCTCTTTGCCTGTGTGCTTGTATGTGCACTCCGTGTGTGCCTGGTGCCTGCACAGGCTGGAAGCAGGCCTCAGGTCCCTTGACAGTCGCACTAACAGATGGCTGTGGGCTGTCATGTGGGTGCTGGGAACCAAACTTCGGTACTCTGACGAGGAGCGGGTGCATTTCTGACCAAGCTGTCCTTCAGTGCTCACGTAGCACATTCCTTTTGTTGTTATCTTTTGAGGCAGGGTCCTTCTACACAGCTCTAGCTGTCCTGGAACCCACCATGTAGACCAGGCTGGCTTCCATCTCAGAGCACTTTGCTCTGCCTCCCCAGTGCTGGGATTAAAGCACCACCATGCTTGTCTTGTGTGTCGCATTGTTGATTTGCTGTATCTTCATGTTCATTTGGAGCACAAGCTCACTCTTAGTACTGAGAGAAAGTGTGAGCCCCTTGATTCTCTTACATGTTCCTATATTTTCCTCCACATGTCACCAAGTGAAGTGGACACATTTCAGTTACAGCTGTTGGGAAATGTCCCAGTCCCCAGAGTCAGATTCCCTCTGTGTTGTTATGCTAGAAAGTTCTTGGTACTTAAGGTCTCAGCATGGGACTCCCGAGCCTTTCTTTTACCATATGACATCTCCTGGTTTATAGAGAGACTAAAATATGGCCGAGACTTCCTACTACGATTCCGCTTCTGCGACCTCGCTTGTCAGCGACCAGTAGGACTGGTTCTCATGGAAGGAGTGACAGACACTAAGCCAGGTAACAGGAAGCCTGTTTTCTTGATCCTTATCTTTCTTAACCCCTGACATTTAAGTTCTTGTTTTCTAGGCCTTCCCCTCCACCCCCTCAAAAGCTTTGTCTGTTTATGTGTATGAATGAGTACCACATGCTGGCAGGTACCTGCAGATGACAGAAGAGGGCATCAGATCCTCTGGCGCTGGAGTTACAGGTGATCGTGAGCTGCCTAATGTGGTGCTGGGAACAGAATCTGTGTCCTCTTCCAGAGCAGCAAGTGCTTTTAACTGCTGAGCCTTAGTCTCTTGTAAATATACTTCTTGACCAGCTCCTGATAATGAGTTTAGAAGAAGGATGGTGAACAGAGTTCATGCTTGGGTGTGAATTTTGCATCCATGCACCGGATGGAGCCCTGGACCATAAACCAAGAACCCTGGAGTTTGAGTAGCAATTAACCTTTTTAGGCTTAGCTGCTGGTTCACAGCATGTGTTTAGTGTTTGCAGGGGAGAAGGGAGAAGGGGGGAAGTGCATATATCCCAGGGCTCTGAGATTTGTGAGGTGAAAGGGGCCTGATCACAAGGAAACCTTTTCCTGTGGAGAGCGTCCAGTTAGGATAAGATAGCATATCTTTGGTGGCTTCACCTTCTTGTCTCTGAAACCACTTTGAAGTAATAAGGAAGATGAGGAAAACAAGCCAGAGGCAAACACCATTTTTTTCAAAACCACAGTGAATTTGAAACAGATACAAGGGGAGCTGGGCTAGCAGTGCCTGAGGACATATGGGGAGTCTTACCTATGGCGCTGCATAGATCTCAGACAGAACAACACTGTGCATTTACCCAAGTGAGGCACACGTTTGAGGGACCCCAAATCTCTTGCTTTTCCACCAAGAGTGGAATGCATATACTGTGATAGAAAAACCTGTAGACGGTTTTGCTCCTGAAGGCAGTGTGTGGAGAATTATGTAGAGAATCAGGACACAGCATGTTCAAGTATCTGAGGGGCAAAGGTGATTCTTTCAGAGCTGCAGAGCCCGGGGGCTCTAGAGAAGTGAAGGCTGAAATGTTCCATCACAACCCTGTCTTAAGAGCAAAATTCTTATTACTTAGAACATGTGCTGAATGTTTCCTTTATATAAACTTCAGAAAAATAGCTGGCATAGAATAATGTAGCTAAGTTAAAGCTGACCTCACTCAAAGCAATACTATGGAATCTATACTGAAATATACAAGAAAGAAATAATGGAAAACCAAAAGGCAGGTAACAGTGCTTTAGAAAAGAAAGATAAATAAAAGAGTGCTTCAAAGCTACATTGGGGGTTGGGGATTTTTCTCATGGTAGAGCGCATGAAAGATGAGAAGCCCAAGGTCCTGGGTTCGGGTCCCCAGCTCAAAAAAAAGAAAAGAAAAGAAAAAAAAAAAAAAGCTAAGCATTGTATCATATGGAAATTATGATTATTTCTCCATGAATAGAAAGATGAGATGGTCCCCTAGCTGCGGGGCTGTTGGCAACTGATAGCAAATGCTGGGAGAGGGAGAGTCGGTTTTCTTTACAGATGTGGCCCCTGTGAGACTGCCTAGGATCCAGTAGATTGCATTAGACTCAGACACATAGCAGCAGCACTGAGCGGACCCAATGGGTTTTAAAAACGAACCCACAAAACTGGAAGGGATTAGTGATGGGGATACACACAGCATTGGAAAAGAGGGACAACTAGGTGGCCTTGATCACACACACACACACACACACACACACACACACGCACGCACACGCACACACACTCATACACACACACTTATATACACGCGCACACACACACTCATACACACACACTCACACATACACATACACACGTACACACATTATATGCACATTTGAAGTTCTCAAACAGAAGAAGTGATTATAAAATACTGCAAAAAGTTGGTTCAGGCACATAACAAGACACCAGAAGATGAAAGCTAAACTCTGGAGCTCAGAATAGAAGTGGGAAGCTGAGGTGTGCTCAGTGGTGGACCACTGCCTCTGCATATATATGGCCTTGGAGGAGGAGATATGGGTGTCTCAGGTAGGGCCAGAAGCTCAGCTCAGAAGGTTAAGATTACAAGATCCCCAAGTAAAGCAGGGTCAGCCCCACATGGATGACTGTATTAAGAATAGATTATCTTAAAACGTGAATGCTGTGCTTGAATGAAACATAAAAAATGCTGAAACTTAGTTACAAACAAAATTAGACCAAGACCTACATCCTGAAAACCAAGTAGAATTGTTCTATTTTGCATGTTAGTGCCGAGGAGGCTGAGGGGAAAGAAGAGATCAGGGCCGTTCAGCCTAAGCTATAAGACAAGATCTTGGGTCAGAAAAAAGTTTATAATGGAAAGATTCACTAACAGAACAAAATAATGGTATTGTTTGTACATTTGAGATTGAACCTGAGGAAGCACACATGTGTACCACACACTCTGTTGCCCACACCTTGCCTCAGGGCCTTCCACCCAGGGCTGAACAGGCTGCTGTTGAGTCCCATTAGGACTCTAAGTCTGAAAAGCTTGTATCACTTTAGACCACAAGTGAAAAGGTTTACTAAGTGCAAGTGGTTTTCTAGAGAATGTTTAAATATCTTAAACTGGAGTTCTAGATGGTTGTTAGCTGCTGTATGGGTGCAGGGAACTAAACCTGGGTCCTCTGCAAGAGTAACCAAGTGCTCGACTGCTGAGCCATCTCTCCAGCTTCTAGAATGATTCTTAAGTAGGGTGTTTAAGTTGAAGCCCTCTCCTACTTATGTTTCCAAGTGTAGTGATTTCCACCCACCCCACCCCCAGATGTAGCTGCTGTTCCTCATATTACTGCTCTTTGGGGAATCAGGATTTCAACTTATAAGTCAGTAGGGGTTCACAAATATTCACACTGCTGTGGATACTAAAGAAGAATCCCTGTATAGGCTTAGATTTTTCAAAACCTACTTTAATTATGGTTCTTTAATGCTTCAACTTCCCTTCTAGCCTGCCACCAACTAGAGGTAGGGAAAAGAAAGGTTGATAGGAAACGAGGTTGTGGACATGTTTAGAAATAGTTCTTTGGGGGTGATTCCAATCTTCATTGTCAGCGGTCCAGTCCTCAGGCAAAACATCAACACATCAGCAGGGGCAGGCCTGTCCACTCAGCATACACCACGCACAAATTACTAGCAGAGGCTCTGCTGGTCGGCGTGAGGCTGAAGAAGCGGTGAGAAGCAGCTGGAATAGCGCCAGAGGTTCTTTGGTGTGTTTCTCTCTACAAGCCAAGACCAGTGAAGAGTTGCAAGGTGAACCAGTGTGAGAGTGTCGTCTACTGTCTGTTGGGTTATACTTACACTCTTTCCCAATATCATGTGTCCTCTCACGAGGCAGCTTCCAGAAAAACATCACATGACAGCACTGTCTCCAACAAAACCAGAAATTCTCACTTCATCCCTGTGTTCTTTCAAGTGAATAAGGAATCTCTCTTGGGCATCTTTTATAAAGACACTGATTCCATTAATGACTGTTTAGCAGAATAATAATAGTGGTAGGTTTTCCCTAAAGGGCCTAGGACCAGCTAGTTACAGGTTCTTAGCCCAGCAGTGGTTCTGGGCATTGTGAAGTGGGCCTTAAATACAATGAGAAAGCGGTTCATCACTCCCATAATGCTGTGTTGCTGTTGCAACTGTGTATCTTGCCAGGCCAGTCATTGTTGTAGCTCACATGGGGTTCACATCTGAGTGAGGCTGATTACTTTTCTCCTCCAGTAGCATGTACAACTCTTCCAGCACCATGAAAGCTAGCCAATAAAGAGAGCTTCCAGGTCAGTACCAGTTAGATTTCTCCTTGTTCTGTGACTCAAGTATGTGGGTCTTCACCAATACGGCCTTACCATCATGTTCTGAAGACTACAGAGCACAGTGGCAGTGGTTGTCTGTGGGACCCCACTGGCCAACTACTCTACAAGAGATAAACCATTCTAGGTGTGGTGGTTTTTGTTAGTCTGTGTGTCTAGTAGTACCATTATTATAGGGTTAATTCCATGTGATGGTTTGTACAGGGAGTGGCACTATTAGGAGGTGTGGTCTTGTTGGAGTAGGTGTATCACTATGGGTGTGGGCTTTGATACTCTCACCCTAGCTGCCTGGAAGTCAGTCTTCTCCTAGCAGCCTTCAGATGAAGATGTAGAACTCTCAGCTCCTCCTGCACCATGCCTGCCTGGATGCTGCCATGCTCCCACCTTGATGATCCTGGACTGAACCTCTGAACCTCTAAGCCATCCCCAATTAAATGTCCTTAAAAGAGTTGCCTTGATTATGGTGTCTGCTCATGGCAGTCAAACCCTAACTAAGACACTCCAGATCTCTTCTTTTAACATTTGTGTGGGACTTTTTCAAAAGGTCTTTAGGATTAGAACAGGGACTCCACCCTTGTGGCTGCCATTTTCCATGTCTAGGGAGTCAGTGTGTAGGGTCACAGATGCCCACACTGCTGTGGATAGTAAGGAGAGTCCCTGTGTTTCCTCTCTTGTGGACACTTAATGTTTATATTGGGCGTTAACTCTGTGGCCCAGGATGGCCTAAAACTTGCTATGTAGCATAGACTGGCCTTGAACTCACAGGACTCCTCCTGCTTCAGCCTTTCTGAGTGTTAGTATTACAGGGATGAGCCACCATTCCTGGCACTTAAAGGTTTTAAACAGTGCAGGTGGCTTTTCCTGTGGGAGATGGAGATACAGATACGCCCGTGCTGTGTTGTAGTGAGTCTTACTCTCCGACTTAGCTCCCTAGCACCTCAGATTTATTTTTTTTTTTAGATTTTATTTCATGTGTATGAATATTTTGCTTGCATGTATATATGTGTACCATAGGCGTGCCTGGTGTGCCTCACAGAGTACTCTGGTATGGTACTCACAGAGGTCAGAGGAGATGTCATATCCTTTGGAACTAGAATTACAGAGGGTTGTGAGATCCCATGTGGGTGCTGGGAATCGAACCAGGGTCCTTTACAAATGCTCTAAACTTCTGAGCCATCTCTCCAGCCATCTCTTATTAAAAACTCTTCAGGGTATTTTATCACAGCAACAGGAAAATCGACATATTACTCAGTTGCAGCAGATTCCTTCCCATACTAATAAGAAGCTGGCGATCTCAGCTAAGTTAATCTAGAAACAGATAAGTGGATGCTGAGACTCTCTGATCTTGTGTCTAACTGAGGATCTTCCTTCCTGGTCCTTGTTTGGTTGGCCACTTCCGGTGAGGAAGCTGTTGCAGCTTTGTGGAGATAACTGAACGGCATGCGAGGCGTGAGTCCTGTTTAACTACCAGAACAGTGCCATTTGTGCACAGTGCTGCATGCATGGGGAGAACCACGTGTTGTGGGAAACATTCTTTACAGTTTTGCTGAGAAGTCAGGTGTGGTGGCACCTATGCGAGGCAGAGGCAGGAGGATCTTTGTGAGTTTGAGGATAGCCTGGTCTACATAACAAATTCTAGGACAGCCATGCCTAATATAGAAGGACCTTACTTCAAAAACAAAAAACAAATAAACAAAGCAAAAAAACAAAAATCAACCTCCCAACCCCAGTATTGATGAGAAGAAGGGACTGAGGGTATAGCTCAGTAGTGGAGTGCTCCCCAGCATATGCAAGGCTCTGGGTCCAACCTCCAGCACCACTGAGAAAAGAAAGACAAATACACAAACAGCCTGCTGGCTACTGTGATTTGCCTCGTATATTATAATGACTAAGGGTGCAACTCAAGGTGAAGATTTAGTGTTATAATGTTGGCATTCCTTGGGCTGGAGAGATGGCTCAGTGGTTAAGAGCACTAACTGCTCTTCCAGAGGTCCTGAGTTCAATTCCCAGCAACCACATAATGGCTCATAACCATCTGTAATGGGATCTGATGCCCTTTTCTGGTATGTGTGAAGAAAGTGACAATGTATTCACATACATAAAATAAATAAAATCTTGAAAAAAATCCTTATTTAGATGAAATTCACATATTATAAAATATACGTGTCTAAAGTTCACTGTCTCTTAGTGTGTTTTGGAGTTGGTGTAGCCATCTCCACTGTAATTTTAGAACAGTTTGTTCTTGGCACCTGATACACTTCTTACTGGGGACCAAGCCCAGGTAAGGCCTTGTGTTTGCTAAGTAGGCACTCTGTCCCTGAGCTAAAAATTCTCAGTGTTAATTGTAGAATATTTTTATCATCATCCAAAGAACTTTCACACACAACATTGGTAGTCAGTTTCCATTTATCTTCCCTATGTCAAAAACAGAAGGGCTATAGATGTGTAAATTCATAGACTCTCAGTGTTTTAAAATATTTTTCATACTATATAGTATAATTTTATTCTTTCTCCTCAACTCCTCCAAGATCTTCCTCATCTCTCTATCCACCAACTTCATGTTCAAAAAAAAAAAAAAAAAGAAGGGTTTAGGAGGGGAAGGGGGTTCTTTCGGGGTTGGGTTCCCCACCAAAAAAAAAAAAAAAAAAAGAAGGACAAAAAAAGAAAAAAAGCACACACAAAGAAATGGAGCCCCTGTTGTGTTGTCCTGCTACACCTGGGCCTGGGGCCTCCCCTAGAGTGTGGTTGATATCCCCACTGACACTCCACTGAGGAAAACTTTTTCCCTTCCCACCAGGTTTCAGTTGACATAGTGTCTGTGTTAGGCGTGGGCCTTTGTGTCCATTCCTCTTCTCAGTGCTGGGATTTTTGTCTGGTTGGAACCTGTGTAGTCCTGTCTGTGCAGCCTCAGCCTCTGAGTTCACATGTGTATCAATTCTGTTGAGTCTGGAGGACAATGTCTCCTTGGAGTCACCCACCATGTCTGGCTCTTGTAATCTTTCTGTCTCCTCTTCATAGATCCTGGAGCCTTGAGAGGCGGGTTTTGATGAAGACATCCCATTTAGGTCTGAGTGCTCCAAAGTGTCTCCCTCTCTCTGTGCACGCTGTCCTGTCGCGGATCTCTGTGTTAATCCCGGACTACTTACTGCAACAAGGAGCTTCTCTGAGGGCTGATGATGCTCCTCTCACTCAGGGTCACTGTTTCCAGGGCCACCCATGTACTTACCAAGTTCAGTTTTTTAACAGACTGTTCTAAATACATCCACGCAACAACATTCCATTGTGTAAATGTACACGTTTCGTTATATATTCTTGAGTTGGTGAACATCTAGGCTGTTTGTAGTCTCTGGCTTTCTAAGTAGAGCAGCAGTGAGCAGGGCTGAGCAAGTGTCTCTGTAGTAGGACAGAGCCCCGTGGCGGTGCTCCGCGTGGTGTAGCTGGTGTGGGGTCCTGGCTTTAGTTAGGAAGGAAGCTTTGGGTCTCTCCATTTAGGATGGTGTTGGCCTTATGCTGAGGTGTATCCTTTGTGTCCCTCGGCTCTCCCCAACGTTTATCATAAAGGAATGTTGGTAGGTCATAAATATCAAGACATTTGGTGATAGATTTTTAAAAAGTATGCCCTCATGATTCTCTGAATGCCTTAGTGCTGGCTGCCATGCGTGTTTTCTTTTCCATTTCTTACTGATTTGGAGTGTGTGTGGTGTGTGTGTGTGTGTGTGTGTGTGTGTGTGTGTGTGTGTGTCTGTGTGTCTGTGTGTCTGTGTGTCTGTGTCTGTGTGTCTGTGTTCTCTGTGTAGCCCTGGCTGGTCCTGGAACCTGCTCTGTAAACCAGGTTGACCTTGAACTAAGAGATCCATCTGCCTCTGCTTCCTGCCTCTGCTTCCTGAGACTAAATATAGGCTTACATCACTCAGCCCGACACTAGCTTGAATCTCATCAGTGTCTTTTAGTTACTTTAGCTACAGGTTAGCCAGTCCTGTTGACTTTTCTCAAAGCCCAACTCTTTTGTTTCATTGATTCTTTGTTTGTATTTCATTGATTTCAACTGTGAGTTTTATTATTTCTTTCCATCTACTCTTTCTTGAATCTTTTTTCTTTTAGCTAAAGTGTGTCATTAATTTATTAATATGAGACTTTCCAAGTTATTTAACGTAGACGGTGAGCTTGTCTCTTAAACATACCTTTGTGGTGGCCCACAGGTTTGGTTATGTTGTGTTTTAATTTTCATTCAATTGTAAAAAGTTTCAAATTTTCTTTGTGATTTCTGCTGTGACCCAATTTCTATTCAGTAGTGAGTTTGTATACTGTCTATTTATTTCCATTTTCTAAATGTTTGTTGAGACTTACTTTGTGTCTTAATATTTGGCCCATTTTGGAGAGAGTTCCATGGGCTACTGAGAAAGTATATTCTTTAGTGTTTGGGTGGAATAGCTATAGATGTTTGCTAGTCCATTTGATTTATGATATTATTTGACCCTAGCCTTTTTCTGTTTAATTTTTGTTTGGATAAACTGTCTATTGCTGAGAGTGGGTTATTGGTGTTAACCACTATCGTGCTATTAGGTTCAGTATATGACTTTGGCTGAATTAGTGTTTCTTTTATGAACTTGGGTATCTCTGTGTTTGGTGCATTAATGTGTAGAATTGTATAGAGACTTGGTAGATTTTTCCTTTAATGAGTATATTCTGTCCTTCTTTACCTCTTCTGATTAGTTTTGTTTTGAACTCTGTTTTGTCTGATATTAAATTAGATATACTTCTTTACTTTTTGGGTCATTTGCTTGGAATACTTTTTTCCATCCTTTTACCCCAAGATGATTGATGTCTGTCCTTAGTGGTAAGGTGTGTTTCTTGGTTGCAGCAAAAAGATGTATCCTGTTTTCTAATCCAGTCTGTTAGCTTAAGTTGTTGGGATTTATTATGTGATCACAGTATACTAACATTTATATTTTGCTGGATTTTATTGCATTTTCTGGATTTTATTGTGTTCATAAGGGGTGCCAGTCTTTAGTTTTCTTTGTGATCTACTTATATAGTTCGGTATGAGAGTAATAGCACTATTAATACTTCATAGAATGAATTGGGAAATATTACCTCCAAAATTGAGTGCAAAGTATTTATACGAATTCTGCTAGGCAGTAGTGGCACATGCCTTTAAAGCCAGCACTCAGGAGGCAGATGCAGGCCGATGTCTGAGTTTGAGGCCAGTCTGTCTATAGAGCGAGTTCTAAGACAGCCATGGCGACACTGAGAAACCCTGACTCAAAAACCAAATATCCTAGTCAGGGTTCCTATTCCTGCACAAACATCATGACCAAGAAGCAAGTTCTGGAGGAAAGGGTTTATTCAGCTTACACTTCCCCATTGCTGTTCATCACCAAGGGAAGTCAGGACCAGACCTCAAGCAGATCAGGAAGCAGGAGCTGATGCAGAGGCCATGGGGAGATGTTACTTACTGGCTTGCTTGCTTATAGAACCCAGGACTACAAGCCCAGGGATGGCACCACCCACAATGGCCCTCCCCAATTGATCACTAATTGAGAAAATGCCTTACAGCTGGATCTCATGGAGGCATTTCGGCAAGGAGGTTCCTTTTTCTGTGATAACTCCAGCTTGTGTCAAGTTGGCATACAAAACCAAAAAAAAAAAAAAAAAAGGATTTATATGAACTCTTAGAGAAGTGTCTGGCACAGTTCCCCAGCAAAGTCATCAAAGTCTGGGCTCTCCTTGCTGATTCAGTCTCTATTTGTTACAGGCTTAATCAAATTTGCTGTTTCTTAAGTTTATATTCGCTTGTGTCTCTTTTCACTTTATGTAAATTATATATTTTTAACTTTTTCCTTTATTTACTTTTTGTTTGGCTGGCTTTTTTTTTTTTTTTTTTTTCTGAGACAGGGTTTCTCTGTGGAGCACTGGCTGTCTAGGAACTCACTCTGTAGACCAGGCTGGCCTTGAACTTTGAGATCTATCTCCCTCTGCCTTCTGAGTGCTGGAATTAAAGTTTGTTTACCATTTTGAGACAGAGTCTCACTGCGGTGGTAGCTGGCCTGGTGCTAGCTATGCAGACCAGGCTGTCTAGATAGCTTTGTGATAGTTTCACTGTCATAAAGTGTATGGAGGTTAGAGACCATTTATGGGAGTCAGTTCTCTCTACCCTGTGGGTTCCTGGGATCTCTGGTTGTCAGGCTTGGTACTAAGTACCATTACCCACTGAGCCATCTCCCTGTAATCTATTTGTATAGTTTGTAGTGTTAGTTTACAGATTTTTCCCTATAGATTATAAATGACAAATCAACTCATTGCCTCCCCCTCTTTAAATTCTGGGCTCTGTACTTTACACTGAGGCCCCCTGAGGCCCTCCTCCATGCTTGAGTTTAGTAATTTGATTGCTAAGAATTTGTCAGTGTCAACCCTTGTTATCTTATTAATATCAGCAAATGTGCTGGTTGTCACCTAAACAAAAGCTAGGGTCATCTGGAATGTGGGGACCTCAGTTGTGAAAAAATCCCCACTCCTGTAGGAAGCCTTGGGGTGAGGCGTGTATGATGAATGGTTGGTGTGGGAGGGCCCAGCCTATTGTGGGTGGTGCCACCCCTGGGCAGGTGGTCCTGGATTATATAGGAAAGCAGGCTGAGCAAACCAGTAAGCAGCACCCCTCCGTGGCCTCTGCTTCAGTTCTTACTCGCAGTTTCCTGTCTTGAGTCCCTGCCCTGACTTCCCTCAGTGATGGAGTGCGTAAGCCAAAACCCCTCTTCTCCCCAGGTTACTGTCCATCCTGGTGTGTATCAACAGCAATAGAAACTGGACTAGGATAGTGAGATTTGTAGTAATACCTTTTTTTTTTTTCTGATGTTGGCATTTATATTTTCTTTATGAATGTATATACAACATAGATGTGTGTATGAACATGTGTGTCTATATATGTACTACACAGTGGATGGTGTGTGATAGAAAATTTCTAGAGGAAAGTATAAGGAATTTGATAGCATTGGTTGTCCCTGTACAAGAAAAACGAAATGCAAGGGGTGAGTGGAAGGACTCTTGACTGACTAACTTCGTTTTGATTTTTTTTTTCTTTTTTCTTTTTTTCGGAGCTGGGGACCGAACCCAGGGCCTTGCACTTGCTAGGCAAGCACTCTACCACTGAGCTAAATCCCCAACCCCTCATTTTGATTTTTGAACCATATGACTATGCATACGTAAAAAGTGCAGAGTATTAGGGGCCTCAGGTTTCCAGCCTTGGTTCATCTCCCCATCTCATGACTGTTTCTTTTACCTTCCCTCCTCCCAACCTCCTGGAGCAGTGCAGTCTGAGAGGGATCTGAAGGTGAAAGGTTCTGACTCTGCTGTACTGTCTATGGAAAACAAATCCCCACCTCCTTTTTTTCTGGCTTCCTACAGATCGACCTGCTGGTTGGGCCGAGTGTATCTTTGAGGAAGAGATATCTGAACTTGAGCCTGTCTTCCCCAGGTAAACATGTTTGCAGTTTTTAGTCTGAGCATGAGAGAGCACTGGCTATACTGAGGCTGACTGGGAATACTTTTTGCTAAGCTCTCAGTCTTCCACGGTTTGCTTAGACAGCACATGCATGCGTGTGAGAGCCAAGGTGAAAAGCCTGTGTAGCCTTTCCTTGAGGGAGAAGCCTCTGAGCAAACTTGCTGGTCCACATGAGAGACACTGGTGTTCTTTATCAGGAGAATGGGAAGTGGGGATGAGGAGTATCAGGGTCTCAGTGTTCATCTGTTTCTAGACTGAGTTCAGCTGAGATCGCCAGCCGCTTATTAATATGGGAAGGAATCTGCTGGTTGAATAATGTATTGATTTTCCTGTTGCTGTGATAAAAGGTCACAAGGGAGAACAAAGCCGTACAGATACAGATACAGAGCCATAGTGAATGTCAAGGCTTTGCTTGCTTTCTCCTTTTGTTAAGACCAAGACCTCTGCCTGTGGAAGAGTGCCACTCACTTGGTCTTCCTGTCTCAGTCTATGTAATTCCCCACAGGCATGCCCAGGGGTGATTCTAAAATCCTGTCAGGTTGACAACGTAAACCATTGCAGCTCTACCCCTCGGCTAACCACATCACTTCTAAGCCAAATCTTTGTTCTCCATGTTCCCAGCCCAACATCATAAGTTCCCATGTCTAGCAATTCCAACACTATTTAAAATTGTAGGTGAGGAGACTCAGGAAATCTCTTAAATGTAAGCAAGCCCCTGTATAGTAAAGGGGAAGTTGGATGTGGAGGCATACATCTTTCATCACGGCACTCATCTCTGTGAGTTTAAAATCAGCCTGGCCTACATAATGACGTCTAGGCCAGCCAGGGCTACATAGTCTCAAAACAACAAAAACAAAACAAAAACTAAAAGCAAAGGTGAAGCAAAACAAAACCCAAACAACAACAAAACAACAACAACAACAACAACAACAAAAGAAGTTACGTATTTCCAACATAGAATGACACAGAGTAAACACTCCCCTTCCAAAGGACTAGGACCCAGCAGGGAAAACACTAAGTGCAGCTCCATGTTGGCATCTAGGGCTCATGATAGAATAATCTGGAGTCCAAAAGACTTGGGTAGCCCCACCTCCAGCTCTGCTGCCTGCAGCACACGTTGTTTCTCCTTTGGGCCAGCTCTGCTCCATTCATCCGGCTTCCCTTGGTGAACGTTCCATGAGTCATCTCTAAGGTCCTGCTATCTTAATTACTGCTCTGTTGCTGTGATGAAACAACATGACCAAGGCAGATTTTAAAAGAAAGCGTTCAGTTGGGGGTGGCTTACACTTTCAGAGGGTGAGTTCATGGCCATCATGGCGGAGAGCATGGTGGCAGACATGCACAGGGAGGCAGCAGTAGCTGAGAGCTTACATTTTGATCCGCAGGCAGCAGGCAGAGAGGTGGGTGAGAGAGGTGAGAAAGAGGGGTGAGAGGAAGAGAAGAGAGGAGGAGAGGAGACAGACAGACAGACAGACAGACAGACACACACACACACACACACACACACACACACACACACACGGGGGTGGGGGTTGGGAGACACTGAGTGGCTGAGCCTATTGTGGGCTTTTGAAACTTCAAAGCCCACCCCCAGTGACACACTACCTTTGAGAAGGCCACACCTCCTAATCCTTCTCAGACAGTCCCACTAACTAGGGACCAGGCATTCAAACATGAGCCTATGGGGGCATTCTCATTCCAAGTACCACACCTGGGGTCTCCAGGGAAACTCAGACTTTATCTTCATAACCTACACAGCTTCACAGAACTTCCTTTCAAGGACTATAACCCAGCTATACATTGTTGGGTGTCAGCAGCATCTGAAACCATCATTAGAGATTATCCTTTAAGAAAATCTCCATAAAACCCACAGAGAAATTGGCCGGTGGGAAGTGTAATGTGTTTTGCTAGCTGACTTCTTACCTTCTGTCCCGTAGGACTATAGGCACCATCCAGCACTGCCTCCACCTGACCTCAGTATATACCCATTTCCTGCCCCAGCACGGCCGCCCGGAGGTCACGACGATGCCCTTAGGGCTTGGGATGACAGTGGACTACATTTTTTTCTCAGCTGAGTCCTGTGAGAATGAGAACAGAAGTGGTAAGACCATTGAGTCAGGGGTCTCTAGAAGCCACCCCAGGATGCCTGGGAGTAGCAGATGGCAGGTTGGGTTTTGGTGGCTTGGCTTGGGCTCCAGGAGCAGATGTCATACCAGCTTTGTGCTCATTCTTTATGCAGGCTACCTACCTTACGTGCTCTTCTTTTCCTGCGGTGCCAGGGCTAGGGCAGGGAAGTCATTCCTAGTTCCACCATGGAGATAGAAGTATAGCACGAGACGTAATTAGACTTTTCTAAGGGCAGAAGTCAGGGAGGGACTTGGTAAGGTCAGACCCTGTTTTTTCTTGCCAGTAGTCACAATGAGCAGTTCACTAGTCCCATGCCTAGTTTGCTTATTATTTTTAGAGTGTTTGAATTAATTGCCTGTTTAGAATCGTTTTATATAAGGAATCTATATTTCTGTACCTCTTGAAAAATCAAAAACCTTGTAATGTTAGGTGCAGGACCTACCTGTATCCCATTTGTTCCTGTGTCCCTGTACCTGTCTTTATTCACTGATGTTATCACAGGGAAACCTTCTAGTCAGAATGCCAGATGTTGTGCGTGTGTGCGTGAGTGCATGTGTGCGTGTGTTGTGTAGACCATTTAATTTAGTTCCACCATGCAGTGCGGCTGGTGGCTGCTGCACCTACTGGCTTCTGCTTTGTGCCCCAGATCACAGGTTGGATCGAGATGGAACCCTCAAGCTCCTGGGCCGCCTCTCCCTCCTCTCTGAAGAGATTCTCTGGGCGGCCAATGGCTTGCCCAACCCCTTCTACTCTTCAGACCATCTCTGCTTGCTTGCCAGCTTCGGCATGGAAGTCACTGCCCCATGAGGGCCCCCAGGGAAAGAGCTCACTGGACCGACGACTGCAAATGCCCCGTGCTGTGGAAACTTATGCCCCTTCCCTTGTTCCCTCCTGCCCGTGGTTAGACTTTCTCCAGGCCTGTCCACGTTCTCGGCCTGTGGTCCCTGCCCTGCCCCAACCTCTTCCTAATCCTGTGCCACATGCTAGGTGGCCCCGGGAGAGGTGGAGAGCATCCCCTTTCTTCTGTGTACCCAGCGCCCCCTTCCCCCCCATTGATTTTTAATGACCAGGGTTGCGGGAGTTATTGATCTCATTGGTTATTCGCTTTAGGCCATTTCTTGGTGGCACCCTCTGACCCAACCTTCCCCTTCCTTTCATGACCTCTGGGCTCTGGCATGCACATGCAAGGTGTGTGTAAAGCATGAGTTCTCTTGGGGTGGGACTGCCCAGCACAGCCAAGCCTGCTTCTGCCTAGTCCATGTGCTACCATGAGGTACTGGGCTAGGGGCAGGTTGAGAGCATGATATAGTAGCTGTGTGCTGCCAGGAGGCAGCAAGCGGGGGCCCTTTTCTCCCAGTCAGTCATCTAGGCATCCTGGGCACACTTGATATTTCTGGAGACAAACTGGCCCACAACCTGGAGCGGTAGCCCAGGGATACCCCACACCTCTGATCTCCTCACTGACTTCCTTGAGGAAGGCGGTTGATGCCTTGTGCTGGGGCTCGCTGGGCTGGCACAGTGCTGGGAGGCTTTAAGGATGAGGAGACTCCACCTTCAGGGAACTGTTGTCTCACCAGACTGAGGAACTGGGTAAGAGGCGGAGCCCGGTAGAAAGAGCAGAAGGCTCTACAGCCTTAGCCAGCACTGGAGCCCCAGAGGGCTTGACCTCTGACTTCTGTGCACCTAAGAAAGTTTCTTTGCTTCTTCTCCCCCCCCCCCCACCCCCTCTTGTTCCCTCCCATTTTCTCTCTGGAGAAGCCTGCTGTTTAGCTCAGGCCAAAACATCTCGACAGAAGCCTGGCTTTGGGCAAACTAGGTCTAAGAACTCAGGGTGGCAGTGCTTACTCATTTGCTCTGCCTTTCCTCCCCAAAAGTGGGCTCCCTAACCTACAGAAAACCCCTGTAGCCCAAACCATGTCACCTGCATGCCTTATTCAGTGCTGGGGTACAGCCTAGGGTGTCCTTGGGCCAGATCCTCCACACAGCTTTAACTCAAAATATCTGCTGGCCCGAGTCGGGAGGGAATTGACTGAGGCTGGAGTTAGGCTTGGTGGACCAGGAGCCCCATTCTTCCCTTGATTTGGAAGCCAAAAACCCGGCTGGAACGCTGCTGCCGCACTGCTGACTCTAGCTTCCCATGCTCAGGTCTGGGGACTTCTTGTCCTGTGTGTGTCTATTTTAAGTTTTGTTCTCTGGGTACTGGGCGTCTGCCTGTCTGAGCCCCAGGCCCATCTGCCCACAACCCACTTTTCTCTGTCACTCTCTGGGCACCTCCTGAGATGGCCCCACAGCTGAGCCCTGCTGGTTCTCAGAACAGGGCCAATGATTGTTCCCTCTGCCAGGAAATGCAGGGTCAACTGCTAAAGAAGGTGGAGGCCCAGAGCTTGATGGTTTATCTTTTCCTTGTTTCTCCTTTGTTTCTGTTTTAGAAATGAAGTGTGGGGGTTTAAATGGCATTTAAGCTGTACCCTGGAGCCGGCAGAACCAGGCAACGTTTTTTTCAAATAAAGGCTTATCATGCCCCCTACATTGTTGGTCTTACTGTTAGGACTCTGAAAAGCATGGGGTTTGAGAGAGAGCTGGAGAATGTGGTGGGCAGAGAAAGGGTCTGAGGAGCTTTGGTCCTGAGGGTGGGGTCTCAGGATCTAAATGGAGAACAGAAATGTCTGCCATCTGTCTCTGTTGTCTTCCCTGTGCTCTGAAGCTTGGGAGGAACAGGGCTGAGTGAAGTCCCCTGCCCTGCCCTTCGCTGTCCCCACGTGTGAAGGGAAGGACTCTAATTTAGCTGCTTTTCGCTCTCCTTCCATCTGCTGCCTTGTGTCTCTATAGACTTTTACAGACGGGTTGGTGTGGAAAGCGGGATGTTCCTGGTCAGAGCAGTGGCAGCTCCGTGAGGCGTGACGTGGGTGGCAGATGCTTCTTGCCGGGTATCTATTTCTGATCATCTCTTGTGGTGGAGCCAGGGCTGAGCTTGGGCCATCTGTCGTTGGAACGCGTCTACACTTCTTTTCCTCACCGGGCCTAACCGATATTCTGTCCTCTGGGCTCCCTCTGCAGTATGCCAAGCCAGAGCCAAGGGAGACGAAGGTGTGGTTTTCTGTCTCACCTCAACAATTTGCCAGCACCATGCTCAGTCTCCAGTCGCTGTCTCTCCAGGTAGCTTATTTAAAGCTTCCTGGAGCTGCTGGTGAACTTGGCCAGAATCCACTGACTGGGGAGAAAGCAAATTTAGCCAGGGAGTAGGATCTAGGAGCCTTGCCTTGGCCAGCCTGGTTGTCGACTAGATAAATCACTTAATCCCTTGCCTCTGCGTTTACATCCTTTGGTGAAGGGAAGCTGAAGGAGTACCTGACAGCTTTTAGGGCTCTATTGCTTGTGCCATAGCAAAGGATGCTGAGCGTCAAACACTCATGTAGGAGATCGAACCCATGGTTGTGTTGTTCCCAGAAAGGTGGGATGACTGGCCCTGTGGGCTGGGAGGTATCTGAAAGCTCTAAGCTTTGTGTTCTAGTGCTCGTTCCATGCATGGAGGCTCCCCCAGGGCCTCACCTTAGTCACTAAACACACACTGGGAATTTTGGTTAACAGTGTACACTGAGCTTCAGCTGTTGGTGTGCATGCACCCACGTTCTCTATCGTGCAAGGTGCATGTTCGTCTGGGTGCATGTGTTCATGGATGTGTGTGATTGTGCATGTGGCAATCAGAGATCACCTGTGGCTGTCATTCCTCAGGATCCATCGAACTCACAAAGCAATCCAGACCGACTGACCAGTGAGCTGCAGGGATCCACCTTTCTGCCTCCCCAGCACTGGGGAACCACCATATCCAGTTTTACATTGGCTTGCTTGTATAGCAAACACTTTCCTGAGCTATTTCCCTGCTTGCACTTTAGGGAAAAGATAACAGCATAGCTAGGAGGCCATAGGGGTGTGGTCTCCATAGCCTCTTACATCGGAGGAAACAGACCCAGTGACAGACCCAGCATCTTGAATCTTCGCTTAGTCTTTCGCTGGCCTGTGCTTCTCTGTCTTTCCAGAGGAACAGGGGTCTGGGAGCTAAGCTCAGAAACAGCCTTCCTGGAGACTGAGAAGGACTACGATCACCGACTTTGTTGGCTTTTGATTCTAGCTTCTATGCTGGTATGTAGTGAGTCACTGGAGAACTGGGTTTTACTGTGTTAAGTAATGGAGGATGCAGTTTCTCTTTTCCCAGGGCATGAAGGCCCATCTCTGGCTTCTACCAGAAAGGAGCTGTCTGGGACTCAGGCCACCTCCCCACCAAGAGCCTGGTGCCCCCTTGTCTGTCCTTTAATTGTTGAACACAAGGGTCATCTAGAAAGCCTGGTGGTGGTGCAGATCAGCTCACCCTGGAGCAGAAAAATGTGAATTCCATGTGTCTTGCTGAGACGTTGGACCTTCTGTCCTGTCCCCAGTCCCTATGACCCTACTGAGTAGGATCTCAGCCCAGAAGAAAATGACTTCTTAATGCTATTACTCCTAAATTCTTGGAAATTTTGTTTCCTATTAGCAAATTCTCACTGGCTAGGGATTGGAAAGTTGTCTTGTGGGCTGGCTCAAAGAATTGACCTGTCTCCTCCACCTCCAGGCCTTGACAGCTGGTTCTGCACCCCACCTTGACAAACACTGTGTTGCCAGGCAACCTGCATGTGGGTCAATCTTAGTCCTGGTATGACAAGTGCTTCCCACTGCCACTACCCTCCACAGCAGCAGTCGAAACGATAGGTCCTGGCAGATGGAGAGGAGGAGTCAGTCCATCAGTCGCTTTAGGGCTTTTGGGAAATATCAATGTTGTCACATGCCTCAATGAGATGGGGCCAGAGAACCTGGGCAGTAGAGAATAAAGGAACTGCTTTCCCCCCAGGAAACTGGTTCTGGGCAGCCCAGAGGTCAGCAGCAACATATCTGCATTCTATGGAACTGGCTTAGCATAACTGTGATGGCCTAGGCTCACCCCAGGCCATCCCTATCTTTCTGTTCGAGAGCACTTGGCCCAGTGTGGACCTGTACCACTGGGCTTCCAAGTTCTCTGCTGTGCTTCACTGTAACTGGAATTACATGCATTCACCAGTCACAAATTCTGGTTACTTTTAGGTAAATGTGGTAGTGGTTGTGGTTTTTGGTTTTTTGTTTTTGTTTGTTTGTTTGTTTGTTTGTTTGTTTTAAAATCTGGGGGTATAGTTTAGCTGGCAACAAAACTGTCTCTTAAGTGTATAGTTCAAGCTACTCCCAGATACTAACATCGCTTTCCTCTCCAGCTGCCATGCTGACCCAACCACTGAAGATGACAGAGGTTTTCTGTGCTACACTGTCCTAGCCAGGACCAGGTGGGGTTTGGCTGGTCTGTGACATGGCCCCTCTCTTACAAGTCTGAGTTTTACTCTTAAGCCCCAGGAGAGACATGTGAGAAATGATTTTGGCTAACAAATGCTATGGGTTCGAACATAATTCTTGCGTGCTTTGGTTTGGTTTTCAGTGTGGCCCTTAGTGTGGGTGGCTAAGAGGTCTAGAGCCAATGGACAAAGTGGTAGGGCCAGAGGTTTTCTCAGAGCTGTGACTGGGCAACTGCTGAGAAGGGACTTCAGATCTTGGTTGCTACGGTTTTCTGAAATGAACTGATTGACAGTGGAGAGCTGTGCCCTGGCTATATCCTGGGAGCTGGGTGAGGAAGAGGCACCTTACAGCTGGATGGGAAACCTGATCCCAGATTAGGGCTAGGCGTAGCCCTTGGCAGCCTGAGGGGCAGAATCCAGGGCCAGGAGGCTTCCTGTTCCCCAGTTTGGTTCCCCTCCCATCTGCTTGGGATCTTGGCTTCTTCCTGCAGCCAATGGGGACTGATGAGGGTGGAAATGGGCCTGGGCTGCAGCTCCCAAAGGAAAGCAGACAAGGTTTCATGTGATTTCTGCCAGCCCACACAAGGACGGGAGCTGGGAGACTTTATTCATTTCAGGGGAAGGTGAGAAAGGAATGAGACAAATTGTACACTGAAAGGCAGGGGTTAATACTGATGTGAGGACAGAAAAATGGCATCAGGGACAACACAGGAGCCCAACAAAGCACAGGGGATGGATGTCCATCACTGGCACAGGGGTCAAGTGTACCCAGATTTCTTTTCAGACTTAAATTAACAAGGAAGCTTGGGATCCCAAAGCACCGAACTGGAGTGAACAGGACTTGACGCTAGTCCGGTGGCGGCCCCACCCACCTTGCTGGAGATGCTGGTGGGAGGCTATGATACCCTGTAGGGTGAACCCTCAACTCCCACTCACACTCCTTCAGAGAAGATCCTTGTCCTTCCCACCTCTAGCTTGTGGGTCCCCACCTGCAGGTCTTTACACTCTAACACCACTGACAGCACGTCAGGGTGGGGCGGTGATACGTTAAGCCCAAACTCATTCCAGGCAGGAAAGCCAGGGGTATAGCCCACGGACCTCAGGGCACAAAACCTGCACAGCTATCATGAGACCTACTCCCCCGAGCCAGGACGTCTTCCAGGTGGGAAGGGGTCAGGGCATGATATGACTGGACTAGACATCAGCCACGGTCAGTTTCCTGAGTCTGCTCCTCAGTACCTCTCTAGGCTTCATCATCAAGTCTGGGGCCATCAGGCTGCTGTTCCGCCCACTTGGCCATGCCCACTAAGGATGAGTGGCTAGTGTGAGGGATTGGGGGAGCATGAAAATGGGAGGCTATGGCGGGGAAAGGACTGGCAGGTAGCTGGATGGTGAGGAAGGATCTCCAAAGCCAGCTTCCCAGCATTTTGACCCAACACCAAGCACAAGGAACCTCTGCCCATGCCACCTCCACCATCCAGCTTCCTCTGACCCCACCTTGACCCTCTTCAGCCAGCAGCCCCCAAGAGTGGGGTAGAAAAGCTGAAAGGCCGGCCTGAGTCAGGAGGTCTGGGGACATCTGCCAGATCCCTGTCTTACAGGAGGTGAGATGAGGTGATGTCATGGATGGTGACTAAGGCCTCAAAGTCCCTGCCTCTGCCTCCCCGGAAACTAGACAGCCAGGCCAGCCCCAGAGAGCACAGCCTGCCTAAGTGGCCGCAGAGGGAAGGGTGGCTTGCTACATATGAGAAAGAGTAAAAAAATTAAAAAAACAAAGCACCACTGTGGCCTATGGCAGCCTAGGACAGTCTCCAGGCCGGAGGCCCTTAGCTTGGGAGAGGTGAGCAACAGAGGTGTGTGTACCCCTGGCCATCAGCTGCTCCCTAATATCCTGAACACGTCAGGGCTCCACCTGCTTCCTTCTTTCCTGGGCCTCAAAGGAACTGGAGCTCAGAGCTCCCGTCCTAAGGCTCTGGGACCTGGAGCTGCTCTCTAATACACCTGACTCCAGCTCTCCTCACACCTTTCTCCCATATTTTGTCATATCTTGGAGTTCCCAGAGACATATAGGGTTGCTGTCCCAAGGAGAAGCAGCTGCATTCAGATCTAAAAAAGATCTTGTCCAGTCTTGCAACTCCTCTCAAGGTACAAGTGTGGGAGCTACTGGGACCACCATCCCTACTCCCTGAACTCTGAGATGGATCAAATAGTGTCACGTCCCTTCCATGGGTCTGGCCAGGGGTGTAGCCTAGGAGAAGGCTATACACTTTCCAAGGGCCCCCTGACCCCAGGAGGAACCAGGCAAAACAAGGGACTGATGAACAGCCAGCTTCCCATGGTGCCTGTGTGGGCCCCAGTGGGCCTGGCTCTGGGCCCAGGGCTGTGGGTGTTGATGAGCAACCACACGTGTCACCAGCGAGGGCATCCCTCCCCCTCCTCATTCCAGCCACCATCCATTTCAGGGCAGGCAAGAGTTTCGCAATTCTATCCCACTCTACCCGCTCCAGTGACCCAGTAAGCACAAACGCGGCCTCTGCATGCAGGATGGGGCCAGGAGGGAGACACAGGAAGTGGCCCTTTCTGCCTTTGGGAAACTGTCACATTTTCCACCCACAGTACAGCAGGAGTCTTCCCGCAACCAGCCTGCGCTCTCTACCCTGGACATTGCAGACTGGTACTCTTTCAGCTCTGGTGATCATTTCTTAAACTGATAACTTAAAAATTACAATTCACCTATTAATTCAGAGCCCTGGCCTAAAGAGAGAGAAAAAGCCAACACCCCTTAGGGCCTGCACTGTGGAACAGTACAATGGTAGCATCCCACTTTTAATGGGATATGCTCTCTTTGGTGGGACACGGTCCCCACCCAGCCCTCCTCTTTGTCACCTGCTGGCCCTGTAGGCATTTGAGTCCCTAGGTTTCTGGCTCCAAGCCAGCCCTCAGCCCTCTGCAGCCTTACTGGCAGCTGCCCAGGCTGACTCCACCTTCTCAGTAAAGCCCCTTAATGGTCACCTCCAGCTGCCCTCTGTCACTTGAAGCCTCCAGCAACTTGACAAGTGCCACCCAGTGCTGCAGGGAACTCGTTCCCACACAGTCCCCACACAGTCCCCACGCAGCCCCATCCTGAACTGCCTCCCTCTGCCCTTCTCACTTACACTCCCAACTCAAGGGCTGGCTCTCCTCCCCCAGCCCAGACAGCCTCTCTCCATACCTCACTTTCCTACCAGGGATCTTGTGCCCCAGGGCCAGGGGACAGACAACTCCTATTGCCTGGGCTTCCTCCTGTCAGTGTCCCAAGAAGCTGCTAAAACTGCCGCTACTCCAAGCCTAAACAGGCAGCCAAGGCAGGGAAGGTGCCCTGGGGGTTTGCAGCCTGGTCTGGTCCTGTTTCTCTAGCAAGTGCTGAGATTATTAGAAGGGGAGAGAAGAGCCCATTCCCACACAACTAGAGGATTCCACTCAACTACCCTGTGCCCAGCCAAGTTTAAGGTCATGGTGTCCCCAGTACAAGTCTGCCTCTCTACAAAGCCCAGCCCTTCTGCAGGGAGCCCCTGGGCTGTAGCAATAGTCAAGACTGGACAGAACCAGCAGATGTGCTAGTGACCGGAACTCTTCCCGCCACGGTCCTCTCCTGGTTCTCCTAAAGCCTAATCCCAAACTGGCCATGGTGAGGATGTGGGGAGGGGACGTTGGGGGGGACAGTGCTGTCTAAAGGGCTCTCCTAGGCTATAGGCTTCCACCTTAGGCAGATGTGGGTTCTGCCAAGTTCCTGATTTGAAAACTAGAACTGCTACCCTGCTTCCCTTTCCTTGGGTCATGATTCTGCCAGGCCAGGCCCGGCTGGAGAGAACACCGCCATTCCTGCACCACCCCACCTTACCCCACTGGCTGGTGAGGCTCACAAATCCTGATCGCTGTTGAGAGGAGCACCACAGAAACAGGCAGCCCTCCTCCCCAAGCCATGCAGTGCTGAGAGAGAGAGAGAGAGAGAGAGAGAGAGAGAGAGAGAGAGAGAGAGAGAGAGAGAGAGAGAACACGAACGAGCACGCGCAAGAGAGCAGACCCTGGCAGCTACCAACATATCCATTTGTCTTTCCCTTCAAATACCTTAAACCAGTTGTAGAGCTAAAACTCCAAATAAAATACTGTTTCTTGGCTCAAAGTTAGGGGCTTGGCTTCATGGGATGGGAAGTCACTTGGGGCTGAACGGCAAGGCCTCCTCCTCGCCTCCCACCCCAAGTCCACCTCATCACCAGCCCCTGCCTGAATGAAGTAGGTTCTTTCGTGCAGGTGAGTCTGGGCCTCCAGAAGCTGAGGAGGCCTGGGGGTGCTGGCATCTGCCTCACACCCGGATCTGGTATCCACTGAGGTCTGGCATGGCTTTGGGCTCTGCAGGCTTCTTCTCCCCTGAAGGCCTGCAGGGAGAAAAGCGGGAGAGTACAGAAGAGGAGCCAGTGGTTACTAAGGAGACAGAGAGAGGGAGGGAGAGCTGTCCCACGGCTTCCCTCCTCTAAGGGGCCCGTACAGCTGCAGCAGACAGTGTGGGGAGTGTTTGTGGAACCAGTGGCCAGCCTGAGGAACCTAGATGATGGATCCCCTGTGGTCACACAGCCTCTGGCTTTCTGATGATGGTTCCTAGACTGACACAGCTTGTGGGTAACGGCTCCAAGTACAACCCAGAATTGACTCCCTACAAAAGCCTCCTAGACCAAAGGTAGGGGCAATGAGCATTTCAGCACTAGAGGTCCCCTCAGCACCCCCTCACTTCACAGCAGAGAGGCGGCTCCAGAGGCACAATTATAATTAAAGCGAGAGCCAGAATGGTATGTGGGGGAGGGAGGGAGTCCGAGCAAGAGGCCTGATACTACTTAAAATAGCAAATCTTGCCATTTGCACACAGACAGAAACCCAGACCCTAGGGTTGTGCTCAAAGCCGCCGGTCCTGGCTGCGCAGCCTCTGGTCATATACAGAGCCCTTTCAGCAAACTTCAGGAGAGCTCAGGGCCTCGTGGGAGCCCCACTGAGTCCGTCCTTCCTCCTCAGTCCATTCTGCTGCCTGCCTCAGACTTGTCCTCAAACCTTCTGGTCAGGCACAGAGTAATGGGAGACAGCGGAGGGGGCTTTTCTTTAGGGAAATGGCACCGAATTGCTGTTAGGCTGCCAACATACAAACACTTGGACCATCATCCCAAGTGTTCTCAGAGCAATGGATGGGAAGGAGAAAGGAGGAGTGAAGTAGAAAGGGAAGGGAAAGAGTTTGTTGGGCCTCCTCCCTCACCGTCTCTCACTGCGGCTGTTCCTGCGATGAGGGCTGGACTGGGCCCTCTGTGGGGAGGAAACATCCTTCTTCCGGTCCTTGGTGGGAGAGGGAGGGCCTGTCCCCTTGCCAATCTGGATAGAGAGGGAGAAAGAAAAGGATGTTCTGAGCTGCCACGTGGCTCACTCTTTCCTGCTAAGAACCACAGTCCCTGGAAGTCATCCCTGTGCAGCCTACACTCCAAGCCTCAGGTGGCCTTTATCCATCTCTGCGTCATCCCTGGCACTAAAGCCACCGGGGCAGCAGATCCTCCGTAGGGCTGTCTACTCCCCAAGGGTCCCAAACAGTACAGGAGGCATCACTGGGCTGTCATTAGACTGAAAACACCTTGAAGAAAGACCTTTTTAGGGTTGGGGATTTAAAAGTGGTAGAGCGCTTGCCTAGGGAAGCACAAGGCCCTGTCGGTCCCCAGCTCCAAAAAAAAAAAAAAAAAAAAAAAAAAAAGAAAGACCTTTTTACCCAGGCTAGGTAGATGTGTCAGATGGGGATAAGGCAAAAGCTGAGCTGAGACAAGCCCTACCAGCCTGACAGTGACTATCTCAGGCTAATCAGATGACAGACTAGAGTTGTCATCTAACCAACCAAACTAACCCCCCAAAAAAACATTAAAAATAAAGCCCCCCCTCCAACCAAACCACCAACCAACCAACTGTCACCACCACCACCAAAAACCCAAACCCAAACCATCCCTTACATAGGTAGGATGGTCAGCCTGCTTTGAGTTTCCTCAGCTGCCTGAGGTATGGGGAGCTGAAAATGAAGCAACATGAGGAGTGCAGTGCTGAGCTGTCTGGGAATCAAATAGCACTTGAGAGAGGAATCTAAGTTCCACCTCTATCTACGACTTGCTGCTGCCTAGAAAACATCGCCGTGCTCCCAACTGTGAGAGCTGCGGAAGTGGGGTGCAGGCAGGTGGGGTGCAGGCCCCTCTGTAATACAGGCCTATGACAGCTTCTACCTTAGGGGAAGACTGTTATGTAGCGGTTTGGGGGACAGGTCACAGTGCAGTAGGGCTGAATAATACAGAGGGGCTGACCTCTCTGGGGAAAGCCCTGGCAGGCCCTGGGAAAGGTATCTCCAGTCCAGGAAGACTGAGAGCCCCCTCACCAATTCTGTCTACTAGAAGCCCATGGAAGCCAACTCCTTGGGATCTTAGTCTACTGTTCTTGGTCCACGAGATTCCTCCAACACTCCAGCACCTGCTGAGTGGTGGGAGAGAAGGGGAGGGCCCACCACCCTGTGTCTTCCCTGTAGCTGGGCCTTCCCTCTCTGCTGATCTCCTGTCCTTCACTGCAGGCAGGGAGCTCTCGACTGAGTCGAGATGCTCACCACCCCATCCTGCCACATTCTCATACAGGCCAGGTGTCTGCTTCTTCCATTCAAAGCACCCAGGCCTGGAGTACTATGTTCCTGTCCTTCACATGTCTAACTGCACAGACCTATGACTGCAGCACCAGCTCACACCCTTCCTACTTCTACATCAGTTCTCAATCTGCCACCTTGGAAGGGACAGCTTCAGCAACAGAAAGTTTTTCGAGTAATGCCCAATCCTGAGTCCAGGAAGATACTTCATCCTCAGGCAACCCCCTACTGGTCAGGACAACCGGGTAGAGGCATGGAGGGGATCCCATGAGGAAGCAGCCGCTGATTGGCACTGGCCCCGTGGACCACTGCTGATGCTAACCTTGAGACGCATGTCTCGAGCATGACGCTCCAGCTCCTTGCGGAAGTCTTCCCGCCCCAGCCGCTCCACATCCAGCACTGAGTGCTTCCATTCAATCTGTTCCACACTGTGGGGGTCGTGGGATACACACTGGCCCAGCTTTACCTTCTTCAGCACATGCCAGCAGCGGCCATAGGCCGCCTCATAGTCCAGCACGAGCTCACTGAGCGTGCGGAAGGCTGGCGGTTTGTACATCAGGTCCTCTCTTCGGCTCATGCCCAGGGCTCCGTAGCGGCCCCCAAAGTTCACCCCCAGCACAATGTGGCGGAAGTAGTTCCCTGAGAAATAGGTCTTGAAGCTGATGGGGAAGCGTTCCAGGGTGGGCATGCTGTTGGTGAGGTAACTGGTGAATCAAAGTGCTAAGGAAAGGGTTAGTCAGGTCAGGGTAGTAATGTGTGTCAAAGCCCTAAATGGCCACCCGCCGAAGACAAACTGGCCATATATACCTTTCCCAGTCACCAGCCCTGACTGGAGTCCTGCAGAGGGCCGCCTCTCCTGAGGGCTTGTCAGTTTTCCTACGTGCCCCTTTGCCCTTGCGGGGCTGGCTGAGAAACCCTGCGCATCTTTTTAGGTAGTTCTGCTTCCCAAACCCCATCTGTCATCTCTATAAATTAGCACTACCCAGGCGTGCCAACACGGGACCTCTCTGCAGCTTCTCCCAGAGCATTTCTTAGAAATGGCACAACACTGTACTCAGGGCTGGAGTTCAAAAAACAGGGTCACCTTGTCCGTGGGATTCAACATCAAGCTACCCAGACGGCCTGCGAAGGTAGCAAGAGGGGGCACTGAGACGAAGACCTCCTTAAGGAGCATTCCTTTTACAGAGACTCCTCCCCCTTGGGAGGCTGCTCCATGTTGGGGGTGGGGTCAATAGGTGTTAGCCCAGGAAGTCCTTAGGACCCTCCCGTTCCACAGCACAGAGCCAAGGCTGGGCCAGTCTGAACCAGTCTCCCCCAGGTCCAAGGAAGGATACATTCCCAGGATCACAGCTTCCAGGCATTTGATTGGCAGAGCCTCTTTGGTCATTTCCTTGGCCAGATCCATCAGCCTATGAGAGAGGGAGGCGGGGTTGTGTGGAGACTGTCTTCAACCCTCACAAGCCCTATTTGGTAAGGAGCCAGGAAGACTAGTGCTAAGATTTGCCTCCAGGCTGCCCCCCACCTCCCACCCCCGCCTGTGTTTCCTTCCCTCTCCCAAGTCTAAAGTCTGAGGGGGGTGAGGAGGCAAGCACTGGGGATCAGGAAGAGGCCTACTGTCTGTCTTGTCTTCTTTCCCTTCACTTCCTCTTTCCTGGCCTGGCTGCTGCTCAAAGACTGGGGGAGGGGAGCAAGAATGGAGCTGGATCTGAGGAGCTCATGCCTTCTCCCCTGGCAGTACGGCTTGGGAGGGGAGAAGCTTGGCGTCCCTTCCTGAGCACAGCAGATATACCTCATCTAGCCAAAGCTCCCCAAAGAACTTGCTAACTGACTGAAAACCCTCTCTGCAGCCTGGATGTAGGGTCTCAGGCAGAGGGCTGTTCCCTGGCTGACCTGTCTACCCCTGAACTTGGAATTTAGGTTATTTCAAAATCCTCCAGGTCTAGGGACTCAGCCTCGCCACTGCTGAGGTCACCCGCATCCTACCAGAGGATGGACTGGGACATCAGCACACAGCAGCAACTGAAGGACAGGGGCCAAGTCTGGTATTAGAGAATGCAGGTCCCACCCAAGGGCTTCAAGAGGGGGCAATTAGTGAAATGGATGAGCAACACAGGTCATTTCCCCACGATGAGGTAAATAAGCAACTTAAACAGCCTAGAACAAGAGATTCAGTTCAAGTCTGCATGCTGAGTTGCGATGGGCTAGGGGATGAGAGGGGCAGGTTTCTTTCTTGTAGGTAACACTATATAATGCAGAGGCTACCAGGAAAAGGAAAATGTTCTTCCCTGCCCCTCCCCCCCACATCATGCCCACAGCACCTATCTACCCACCCCCTGCTCCTTCCACCTCCTTGGGGGGCGCGTGGTTACCCTACGAGCTTAACTGTGCTTCCTTTATTAGCCTTGGGTGGCTATCTCATTGGGATTTCCTTCCTTGGGGCCCCAGGGTAGCACCCTTCCCCCACCCCATGGCTGGCTTTCCTCAGAAAAGTCCCTGCCAATCCCTTAAGCTGTCACTAGAAGGCAAACCACAGAGGGAAGCAAACCCAGTGGCTTTGTACTTACCCCGTCAGAGGTCTGCTCTTCTTAATTTCAAAGAACTGTGTCCCTGTGTGATTGTACCTGGGGACAGTGGTTAAGGACTTCCTGGCTTGGTCTGAACGGCTGTAGGTACTGTTCCCTCAGCTGCTCTCCCAGACCCTAGGATGGCTACAGAATATCTGCCACAAAGCACCCCGCAGGACACTTAGGACTTCTTCTCAAGGAAGAGGGGCAGGGGAGGGCCTGGGGTTCACCTCATTCTCATAGCCCCTCTCCCCTGCTCTTTGGCAATGTCCCCTGTTCCCTGTTGTCTCAGGGAGGACACTGAGTGGGCAGCCAGCCCAGCAGTGCTGAGAAAGCAACCTTAGCTGGGGACAGTTCCTGGCAGTGCTGGGTTTTCCAAACAACTAAGGCGGCTGGAGGGGCCACCACTACTTCCCCTGTGCTGGCTACTTTTATGTCAACGTGATACCAGCTAGAGTCATTTGGGAACGGAACCTCAACTGAGAAAATGCCCCCATCAGATTGGCCTGTGGTGAAGTTTCTTAATTACTGATTGATGCAGGGAGGAGTCCCAGCCCATTGTGTGTTGGGCCACCCCTGGGCTAGTGGTCCTGGGCGTTCAAAAAAACAAACTGTATTAAACACAAGGAACAAACAAATAAGGGTCCTAGGACCAGGTTAGAGAGATGGCTCAGTGGTTAAGAGCACTGGCTGCTCTCCCAGAGGTCCCGAGTTCAAATCCCAACAACCACATGGTGGCTCACAACCATCTGTAATGAGATCTGACGCCCTCTTCTTGTTTGTCTGAAGACAGCTGCAGTGTACTTATATAAAATAAATAAATGAATACATTTTAATTAAAAAAAAAAAAAAAAGGAGGGGTTGGGGACTTAGCTCAGTGGAAAAGCACTAACCTAGCAAGCCCAAAGCCAAGGGACAAGCCCCAAGCCCGAAAAAAAAGAAAAGAAAAAAAAAAAAAAAAAGGAGCAGGACCCAGGACAGAAGCTCCAGGGGACATGTACACACACACACACACACACACACACACACACACACACACGGGGGTGTCAGACAGACAGAGAGAGACAGAGACAGAGAAAGCACACGAGCACACGTGTATACACACACACACACACACACACACACACAAACACGGGTTCAGACACAGAGAGAGAGAGACAGACAGACAGACAAGACACCGGGGGTGTCAGACAGACAGAGAGAGAGACAGAGAAAGAGAGACTTGAGCACGTGTATGT
Organism: Rattus rattus; assembly: GCF_011064425.1. Classification (NCBI taxonomy): domain Eukaryota; kingdom Metazoa; phylum Chordata; class Mammalia; order Rodentia; family Muridae; genus Rattus; species Rattus rattus. Next base: position 100,774,668 of record NC_046160.1, on the reverse strand, counting down.
ATACCCACACACAAGGGGGGGTTACACACACACACACACACACACACAGAGAGAGAGAGAGAGAGAGAGAGAGAGAGAGAGAGAGAGAGAGAGAGAGAGAGAGAGCACGCACGCCTGGCGAAGCTGAAGCTGGATCAAGTCCAGCACTCAGACACAGCCTCAGCCGTTCCAGGGAGCAACGATGCCAATGAATAGCAGCTCTGATTTTGGGAGGGAGCTGGCCCTGCTGATCCCTCTCCAGGCCCCCATCTGATCTTTGGTGTTGTCACTAAGTGGTAGCCACAGCTCTGGCCCCAAGAGGATACTGCAGCTCCCTGATGTAGCGCTGCACGGCTTCCAGGCGCTCAGGGATGGGCGTTGTCGGCTGGAAAGTAGGCACACTTGGTATGGGAATCTAGGGACAGATGGAGAAATGTCTCTGTCACGTGGAGAGGCACACCCTGGAGCTTCCAGCCCCCCAGCAGCAACACCCTGGGGAGCCTGGGGAGGTTCCTATTCTGAGCCATTTCCCCTGGGAATCCCCTCTTCCTAAGCCTCCTCCCAGGGGCCTAGCTCAGCCGTCCCTAACACCTGACTGCACTTCTAATGGGGAGCTTATGTTGACCATGGAATTTCATGCTATTAAGTAATTTTAGAAAGCACTGGAGGATCCATCAACTAAATTTAAAATATACACTAATCAATGCTGAATGAGAATGTCTGTATTGGGATTAATTTTCGGGGTTCACTCTGGTCTATGGCTTGGATGTGGCAAAGGTGTTGAGACTTTGTTCTTGGGTTGGTAATGTTGCGTGGGCTCTAAATGAAGGTATCAGGGAACTGGAGGTGTGCCCTTAAGATAGGAAGAAGGCAGTTCTCAAGGTTGTCATCACAGGGGTAATATACAACTCCCCTTTCTTCTGGCTTCTTGTTTCCAGTGTGATCTGTCTCTCCAGGCCCCTGTCATGATCCCACCCGTCGCTATTAGACCTTACCCCAGTCAGTCCCCAAGGCTGCAAGCTAAATTCTTCATAACTGTCCTGCCTCAGGTGTTTTGTTACAGCAACAAAAACCAGACTAATACACTCTGGCTCGAGGACTAGACTAAAACTGTTTTTCTCAGTGTTCCATTCTACCAGGTGGTACCCTATGCTAGGATCTGTCCTGGACAGGTGGCTATGACCTCAGCAAGGGGTGTCATCCACCTCACTGGCATGACAGGTGTGCCAGGGCTTCCAAAGCACCAACCTGAATGGTCAAGGGGTCCCAAGTGGCAGTGGGACAAGGGAACAGATTATGGGTCAGGTCTTACTTCAAATGCCCTTTTCCCATCCACTCCCTGAGCAGCCTGTTCCTACCCTTTCCCAGTAGGTTGCCACTTGACCATCCAAGGCCACTCAGAGCTTGACCTTGCCCACCTAGCTGCCAAAGTAAGGGTAGGAGTAAACAGAAGGGGTATCAGGTATCCTGTGTATGCTCAGGGTGGGGCTCTGTGGAGGAGGAAGGGCTCATCCTTGGTAGGGTGGGCCCACAGAGGATTTTTAAATCAAACAATTGCTTTTTATATCAATAAAAAAAAAAAAACAACGGTCATAGTTGTGGCTGGGTCTGATCAGGAAAGGAAGTAACACACAGTTTATCACCACACACTTGTCTCTGGGGTGCTTTGACCAGGGCAGTGTCTCTAGTAGATACTGCCTCACTCCATTCCACAGGGCGGAGATCAGGGAAGATGTCTAGCATGTCTTTCTAACCTCTCCTCTCCCCAGGGCCCTTTGCTTCCCGTCTAGGCGGTCTCTAGCAGCCTGGAGAGGTTATTTCCCCTTTTACACCATTCCCATCTTCTAATGGGCCTTGCCTTGTTACTTACAGCCACCAGCAGGAGACACGCTCAGGATGGGTCCTGCCTTCACTTGCCTGACCGCTCTGTGCCAAATGCACAGAACTGTTCAAGGGGCTGGCTGGCCATCCTGGTCAAGGGTATGCATATCCACCCAAGTCACCTGGGGGGGCATTCTTAGTGTGACAGAGTCACCCCCTCTTGATAAGTAGATCTCAGCAACTGGAGCTGGGTAACCAAACCCACCGACTCATGAGCCATTCTGTACAGGGAAGGAGCCATAGCAGAACCACTTGCCAAAGGTCAGAGATTTGGGAACAGACTCAAGCCAGGAATGGGGGCGGGGGGTACCCACAAAAGCATCATGCCACACAAAGGGCCTGGCAAGAAGGCCACCGTGAAAGAAGAGTCAGAAATGACCTAGGATCCCATGCGTGGCCTTGGAAGCTACCTTACCAGGGCAAAGCCAGGTCCAAGAACTGGACGGTCCGGGGTTCCTGTGGGGCAACCCCACAGGAAGATTTAATGAGGAACAGAGCAGACAGAACCGGCCATGCTGTGGAATCCAGCTCCTGATTTCAGGGGAGCTCCTGGACAATGGTGCCTCAGATGTCTCACAGGGGAATGCACCTCAGTCACAAAAGGGTGGTAAGGGAACCCACCTTAGCAGGCATCATCAAGCTGTTGCAAGCGACGCTTCAGGACACCGTCTAACACCTGGCTACAGATACGTGCCAAAGACTGCTCAGCACACACTGCCCTGGGCTATCTGGCCCTCTTCAGATGCCTGGATTCCCATCTGCAGGTGCTCGGTGGCCAAAGCCACAGTTAGGCCTACAGCAGCCGGGCTGGGTAAATGGTTGCTGGGCATTCGAAGGGGACGGCGGCTGGGACACGGCTCCTTATGTGGAAGCACAGCCTGCTGCTGGCTTCTGGGTCCCTGTAGCAACTGCTATGTTTGACATCGCTCTTGCAGAGGCTGCAAGCACCTGTGGCTCGCTGCGTGCCCAAGCTGTGCACCACTGGGGACCTATTAGATGCTCACCCAGTGAGGTGTTGCACGCTTTCCGCCATCAGTTCACCTCAGTATCCTCATGAAATGGGCATTGCCATGGATCCACTGACAGCTGGGCATGCTGAGGGGCGAGGACACAGCCTCCTCTTATAAGTAGTTACGAGATAGCAAGTTACAAGATAGTAAAAGCCAGGGCATGGCTTTTACTGCACTGCCCGGCTGCTGTGGATCCAGCTTCCTGCAGAGACTTAGCCAGCAAAACTCAGGGAAGGAAGGTGGGTCGAGTCACAGGAAGCTGTAGCAAAACAGGGGAGGGGGAAACGCACCCCAGCCCCTCCCGGCAGCTGTCACAGATGTGGTGTTCCCATTTCTCTTCCTCTCCTGTAAAGATGCCCGAGTATGGATGGATCACGGTGTGAGAAATCTCCTAAAGTTAACATTTAGCTCAAGCAGTCTGTTAAGGCCTTGTGTATTCTAAGAAACCCTTCCAGGGCCCATCACAGGACAGTGTGACCTCTGCAGCAGGTCACATGGGACAGGTCAGGGTCAGGACTTTCCGCAGCTCACAGTATGACACCCAATATTGCTGCTCTTCTCCATAGCTTCTGGGGCTCCTCCACATCCCCTGCACCCTAACGGTTCCCTGAGCCAAAGTAACAGCTGAGCGTCGCGCTTCCCCACTTCCTCCACCTGAGACACTTTCCTAAAGGCTCAAGACGAGGTTTCAGAATTTCTGAAGCCTCTCATAAAACTCCAACTCCCTACTCTCCTGTCTTCATACTCTCCTCCCCAATGAACAGCTTCATTCATTCAAACATGTCCTTTCCGAGCACGAAGCCTGAGGATAACATTAGTGACTGATCTCTACCGAAGACACTGATGGCCTGAGTCCTCCAAAGCACTGACCATCCTGCCACCCTCCCATGGTCCAATTCAGACAGAACCAAGAGGGCCACACACTGTAGAGCATGTGTGTGACTCTGGGCTCAACAGTCAGATGCTCTGAATGGCATTTCATCTCTCTCCTCCCAACAGTCAGATGATTAGCACATAGTTTCTCACCTCACCTCCACTACCAACCCATTTTACAGATGGGAAAGCTGTGACTCAAGCAGGCTGGGGGTGGGGGCGGTTCGAGGGGTACTGCCTTGAGCTCACCTGGGGAAGGTAGGTGATCCAAAACAATACCCCATAACCACAATGTCACACTTCCTTATTCAAATATTTAAAAATCAAAGCTGGATCCCCGGATTTGTGTTTTAGAATGTTCTGCACAGTGTTCACTTTAAGGCTAAGACAGCAGAAACAATGTCCAGTTTCAGATTAGCTAAATGAATGAGGAGACGATGATGTAGCTGTTCAGAATCAGCCTAGCTCATTCCCCCTGGGAAACATTAGGCAGCAGAGCTCAACCTTCGACCTCAGATTATCTCTTCCCCAAAACATTTTTTATTTCCCTCATGATTCTAGCAATAAACCAGCAAAAGAAAAACAGGCCTGGTTTCTGTTTCTCAGTGACTATTCTCCCTCTCTTCCTTCAGGACTAAACCTTAGGCTCTGACTTCTGACCAGTGGCCTTGGTACTTGGAGCAGTGCTTCTTTGGACTGAACCATGAACATTAAATACATACGCACACGCGCGCACGTGTGCACGCACACACACACACACATATGCACACACACAAGCACACATGCTCTCGTGTGCCTGTACATTTTTAGTATAGTACTGCCCAGCACAGCACATCCCAAATGTCCTCTCATTTAGCAAACGCACCAAGGGTCCACCCTGTGCCAGGCACACAGGAGACCTTGAGAAGACAGAGATGAATGAGACAGAGGCTCTCCTTGCTCAGCGGCCCTATGGAGGCACTGTTGTGGTGGATGAATTCTAGTCGATGCAGGAGAATAACATCTCTTCCCCACAGGGTCACTGCTAACACCACTGAATCTGGTGACCACCAGGGCCGAGCAGATGGCATCCCAAGATTTGGTGTGGGAATCCCAACTCCATTTCCCACGTACTTTTGGGCTTCACATCTTAAGTGGGGAACCCGGACTGCACTTCCTTTGGAATGCTGTTTGCCAAACTCAGTAGATAACACAGGAAAGTGTTTTCTCATCCTACAAAGCCCTGCACTTTCCCAGACAGTCACCATTAGCCTCAGAGTTTTCTGGCTTCTAAGTGTTCTGAGCCAAAGAGATGCCAAGCCACATCAGTTCTTGAGTTCATCTGTGGTCCTGCTCAGAAAGCCAGGGGGAGAGCCTCTTGGAGAAAGGGAATTGAGCCTCCCCCACCACATGACTCTAAAAGCACTGGGAAGAAAGTTCTAAACAGGTGGCACCTACCTACCTGTCCCTTTAAAATCTTACCTCAATAATGGTCCCTCTACTTCAACCATCAGTTACTTTCTTAGCTCCAATGTAAATAAAACTCATCTTTGTGCCTGGCCTCTCCATGTCTTACCTTGGGCAGGTCGGTAGCCCCACGGATCCGCAGGGCCACCTTCTCTCCATCTGGGTGGATCTTGGCCACATGCTTCCACATCCTTTCCCAGGTGGCCTCGTCCACTGGCAGTCCACCTCGGTTGATGAAAAAAGGGACACCTCCATCTCGTAGGTCCTCGTCCCCTTCCTCTTCGGGCTCCTCGTCTCTCTGTGCAGAGGCCCCTTCGGTGGTCTCCAAACATTTAATGCCAGTGTGGGCAGCGGCAGCAGCAGCAGCAGTGGCGGCGGCAGCAGCAGCGGTGGTGGCGGCTGTGGCTGCGTTCAGGGATGCACCGCTGCTGCCACTTGGGACCACCTTCTTTCCCCCTGGCATCCCTAAATCCTCAACGGGGGTGGGAGGATGATCAGGAGGCGGAGGGGCGGGGAATAAGTGCCTCACAAGAGGCCTCCCACACACCCGCTATAGAGATAACACATGGTCAAACAGTGCCTGGCCCCTTTAAGAAACCAGGGCGTGGCTCCTGTACAATAAAATACCATTTGGTAAGAATCAGAGCATCAACCTGGAGTGATGGCCAGGTGGGTTGCCCAGGGTCGGCCTTGTTCTGTTTGGAAAACAGGATAAAGAGAACACACCCCAACTTGGCAGCCTGTACAAATCACCCCCGTTTGGCAGCGAGAACAATGACCCACAGCGATCTAGGATGGCCGAGAGGAGAAAAGTGGGGGTCGAGGTGGGGAGACTGAGGCCAGACAGCTTAAGACCTGCAGCTATGCCAAAAAGGCGGGCCAAGACACCGGTGCCCACTCCCAGTTTTGGAGAGAACAAATTCCTCTACCAAATTCTTGCTCACTCACACTGGCGCGAGCCGAGGGAGCCCGCGTGAGCTCCGAGTCTGGACCACAGGGGCCAGGGATTCAAGGGCAGAGGGCGATGCACGGTGTGACTTCTCTGTCGCGACCCTCCGGGGAGCTAAGACTCGCAGCTGGTGGGGCGGGGAGGGGGCGCGCGCCGCCGCGCACATTCCAAGCCTGCCTCACTCACAAAGTGGGGCTTTGTCTGGGTCTCCTAGCCCCTAGCCCCGGGGAGAAGCAGTGGAGAGGGCGGGAGGGGAAGGGCGCGGCGGGGAGGCGAGGGCTAGGGGCGCCCGGGCCTGGCGATCCCGGGCCTGGCGCGGCTCAGCGGGGGTACCGGGGGCACCTGGCGCGGAACGGTCTCAGCCGAGCCAAAGCGGGGCGCGGAGCCCCAAGCTCAGCCATCGTGGAGAGCGGTTCGGGCGACGCTCGGGGACCGGGCTGAGGTCACTGAGCGGCAGGCTTCAGCCGCAGCTTCGCTGCTGGCCACCAACTGCAGCATGAGCGGGCAAAGGATGCTGCGCTAGGGCTCCCGCGGCCAAGCTGAGCGAGGCTGGGCGTGCAGGGCGCGAGCGCAGGTCCTCAGGCTCCGCCCGTGGCGGCGGCTGGAATCGACTGACAAAGCCCAGGCGGGCGCGGGTGCGTGGATCCCCGGGGAGAGCAACAGCCTGAGAAGGTGCAGCCCATCGGCCGATCGCTGCGTCCCGGTTCGGCGAAGCAGAAGCCACCGCGGCCGCCTGCCGGGTCCCCAGCCCTCCCGCCGCCCACCCGGCTTGACTTCGGCTCGCGCCGCGCATGCGCTCCGTCCCCCCCTTAAAGGGCCAGCGTGTTCCCATCCGGTCGTCCTCCTGTTGCCACCACCCCTGGACCCCCCAGCTAGAAGTTATTGCAGGGATGCCTTGGTTCTTTCGCTTCTCACCTTTCTCTCAGGGCGCTGAGAATTGCAGAGCTGCGGAGGAAGTTTACAACCCGCCACACAGTGCAAACCCCTGGGGGATTCCTAGAGCGGAAGGAATTGTGGTGGTCAGTTGGGAGTTTCCTGAAAGGACACCTCAGCTGTAGAAGCAAGACCCGAGTTCTAGATAGCGATTATGCCTGTCTTCCTTTGGGACTTCCAGCAAATCCTCCCCTTTGCAGGCCTCAGTTTCCCCATCTGTCAACCGAGAGATCACACTGGATGAACTCAGCCACCTGGCTAGTGCTCCTTCAGGGAGGATTTGTAGAGGTTGGCAGTCATTCTGTTGCACTTGGTTGTTTGCTTGGGATCCTGGGAGTGGGTCCCTAGTTCTGGCTTTGGATGTCCCAATCCCTGCACATCTGGCCGGAGACTTGAGCCTTCTCAATCATGGGACCAAGACAGCAACTTAAGGGTAGGAGGGCAGTGTTTTGAGGAGTGTTAGTACACCCAGAATTAGTACAGTTGATTTTGTGTGTGACTTGTGGACTCTGGAGACCCAACATACCCTCTCCTTTCCCAGTAACGCAGATCTGCAGGTAACTCCCAAACAAATTTAAGACTCTCTTTCCCTCTACCAGTAATTGGTATGAATAGCTGTTCCCCGGGAGAAGTGTTTTTGTTCCGGACAGATGCATAGTTCAGATACTGAAGGTCTCCCAAAGACCTATGTGTCCCCAGATGGTGCTTTTTGGCCATGGCACAACCTCTGGGAGGTGAGGTTTTGTGTGTGTGTGTGTGTGTGTGTGTGTGTGTGTGTGTGTGTGTGTGGAATTTGCTACAAGTATCCCTCTACCCTAATTTCATCTCTGTTGCTGTGATAAGACACTGACCAAATGCAAGTTGGGGGTGGAAAGGATTTATTTTGGTCTATACTTTTAGGTCGCATTCCATCACTGAGGGAGGTCATGGGCAGGAACTCAAGACAGAAACCATGGAGGGATGCTGCTTACTAGCTTACTCATTCCTATTTATTTATTTACTCATAGATAAAATCTCACTATGTAGCACCAGTTGGCCTGGAAGTTGATATGTAGACCAGGTTGGTCCTAAACTCAGAGATTTTCCTGCCTCTGCCTCTGGAGTGCTGGGATTAAAGCCATACACCCACAACAAGAGTAGAAAAGACCCCAGAGAATCCCCAGCTCTTCCCCACTGGTTCTTTGAAATTCCTCATGGTGTCAGGTCTTCCTTCTGAGCTTCAGTCACAGCCTCTGTCACCTTCAGTGTCAGGAACCAGGCACGGTCAGTGCTAGGGATGTTTCCAGAAGGCAGAGTTCCAGGGCTCTAAAAAAGTTAGTTAGGCCTGGCTCATCCTAAACTCACCAACGTAAGAAGAGTCTGGGCTTGCAAAGACCACCAGAGATCAGCCGCTGCCGCCATCTCATGGTGTAAACAAGGAAGCCTGAATCCCAGGGTGTACGTTCTCCAAGCTGACACAGAACGTAGAGTAGGTCCCCTGACAGTACTTCCTTTCCACCTAATGACACCTGTCTTTCGTGTTTGCCCAATGCCCATGGCGAATTTAAAGTATAGTTGCAAGTTCTTTGCCATCCTTTTGTGAATATCTGAGTCTGATTCCCCTTCCCCTGAACGCGCGCTGAGCTTAAGGTCTTGTCTCTAATGAACAGAAGTAGAGGAGGTGATGCTCTGAGACCCTTAAAGGCCATGTCACAAAAATGAGGAGCTTTCTTCATTCAGAGGACACCAGCCACCGTGCTGTGAGGAAGCACAAGTAAGAAAGATGTCACGTGAGGGTGTTCTGGCTGAGATCTCCCAGTAGACCCTCAGCCAACCAAGACAATTGAATCTACAGAAGATTCAGCCCCTGGCCTCTGGCTCTTAGACCCAAGGTCTCAGGCCTGGAACAGAGACAGGTCAACCGTATGGACCCTGTCTGAATTTTACAAAGATAGAAATAATACATGACTTTTTTTTTAAAAGCAGGTAAGTGTGAGAAACAGTTTGTGACAGCATCAGATAATCATCGCCGCAGATTTCCTAAAATGAAGTAGATTTGGGGGTATTCAGAATGCATACTAAATTGACTCAGACTAGTCACTCAGACCTCCAAAGGGTAAGCATTAGGGAGCACCGACAAGGGTAGCAGGCACTGTGGATGCAGATGTGAACAAGAGGGCTGTGGTCTGAGTCCTCACGGACCTTATGGGCTTCTAATGGAGAAGGCTGGGTGGGCGTGATTCCCATGAAGTCCCCTGCCAGAGAGTAGACAACTGTGAGGGTGTACGGCTAGGGTAACTTCTCGATGAGGTGGAAGCTGGGGGCAGAAGCAAAGGGTTACAAAGCTGCATGGTCTAGGCTGGGGATTGGTTGGCTTGTGTGTGTAGAAGTGGGAGGATCTATGTGTCCAACAAGGGACGTGCAAAAGTGCTAATCGAGGGAGAACGTGGAGGATGTGTCTCACTTGGTCTCAGACAAGGGTCCAGAGAGGACAAGGGTCCTGCCCATTGGTTTGTTTTTTTTTTTTTTTCCCCCGGAGCTGGGGACCAAACCCAGGGCCTTGCGCTTCCTAGGCAAGCGCTCTACCACTGAGCTAAATCCCCAACCCCGGTCCTGCCCATTGTTACATAGCTTGGGAAGTGGGATCAGATCCTGAGTTCCTTGTCAGATCTTCCCAGGAATCCTCAACCTTGTGTCCTGAGAACAACATGTATAAGAGACACTTGGGCCACTCCTTATTTTGGCTCCAAGGGTTATTATGGCCATGATACCCTTTGCTAGACAAATTCTCGGGAAGAAGTGGTGGTGGGGGTAGGATGTTGCTTGATCGAAGAGTGTTTGTCTGGCGTGCACGGAACCCTGATTTCAATCCACAGCATTGCATAAAACAGTTGTGGAAGTGCACACCAGCTCTGAGGAGGTAGAGGATCAGAAGTTCAAGGTCATTCTCAGATATATAGTGAAGCCATGGTCAGTCTGGGTTACATAAGACTCTATCTCAAAACATGGCACTGGCCGACGGTAAGACGGGTATGGCTTCCTTGTTGCAGATGAAGACAGGCTGCACAGACTGTGTCTCTAGTAGAGGACTGGCACATCAGAGTTAGGTACCTGTGATGTTGATGATGAAGATAAAAGTCATATTATATACATCACAGTTGTTATCATGTTCTAGACTATAGCTCTAGAGATGAATGTGAAGTGTCTCAGGGCACTAGCACTCATATCAGTCTATTTTAATTAACCCCCCCCCCACCCGCAGACAGAGTCACACTATGTAACCCTCGTTGCCCTAGAACTTGATATGTAGACCAGGCTGGTCTCGATTCACAGAAATCTACCCACTTCTGCCTCCCCAGTGCTGTGATTAGAGGCATGCACCACCACCCTGGCCCACATTCTCTATTTTTGTGACAATAAACCTAGATTCAGAGTCCCAGAGAGGAGTCTGGCTTAGCTTGGGTCCTGGGCCCATCCCTTGTCTGAAGGACAGTAGTACAATTTTAGTAGCTGTCTAGCGATTGCCATTGTAGAGAAATTTTAATCCAGCAACATGGCTGCTCTGGCTGGAATTCAGACACAATCTTAGTGCACACCTTTAATCCCAAACAATACAAGGTTAGTTTGTAGAAAGAAGCAGCCATGTTTGAAAGTCTAATTGAGAGGCAGACAAAGAGATAACTAAGAGAAAGATTTGACGGGATGAGTCAAATCAGATTGGATACTCTGAATTCTCACAAGAATAGACAGGAAAGGGAGGCAGTGCAGGGAGAGAACAGTCAGGTCAGTTCTATTCAGTCAGTTGGGAGTCAGTGCAGTGAGTGGAGTTGAGTTCGTGTGTGAGTTCCTGCAGATCAATGCAGGCCAGCAGAGTCAGTTGAAGCCAGAAACTAAGAGAGTAAGAAGACGCCAGAAGATTAGAACAAATTGCCAGAGTTAGCTTGAGGCCAAGCAGAACAATTCAATGAGAATCTGAGAGAAGCCTGATTGAATCAGTCAGCTTGGAGAAGAGTTTGAGCCAGAATAGCTGGGTTGAACCAGCCAGCCAGAGTTCAAAAGGAACAAGCAAGGGTGAGTTTATTCAGCACTAAGCCTCTGAGACAACAATTGCATCAGGTGAATAAAAGTTACTTTTACAGTTTATAGATATTGGGGGGCAGGAGGCTTGCCTAAAATTAATGGGGTGCTATTAGTAAGAGAGAGGTAAGGGACAGACAGTGTTTATAATTGATTGACACTATGTATGTATGCTATCCACTATGGAACTACAAGTCATATGTGAGTTTGTTTTCTTTTTTTTTTTTTAACAGCAAGCACTCTTTTTTTTTTTTTTCAAAAGATTGATTTATTTTTCATGTATATGAGTACACTGTAGCTGTCATCAGACACACCAGAAGAGGGCATCAGATCTCATTACAGATGGTTGTGAGCCACCATGTGGTTGCTGGGATTTGAACTCAGGACCTCTTAAAGAGCAGTTTTTTTTTTCAGTGCTTTTCTTAACCACTGAGCCATCTCTCCAGCCCCACCCCCATATGTGAGTTTTTAAACTTAAACTTAACCCCAAAAATAAAATTAGAAAGGAGAGTCCCAGTCACACTAGCCACATCCTATGTATCTAATGTGCTGGGGTTACAGGCATGTGCCACCACACCCAGTAACTTCTTTTTTTCCCACCTCATTAATTATGAATATGGTAACAACAAAAGCTGTGAGTCATAGCCTTCACTCACTCACGCGCCGAGTCTATGCAAAATGTTTACTTGCAGCATCGAGCATGATTGCAAACTCCAGGGACACCTGGGAGGAACCTTAGAGCTCCTTTAGCAAAGTGGATCTCAGGTTAGACTCACCCAGGGAGCTCTCAAAATTACCGATACCTGGGCTCCAGCCAGCAGAATGCTGAATAATTGGTTGGGACTGAGTTAGTACCCAGACTCTAGGGATACTTGAGAACGATGCTACTGTACAGATGAACTGTGGCCTGACCCGCGGCATGCTATGCTCCTGTATCCCTCCTAAGTACTCTAAATCTTTAAATTATTATTACTGGATGTATGAATGTGCACCATGTGTTATATCTGCTGCCTTCAGAGGCCAGAAGAAGGCATCAGACCCTCTGAAACTGGAGTTACAGATGATTGTGAGCTGCCATGTGGGTGATGGGAACTGAGTCGTGGGCTGCCATGTGGGAATCAAACCTGGGTCCTCCGAAAGAGAAGCCAGCGCTCTTGACCACTGAAGTATCCCTCCTTCTCCTGCTCAGGGTTCTCAAGAGAGTCCTCTGTGGATTTGGCAGCTGCCTGAATTGAAAGCAGAACTTTCAGAGAACAAATGTACCCTCCCTCCCTCCAAACGGAGCCTAATCTGTTTTTTATAATAAAGCACCAAGAAAGCCTCTTGCTGTCTACCTCAATTCCCTTTTCTCGGTGTCTCTGTGGTTTGTTCATCACTGAGCTAAGTGGGAGATAGCTCTATAAAAATAACCACCCTTTACCAAACGCACAGCCCAGGGCTGTCGCTTCACACGTAGCTTCCGATAAGCCACAGGGCAGGCTTGCAAGAACACCTGACGCCAGCTTCCAGACAAGCGAACAGAGTCTAACCTGTCCAAGTTCGAGAAGCTGGGATTCCCTGTCCAGGGTTTCGCCCTTTCCCTCTCTATAGCCGAGGGTGGGAGCTAGGCTCACAGGTTCAATCTGCCCTGGGCCCTCTTGGGGAAGAAGTCTCTGGTTAGGTGAGGTACAGCCCCCGCTGTGTGTGTCAATCGAAGCCCCAACGTTGAGGCAATCCGGACAGTTGTCACCTGTTCTTGGTAAGAGTCTGAGGATCCTAGAAGGGAGGGATATTTGCGGATATGTGAGGTGAGAAATGAGGAGTGAAGTTATTTAAGCTGGTGAATTCCTTCCTTCTAGGGATTTGGGAGAGCAGCTGAGAATCCTGCAGTTTAGTTCTAGGCACCTAGCAGTTAGGGCGGATGCTTAGTGAAGGCATTATCTATTCCTGGCTTGGATTCCTGTGAGATGGTAAAGCGTCTCTCTGTGTCATCACAGTATCTTTGTAATTTGAGCCCCTACCCAGGAACTCACTTCCTGAGCAGCCTGGCCTGCCCTCCAGGGGCCCAGGAGAGACAGGACACATTGTTTTCCACTCTAAAGGACACTACCCCTGCCTGTCCTCTGAGGACCACCTCATACAATGATAGAAGATCTATGCCTCAGATGAAGGGAAGGGACAGGATGGACCAGGTCTTGTCTGACTTTCATTTAACAGACCTACATTGGGAGCAAAGCGATAGCTAGCGATAGAATGAGCGACATCACTGCTGGAAGTGCCTTTACGGAGCTCCCTGTCCGGCTCTAGCTTCACAGATGGGGGCTGAGGCTCAGGTGAGGATGTGCTTAAGGTTGCACAGACAGACAGGGTAGGGAGCCAGGCACCACACGCAGGACAGACCTGTTTCAGCATTTGGAGGCAGGAGGATTTGGAGTTCAAGGTCATTCTCAGCTGCAGATTAAGTTCAGTGCCAACCTGGGTGGCATTAGACCTTGCCTCAAGAAACAGACAAAGGTCAGTAAGATGGCTTTGCAGGTGAGGTGCCTGCTGCCGAGTCTGACTCCTTAAGTTCATTCGCTGGGATTCACAGGGCACAGGGAGAGAATTAACTTTACAAGTTGTTCTCTGACCTCTGCGTGCACGCCCCACACCAAGAGTAAGTACATTTAGTAAAACCAACCAACCAAACAAACAAACCAACAAGAACCAAACCCTACACCATAAACAAACCTATGGACATTAGTGGTGGGACCCATAATGGAACTCCGGGCCCCTCTCAGTCCTGGTTCAGTTTGCCTTCCCTAAGGTGGTCTTTACAAGTGGAAAGGTTGGCTCTAGGAGAACATCTGAGAGTTTGGCAGAAGCAACGGACATAGAGGGTTTGTTTCAGGTATGGCCGAGCTGGGTCTGTAGAAGAAAGTCCTTTTCGGTCCAGGGGAACAGGGTGGCCTGTAGTGACCACAGGGCCAGGGCTGTCCATGGATTACAAGATTTCTGTTTTAGTTTCATTTCTGTTTCTGTGATTAAAAAAAAAAGTGGATAAAAGTAATGTAGGGGGAAAGTGTTTCTATATATTTATTATTTTTAAGCATTTCTTTCTTTTTAAAAAAATTTTATTTATTTATTTATTTATTTATTTATTTATTTATTTATTTATTTAATGTATGTGAGTACACTGTAGCTATCTTCAGACATACCAGAAGAGGGCATCAGATTCCATTACAGATGGTTGTGAGCCACCATGTAGTTGCTGGGAATTGAACTCAGGACCTCTGGAAGAGCAGTCAGTGCTCTTAACCGCTGAGCCATCTCTCCAGCTCCAAAGTATTTATTTCAATGTTACATATATGAGTGTTTTGCCTGTATGCATGTCAATTTCCTAGTGCATGTGGGCCAGAAGTGGGTGTCAAATCTTCTGGAACTAGAGCTACAAATAGTTATGAACTGTCGTGTTGGTGCTGGGAACCAAACCTAGATCCACAGTAGGAGCAGCAAGTGCTCTTAATACTGAGGCATCTCTCCATCTCCAAATGGTTTTTTGTTTGTTTGTTTGTTTTTTTGCAACAGTCTCAGGTTATAGTTCACCCTCTGTGGGGAAGTCATATGTCAGGAGCTTGAGGGAATTGGTCACATCATATCTATAATCAAGAACAGAAAGCAGTGAGTGCATACATGCATGTTAGTGTTCTGTTCACTTTCTCCACTTACATAGTTCAGTATCTCCTGCCCAGGGAATGGTGCTACCCATAGTGGGCGTGAATTTTCACCCCAATTAAGGTAGTTAAGACACTTCACCACAGACACACCCATAGGCCAACTTGATCTAAACAATTAAGATTCTCTTTCCAGATGATTCTATACTGTATCAAGCTGACAATAAAAACTGTCATAACTCCACCCCTTGTCAAATTGACACCCCAATACATCACTTCGAAGTCACAACTTTCCATCCTTTGTCTCCCAGATTTTATGTTTATCTCAAAATAAAACACAGTCCAACTTTAAAAGCCCAATCTTTAAAAAGTTCCAATACACTACAAGTCCAAATTTTCTTAACTGTGAATTCCTATAAAGCAAAGATCAAATTACACACTTTCAACACACGTTCTAGTTTCAAAATGGAAGATCCAGGGCATAGCAAGGTATAATCACACCAAAGAGTATTTTGTCACAGCAGTAGAAAATAACCAAGACATTGTCCCACCTTGAAATTTCTTCTGCCAGACAAGTCAGCCCACCACCTTCACTGACGGTGTCAGTACACAGGTGGAGTGCAGCTAGACTCTTGGTCACAGCGTCACATGAATGACCCCATCCCAGCCCCCCACAGAATCCTCTTCTCATTGAAACCACACACACTTCCACTGGCTACGTTTTTCCTAACATTCTTACCTCCCAAGCTCCCAGAAGAATGGCCAGTTAAGCTCTGTCCAAGTCACACAATAGCTTCTCTGGCACAAAATTTTAATTTCTTCAACCTTCCTTCCACAAAACAGTACCAAAGGCTTAATAGCCAAATGGTCAGGTTTATCACAAGAATCCCACTTTGAGCACCAATTTCCGTTTTACTTTAGTTTCTATTGCTGTGATAAACCATCCAGACAAAAGCTATGGAGAGAAATAGTTTATTTTAGTTCACCGTCTCAGGTCCATCACTGAGGAAGTCATAGAGGCAGGAGCTTGAGGGAGTAGGTTATATCACACCCATGATCAGGAAGAGAGGGCATTGAATAAGTGCGTGTTCACTTATTAACTTGCTGGACTCAGCTCTCATTCTCTACTCATACAGTTCAGAATCTCCGGCCTAGAGAATGATGCCACCCATAGTGGGCAGGTCTTTTAGGTAGTTAAGATAATTCCCCACAGACATGTCCTTAGACCAACTTGATCTAGGCAATTCTTCAATGGGATTCTCTTCCCAGATGACTCTCCACTTCGTAAAGTCAGCAATTGAAACTATCACGGTTTCTCTGTACCCATCTCTTCCCTAGCCCTTGTGGAATCAGTTTGTGGTTCAAGTCCCTCCCCCTTCCAAGGTCCTTTTAGTGACTACACTTCATCATGAACAATAACTACCAACTACTGATGCTTACCCAGCACTGTGGGGAGCAGTTCTGGAATGACAATTTTGTTACCGTGAGGTCTGGAGTCCTCATAGCACCCAGAAGGTGTTCTTGATATCTCTTTCTATACTGGAGAATATAGTCATCAGAAGAAGAATGCAACAAGCCCAGGTTTCCAGTCTTGCCAGACGTGGCAGAGAAACAAAATCTGAATCCAGCCCAGCTAAGCACTTTAAAAAAATAATTGTGTTTTGCTAGCTTCTTAGGATGCCCTTACCCAGTGTGCTGACCTCTGACTTTATTGTTTCTCTGTGATGAAGGCGCAGGAGGCCTATGGGAAGCAGCTGGTTCCAACAGGTTTGGCAGGATGGGGTGGTTGGTGGTGGAACATTGGGTGGGAGGTAGCCCATCAGCTGTGCTGAGGAAGGAAAGGCAGTTTCTAGTGGCTCCTCTCCCAGGACCCAGCAATTGTTTAGCTTGTATGTTGTGCTGCAGTCAGGGAGGGCTTCCTGGGGACAGGGCAGAGTGCCCAGGCAGGCAAATGGGTGGCATATGTGCTCCAGCTCGGCACACAATGGGCTTATGGTTGTGCGTCCCCACACAGTGAAATAGCAGTCCATCAGTGCAGGATGCAGAGAATGACCACAGTATGTGGGATTGGGCCCTGAGACCGTCTGTAACCCTTCTCTCTGGGAACACACGGCCCCTCTGGGAACACTGACAGTGAAAGGTGGGGGAGGTGATTTGCCCTCTCCGGGTCAGGGCAGCAGGTGCCAACTTCCTTTAATCAGATGATACTTGGGTTCTGTCAAGTTTGTACATGGCCTTCATTTACTCCATGACAGCTGTAGGAAGAGACTTAGGAGTGGGGCATAGGATCACTGAGTCGTCTGTGGAGCTGAGGAGGAAGGACAGCTGGCCTGTTCCTGCCCATCCCTGACAGACTATGTCAAAGACCATACAGCCATCAGCTTCCAGGGTTTTAGTCAACCAACCCACGGCTAAAGTGACATCTTGAGTGTTTGGTGTGTGAAGTCACAAGATCTTCAGGTTGAGCACACTCCAGAAAAATCTCTAGGCTTCTTATACATAGTGGCTGGACTTTGCCCTACAATCATTCTTCCACATCCGGGTGACTTGTGAGAATCTATATTTCTGATCAGCTCTAGGCAGCCTTTGGCTGGCCCAAGACTGCATGTTGGGAATTATTATGCTGAGGTGGAATTCTCCTAAAGGCAGAACTTGGCAAGGGGAGATTGCTCACCATGTAAAGGAGCTTGAAGCCCAGCCTGATGACCTGAGTTTGATCCCTGGGGCCTATATAGTAGGAGGAGAGAAATGACTCTCCACAAGTTACTCACTGACTTCATGAGCTCAGGCTCATGCACATGCACACGCACACACACACGCACACACACAGAAAATTTAAAAAGGAGAGGCAATGGGCTGGGGATGGCTCAGTGGTTAAGAACACTGACTGCTCTTCCAGAAGTCCTAAGTTGGATTCCCTGAACCTGCATGGCAGCTCGCAACTGTCTATAACTCCAGTTCCAGGAGATTTGATGACCTCTTTTGGCCTCTGCGGGGACCAAGTATACACGTATTGCTTAGACACACATGCCGAGAAATTGCCCATGCACATAAAATAAAAATAAGTAAGGGGGCAAGACTCTAGGATGTAAATGAAATAATTTCTGTTAAAATTTTATTTAATTTCTTAATTAGTGAATGAACCAGGGAGTTATTAAAATCTGATAAATTTAAAGAGACATATAGGGCCAAGGAGAGAACGTAGTCATTAAAGTGCTTGCCTGCCAAGCATGAGGACCTGAGGTCAAGCCCCAGGACCCACGTAAAAATCGTGAAGTGCAGAGGTTCACAGTTATGATCCTAGGGCTGGGGAGATTGGCAGATCCGTGGGGATCACTGGCCAGACAGCAGAACTGGATCAGTGAGTTGTAGGCCTTGTATCAAAACTCAAGAGGGATGAGGTCTAAGGGTGACAGCCAAGGTTGTCTTCTGGCTTCTCCATGAACCTGCACACACATGAACATGCATACGAAAGAGAGATAGGGAAGAGAGAGGGAGAGGAAATTGCCCATGGACATAAAATAGGTTAGCATTCTATGACGTGAATGGTACATTGGTGTCTACTGAGCAAAAGTTACTTGCATAGTGCTATAGTTTGGGTCCTGAGTAAGGGCTCCTATCTTAATCCTCAGAGAGGTTCAAGAAGGAGTTGGTGGGACCTTTAAGAGACAGGATCTGGTGAAAGATCCTTAGGACACTGGGGGTGTGCCCTCAAAGGGGACTGTAGGACCCTTCCCCCGCTTCCTGCTTTCTATTCATGAACCGAGCAATTCTGCTCTACCAGGTTCTGCGACATGCTGCCTGCCACAGGTCCAAAAGCAACAGGCCCACCAACCAATCGACACCTACAACCTGACAAAGTGTAAGCCAAAATAACCCCTTTCTCTTCACAGTTCGACTGCCTCAGGTATTTCGTTATATTGCCAGAAATCTGACTAACAGGCCTATCTATGGATAAGAATAATTTGCATTATTATCAGCTTTCTGCAATTTAAGTTCTACTCTTACAGGGTAAGTAAAATAGTCAATCAAACACATATGTCCCTGTGGAATCAGATTTGATTAGAGAGCCCCCCAGTCATCTGTAGAACTTGTTAGACACAATTCCTGGGCCACCCTCCCAGACTCATTGCTACCTTGACCCAAGAGACTAGAATTTATTTTATGAGTCATATTTAAAAGACTTGTTCCTTGCCATTTTCTTCTCTAGATGATCGAAGCAGGGGAAGGAGATGAGAATCAGGTCATGTGTGGCTGGCAGAGAGGGGTGGTGATGGAGGGCACTGGGGGAGGCTACATCAAATGTCAGAGAACAAGGACAGTTTCCAGGAGACAATAAAGACTCGTGCCTTACCTTTGTCCTTCAGCAGTGGAGGGTCCTTGTGAAGACAGGAGAGAGACTGGATCATCTCAAGGATTCAACCTTTCACTGAGGGCTGCTGGGTTCTCAGCTGTAGTTTGGAGAGCTCTTCCATCCAGTGAGCCCTTGTAGAGATAACATTTCTTCTCCCAAGGCCATCTAGTGGCTGTCGGACAAAAGACATTCCGATATAAATTTTAAACTTATTTCAGGCCAGTAAATTAATTCTCTTCCTGGCCACCAGTGTGACTCACTGGTTGGGTTTCATCAACATCTGGCCTGATCAGTAGTCACTGGTTGCGTTTTGCTTTCCGAAATAATGTGTTTAGTGATGTTGGTTAGGAAAAATGTCTCAAGTTCTTATGATGTCTACCACTTTGCAAAGCATTTTCTCCAGACATCTGATTCAATGAATATATTTGTTAATGGTTGTTTATTACAACATTCTAATAACGTCTCTCCAATAAAATATCTCTTCATTGAGAGGGGGTTGATCATTGAAAGGGATTAAAATCTCAGTTGAGGACTAATTCATGTTCATGGACAGCAAAACTCAAGAATGCACAGATGTGAGTTGCACTCAAATTAATCCCTACATTCAAGGCATCCTTATCAAAATGCTGGTAGGTCTCGGTCTCTCTCTCTCTCTCTCTCTCTCTCTCTCTCTCTCTCTTCTCTTTCCCTCTCTCTCTCTGCATGCGTGTGTGTGTGTGTGTGTGTGTGTGAGAGAGAGAGAGAGAGAGAGAGAGAGAGAGAGAGAGAGAGAGAGAGAGAGAGAGAGAGTTTAGTTGGTTAGTTTCACTTTTTAGCCGTGGCTGGCCTTGGTCTCACTATGTAGAACTCACAAAAACTGACCTGCCTCTACTTCCTGATCACTGGGATAGAAGGCATGTACCACTATCCCTGTATTCTGGTAGATTTTATTTTGCTGAAATTGATAAGTTGATTTACAAAACACACAGTATTTAAAGGGCCAAAAAGAATATGACAATTTAGAAGGGGAAAGGGGAAAAGGAAAAAGAGGAGGAAGAAGAAGGAGAAGGAGGAGAAGGAGAAGAAGAAGATAGTGAAAAGGGATATATCAGAAGAACCAAGATTTACTGTAAAGTTGCAGTGGCAGGAGAATGCAGTGTTCCTCTCCTTGTCTGCTTTAAGTGTTTGTGTAGTTCTGACGGTTGGTCCTGGGATGGCAGTGTGAAGAAAGCTGAGGTTACAGACACATCCATGGAATCTCTTCACTGTCTAAACCAGATCGGAGTGTGCATAATCACAGGATTTGTGTTCCTGTCGGACATCACTAGTGAGCCAAGGACTACGACCAAGGATGTGTTGGTAGATCCTGCCCTCAGTCTCCAGCCTGGTTCTTTTCATCAGGCTGTGGTTGCCTCGCTGTGTTGTTACAGGTGTTACAGCCCTGTGCCCTTGGAGGGCGTTGAGGCTCTAGCTGAGAAGTCTCTTACAGAGCAAGTCTGTTTGCTTCAGATAGGAGTAGCAGGAGTAGATGTCCTGACTCCAGTGAGTGTCTAAGGCCGAAGTCACGTGTCTCTGGCACTGAGGCAGAAGTGAATCACTCTGCCTGATGCTGCTGGTCGAGTCTTGAAGGCTGACTCCAGCCAGATCCTTGTGGGCTACAGCAGAAGTCTCACATGGTGAGCCCGTCTGCAGCTGTCTTCCTTTCTCCTTCGTGAAGAGCTGGTGGTTTTCCGTAGTGCAGACAATAGAACATCTTCATTTGTGGAGAGTCAGCTGGACCCTGACTGGCTATGGAGATGCCATACGATTAGAGCCAAGGCTAATTAGGGAAGAGCTGCCAAAATTACTATCAGCTTTGGTTACTAGGGGTACTCACTGCAGGCTGCCACTGGCTGCTTTTCCTGTCTAGTCACTGTAAGAGCTCTGGCTATCAGAGACTAGGGTTTCCCGCATCCATGTCCGAGTCTCCCCTGTGTTTCTCTTGCCACCAAGGCTTGGGTTTTGCCACACATTGGGCTGGAGGTTCCTTGTCAGATGGGAACCACACTGGCCACACCGAATACCAGCTAAGCACTTTGTTCTCATTTTGATCTGGGTGTCCCCCACAATCTTATGTATTGAAGGCTGGCCCCACCAGTCTGCGGTGTTGCTGGGAGGTGGTAGAACCTTTAGGAGCTGGGCATGCTGTGCCTCAGCCCTCCCTCTCTGTGTTTTGGTCTCTAGAAGATGAAGAGGCAGCCTCGCTGTGTGCTCCACCCTGCTGTACTGTGCTGTCACGGGCCCAGAGCAACAGACCCAAATGATCATGGAACGAAACTTCTGGAACCGTGAGCCAAAATAAACCTTCTCTTCCCTTTAAGTTGTCTGTCTCGGGTCTTTTATCACAGGGATGGAAAGATAGCATAACTCTGGCATTTCAAGCTACGACGGCTTTCAGTGGAAATAAAAAACCAAACAAGCCAGTAGTTAGGGACCACTAAGTTAGGGTTACTAATGGTGTAGTGAAACACTATCACCAAAAGCTACTTGGGGAGGAAAGGGTTTATTTTACTCGTGGTTCCATATAACAGTTTATCTTCAAAAGCTGCAAGGGCAGGAACTTACACAGGGCAGGAACCTGGAGGCAGGAGCTGATGCAGAGGCCATGGAGGGGTGCTGCTTACTGGCTTGCTCCTCATGGTTTGCTTAGCCTCTTTCTTATAAAACCCAGAACTATCCACCCAGGGAAGGCACCACCACAATGTGCTGGGCCTTCCCCCATCAATCACTAAAAACAAAACAAAACTACCAGGCTTGCTTACAGCCTGGTGTTATAGAGGCATTTTCTCAGTTGAGGCTCCCTGATGACTCTAGCTTGTGTCGAGTTGACATTAAACTAGCCAGCACACAGTCTCAGGTCCTCAGCTAGGCTCAAAGAGATGGCCACCCACTCTCTGGCTCTGTCTGCCTGTCATTCTAGCCTTGCCTTCAGCAGCACTCTCCAAACCTTATGGATGCGCCCTCAGTTCCTCCAATGACTTAGAGTCTTAGATTCTGTGTATTTATCTGGGCATTTCCCTGCCTGCTCCAATTTTTCCTCTTCCCTTTCCTTCCTTGGCCACCTCCTATTTATTGGCCACCACACACTCTCTGAGCCTCCATTGCTCCCGACTTCCATATGCTCTGCCCTCTAATGCAGTGTCTGTCCTTCTAACACCGAGAGAGAGCTCAGGGGCTGTCTGTGTGATGTAACATTGTGTTAACTGCTCCTAGAACCATGCCTGGAGCCTGGTAAATGCCCAATTAAGTGTCTGAACATATGAGTGTATGAGTGAATGTATAAATTAATAATACATGTTTGGCAGACTGAGTCTGCAGTATCAGGGCCATCAAGTCTTACCTAACTCTACCTTTGGCAAAGATCATCAGTTTATGATGTGTTGGGCCTCATGTTTGAAATTCTGGAAAGGGCTGGGCTAGTGCCTTTCCATCGTCACCCAAACCTGTCCTCCTTGTTCAAATGCTTGTCAAACTGGATGCAAGACTAGATGGAACAAAACCAGTCTTCCCCCACCCCTGGAAAGAAGGCCAGTGTGGACTGGCAATGTCATCACTGTATCTGAAGAACCAGACAGATGCATTCTCACTGAATACTTTGCCGAGAAAACCAGAAGTTTGGTCTTACCAGTTGGCCCTAGCAGGAAGTCCTCTGGTGGATGAAATGAGAAAAGCCAAACTCAGGGACATAAACCTCTGAAGGGTGCTGTTTCTGGGGCAGTGGTTCTCCACCTTCCTAATGCTGTTACCCTTTAATAAATACACTTTCTCCTGTTGTGGTGACCCTCAACTGTAAGATGACTTTTGTTGCTACTTCATAACCGCAATTTTGCTACTGTTAAGAATTGTATTATAAACATCTGAGGTTTTTGATGGTCTTAGGCAACCCCTGTGAAAGGGTCATTCAACCCCTGCCCCCAAAGAGGTCGTGATCCACAGGTTGAGAACTGCTGCCCTCGCTCTGACTTTTGTATGTTGACATTACATAAACGAACTGGCATGTTTACCTTTTATTTTTTGGGGGCGCTCAGATAGTGTTTTGTTATAATAAAAGAATCCCTGGTATTTAAAAATTAGAAAACGGAGGTGGAGGTGGAAGGTGGAAGAGGAAATAAAAATTAGCTGCTCCTAGTACACAGAATGCAGGGTCTACACATCCAGCATGCAGGGCAGCACGGTCCTCTAGGGCCCACAGAATACCTTTATCTCTCTTAAACGCAGAGAAAGTGAATGGCGATGCTGACCCAGGAAAATGACTAGCAAGGGGCAACACACTGCACAAGCTCTTGGAAGGACCCACATCCCTTACGTCTGAGTGTTCTCATCTCAATGCCGTCATGAAACCGCAGTCCCAGCTTTTCTTTATGGAGGGAGAGACTCGTAAAGGCAGAAGTGCCTAATACCCATAAAAGTCATCGTGCCATGGCTCTGTCCAAAGCACCAGTTTTAATGGTTTTGGTGTTTTTATGATCCCAGTTTCCCAGTATGCATACAACACGCCTTAGTGCACGTGATCATATTTTATCATTTTTAGAAACAGAGATGGGGCTGTATTTGCAGTTTTATGATTTTAACTGTACACTATGTTTTCCTGCCTCTCTACATTAACGAACGTGCTTAGATCTTAAAAATACATTTTTTATTCATTTAATCATTTACTTGTGGTGTGTGTACGTGCACACACACATAAAAACATGGTGCACGTGTTGAGGTCAGAGGACAGCTCGGAGGACTCTGTACCTTCCTTCCATCCCGTGGGTCCTTGGGGTCAAATTAAGGTGCCAGGCTTGGTAGCAGAGAGTTTCCCTTCTGGACACACTTTAACTGTGTCTTTCTTTAATGTTTTATTTCTCACCATAGAAGTAGCACATACGGCCTCATTCTTGGGGTCCTCATGCTCTCCCAGTGAATACATGTCTTTTTTTAAAAAAAGATTTATTCATTTATTATATATAAGTACACTGTAGCTGTCTTCAGACACACCAGAAGAGGGCATCGGATCTCTTTACAGATGGTTGTGAGCCACCATGTGGTTGCTGGGAATTGAACTCAGGACCTCTGGAAGAGCAGTCGGGTGCTCTTAACCACTGAGCCATCTCTCCAGCCCATGAATCCATGTCTTATAGATCACGTAGCCAGCTCACTTTTGGCATCCCAAGGCTTTTGCTATGATACACAACATTCACCAGGACACTGTGCTAAGAAAATCAGCACTCTGTCCTTCGCCATCTCCATGGGGTCAGTTTCTAGATGTGTACTTTTGAAATTTGATACGGAAGGAGTTAAGTACACGTCATCACCTGAAGATGTTACTCTGGCATGTGGACTGTTCTGAGGTAGGCCACCCTCCTTGGCTTCCTCTCTGTGGGTTCTGAGGATCATACTCCGGTCTCCATGTCTCTTCAGCAAGGTGCTTCACCGACTAAGCCGTTTCTCCTGCCCTGGGCCGAACAGTTAAATGACATTAAACATATACAGAGAGGAAAGCATGCAGACTTACATCATGCAAGTTTTACATGACCTGGGAGCCTTCATGAGGAAAAGTAAACCCCAAAATGCAGTTAGAGTTGAACATTTATACACTGGATAGAGAGTAGTCGGTTCTCGTAGAAATAATTATGTGGCAAAGTTACTTCAGAGGTTAGAAAGCGCCTAAAAGAGTTCAAGGGGAGGTGAGAGTTACCACAACAGTCTGTACAGTCCCCTCCGTACTAGCTCCTCATTGTTAATCCCTTTCCTTCTCCTTTCCTTCCTTCCTTATTTTTAGGGGTGAGGGGACAGGGTCTTGTGTAGCACAGGCTAGCTTCCAGCTTCGACTTGTAGCTGAGGATAACCTAGAACTCTTGATCCTCCTGCTCCGGCCTCCTGAGTGGCCAGCATCTCCACCGTGAACTTCTACTGATGCTGAAGGATATAGCGAATGCCTCAGTGGTGTAGAAATGTCGCCTCCTGCCTCAAGGAACAGAAGGAAGATTTGAGAGATCGCCTTCTTTGGCTTCACATGTGCCTCTGACTCAGAATAGTTGCTGCAGCCAGATGGCCTATTTTGATGTGGCATGTTCCTAACTCCCTCTGTGGGAAGGATGTGTGAGGAACAATGTCTGATTTTCTGAGGGGGAAACCCTGTTTCCTCAAGCCTTTGTTTTGGGTTTGTTTCAACTGCACCTGCGTTTCTTGCAGGTTTTCACAAAGAGACTTCCTTTAGAGAATTACAATATTTCAAGTCAAGTTGTGCCCTGACCCCCCCGCAGGGAAATGTTTGCAAACTCAGTCTTTGTTAGCCCACCCGATATTGTTCTGCCGACACTGATTGAAACAGACATTTCCTTTGGGAAGCCTTTGCCACAGAAACAAGCTTGGAGCTTGGATCTGAATGTCTGAGAGAGGAGGGGGCGTCCAACTACCGATCTACAGCTTCTAGTGGCTCCGGGCCTTTTGTTGTATGGCTATGGAAGATAGGAACTGTAGGAGAGCAAAGAAGCAGGTTCCCACTGCCTTGGCTGATGCTAAGAGGCGAGGCAGAGGTGGGCTGCCTGGACACTTCCTAGGATTGTGTAATTACTAACTAGCACACCAAAGGGCACTTACAGATGGCTCACTGCCAGTAAGACTTGTAGGTTAATGGACAGTTATACCCAGGTAGATTTCTTATCCATGGATTACATAGGAGCTCTAGTTCCAACTTTGTGAAAATTCAGTGTCTACATAGTTCAGTCAAGCTGTTATACCCGAGGCTGGATAATGTTTGAAGAACAGAAATTTAGTTTTTGTGCTGCGACTGTAGTGAAGGTGTCATCTGTGGAGGAAGGCAGGGAAGGGGTATGCAGGAAGTTACGGTACTTCTGAAGTTACTTCAGAGGTTAGAAAGCACCTAAAAGAGTTCAATTTGATTTTTTGAATAAAGGTATTACCAGGAAACCATGAACTTCCTGAAGTTAAGGGTATTTTCTCCTTGACATTTAACACAATACCTGATATATGCTAGGCTCTCAACACCTTTTTACTCGATGAATGAAGGAAGAAGTTGGGATTCTGAAGGTGGCCATCAAGAGCCTAAACAGAAAAAGAGAGACAAATTGGTCCTGGCTTTGGGAAAGAGAAGAAAAAGCCGGGGGGGGGGGGCACGATGCGCCAGCTTTTGGTAGAACTCTCAATGAACACACACAAATGCGCTGTCCTTGTGCAAATTAGGGAGGAGGTTGAGTCTTGGGGTGGAGCTCTGGTCACAGGAGCAGGAAGGAGGGGTGATCTCCAAAGCACAGAACTCAGCTGATGCGACTCAGGGGCACAGAACCAGAAAGACCACACAACCATGCACTGATCCCTCTCATGTGGATCTTGGATCCAGCTGGCTGTTGAAATAAATATCAGTCATCTTGTCCCATTCTCCGGTGTTAAATGTGTCAACAGTTGCTTTAAAACAGGCTGTAGGCCAAGGGATGTTACTGCTGGAAATGAATAATTTTGGTGTCCCACAAAGGAACACTGAAGTGGAAATTTCCAGTTTCTCTGGAAAGTTAGTTATGTCAAATGATGTTTTGCTGGGGCACACAAGTGAAAGGATGCTTTGATATAGCAAGCACGTGAAAGGACACTTGACGAAGGGATATAAATATGACCCCACTGACAGCGGGAGACAAGCACTGGGCATTGGTTTGGTTGGTTCCGCCTCGCTATTCTTTGATATTGACACACACGTATCGGTTTGCCTTACATAGCCTTGTTGAGCTCAACTTGTGGTGATGCTGCCATTGAGAGAAGCTCACCCAAGAACTGCTCGTGAGGTTCCTGTGGCAGCTTGCCAGTTCTGCAGTCTCACCTCAGGCCAGTTGACAAGCCTAACCGTTCTTCAGGACTGAACTGTAGCTGCTGGTTCGTGCCTGGTGTTGGCCCGATGAAAGGACTAATCTGTAGCTGTCAGTTTGTGTGTGCTGTCTGCCTGCTAAAAGACTGGTCTGCAGCTGCTGGGTCCTATCTGGTGTTTGCTACAGGACTAAACTGCTACCCAAGATGATTGAGTTTGCCTCCCAAAGAACTATGGCTGAACAGGTCCACTTCCCCCCTATCCTAATAACTTTTCTCTTCCACTACTTATCTGCTGGGTGGTGGGCTAGAGGAGAGGTTGAACACACTAACAAAGTGAGGCAATTTGGCTAGATGATTTCTTCTTGCAAATAAGGGTGTGCCAGAATGCAAACTGGTCTAATTGAGGGGCACGCTCGACCAAAATGGCCTCCATTTTCATCTCTGAGGTAGGTAGGTGTTGACTATGTTCAGCTCATTGGTTCGAGGTTGACTTCACAATCCGATACAATTGGGTAATGGGCACAAGGGGGAAGGGGGTTCAGAAAAATATGGGCTATGTTTGATAGAAACCGTTTTTCCACACCTAACTATTTGGCTGGCACCCAGTGGCCAAGCAGAAGAGTTAGGTCAGACCAGCTGAAGTGACAGACCCGTCAGTATATCACGGGACTTAGGCAGACCATTCTGCTTATGAAGTGAAATGCGCTGGACATCAAGAGATTGTTTGCAAGGTTTGCGACTTTGAGAATGGCAGACGGTCCTGCTTTGCACTGGGTTTCTATGTGACACTGACAGCCATTCATCAGACAGGAAACAATTTCTAGGCGGATCTCCAAACTCTGAAAGCATTTTTCAGAGCTATTCACCAGGCCTGGCTTGCATCCTCTGTATATAATGTATACAGTACAGCGTGTTTTTCTCTAGAATTTTAAGATGAGTCAAATATTTACAATCCAATGCTTTGCTTCCACATATAGCTAGCAACATCCCAGGGAGGGTGGGCATATAGCAAATGTTCTAGAGCTCACAGAAGCACATGAATCTTTTACATATATGTGTGCCTTTGCTCTCCAAATAGATACTTGGTTCATTGAAGCCACAGGAAGTATGTCTCTGTCCTGATATACCATATTGTTTTGTATATAATTGGTGCCCAATAAATACTGGGCACCAATTTTAACAAACTGGACATTATACTCTATACTGCATAGTACATGTCTGGTCTTACCAATTGCTTGCATTATATGTATTTATAATATATATAAAATATTTATATTTTTATATTTTAATTATTCTTTTATTTTATATTTTATTATTTCATTTGTTTTACATCATATTTTATATTATTACATATGCTTATAATGTATTTATACATTCATATAATTATAAATATAAATATATAAATATTTAAGTATAACATATTTATCTTTACCTGTTTGTGTATAATGTACATGTATTCATATATTTACAATATATAAAATAAATATGTAATATATGAAGTCCCAAATATATACATATATGCACATATACAAATATGTACATAGAGATGCATATACATATGTATACATACATAAATATAAGTTCATACACATATATACAAATATGTTTATGTTTGAGATTTTATATATTATATACGTAATATTATACAAAGTCAAACAAAACCAAAGTTTATTCAAAGAGGTCAATTTTACTAGAGTTTAAAAGAAAACACCCAGGGCAGGTGGGCTGTCACTTCAGGAGCTCCCAGGAGTAGAAGGGAAAGGACTGCACCATCCTTCCTTATATCTTGGCTTCATTTAAAACTCCCTCCACCTCCTCCCCACCCCCCTGCTGCCCCCTTGTAGCATCTGGTTCTTTGCCTGGAAAGGAACCCTAAGAGAGGCATCCTAATCTCAAACGGCCTTGCAGTTCTCCAGCAGCAGACGCACCACGGCCTTGAGTTTAAATCTCAGTTGAAAGCTGCTGAGCACGGGTGCCTGGGTCTAGCTTCTCTGCTTTGGTGGTAACCTTGTGTTATAAAAGGTAGAGCCCAGGTTCCCGTGTCTCTGTACACAGTGCCAATCCCAGCACAGTGCTGGGTATTAGAAATGCTGTTCTACAAGTAGAACCTAAGAGTAGCTTCAGTCAGAAAGCCACTCATCCATCCTGAGCAGTCTGGAGGGCTGGGTGGTGACAGGTCAGGGCGACAGCTCCTCACCTTCTGCCATCCTCCCTTCAGCACCCAGCCTGTCTCCTGGCTGGCCTGCTCACTGTGGCCGAGTCACCCGTGACACTGGCATGCTGTCTTTCCACTGTGTCGTTCCCGACAAGCAAGGTAATGGAGGGCTTCTCCTGCCCCTGTTTTACCAGAGAGAAAGATACTTTCCCCAAAGCCACCCGGGAGTGTTTAAAGCACAGCTCTCACTGCAAAGGGATGACCGGTGACTCCTGGGCCAAATATGACTGACAGAATCCCAGAACACAGATTCCGTTTCTCCCCACTAACATCTTCCAACATGGGGTTGTTTTCAGGAAGTTTTTGAGGTTGTGGAACAAGAAAAGATCATGAGTAAAGATATTCTTCAAACATATTGCTGTAAACATCAGATAGACGGGCTGTAGCAAAGCAGGGAGATCTCTGTGTTAGGTGCTGTCTGATGACGTTCTTTGTCTTGGGGCTGGTGTAAGCTTGTGGACTGTTAATACATTCCAACGAGCAGGACCATGGTGGTACCCCCTTTTAATCCCAGCATTGAAGAGTCAGAGGCAGGCAGATCTCTGAGTTTGAGTTTAGCCTGATCTATAGGTGAATTCCAGGAAATCCTAAAAGGCTTTACCCTTTAGTCACAAACATGTTAAGTCAGACACAGAAGTGATAGAGACCGGCTTTTTAAGAGGTTAAAGATAATTCAACACGTTTGTCTCCATATTTGCAACACCCCCATTCTGCCCGGTCAGGAAGTTCTAATCAGGCATGTGGGTTAACACAGGGATGGCTTCCTTCCTTCTTCTGCTTTTCTGGGAAGTTCAAGTTGCAGCTCCAATCCATTAACTAGAGTTGTGCACCAAGCTACTTCTTGTTGCAAAGAAGTCTGGAAAGTTGTGTCTTTGGAATTTTCATCCCTACACTCCATTTTTCAAAATATTTATTTTATCGCGTCTAAGCGTGAGTGGGTGGGGTATGTGCGCATTAACGCAGTGCCCATAGAGTACCAGAAGAGGGCGCTGTATCCCGTTAGAATTGCCATTATAGCTGATGGTGAGCCATCCAGCCTGGGTACGAGGAACCTAACTGTAGTCCTCTCGAAGAGCAGCAAGTGCGTCTAACCACTGAGTCACCCCTCCAGCCCCTACACTTCACGTTAAAGATTCCCTAATTTATAAATTAAAAGTAAAGAAAAGTACCCTAGCAATGTACAGTGCAGTGGCTTAAATGGGATGTCCCGCCAAGTCTCCGGCATCTGAATATTTGGTTCCCAGTTGGCGGTTGTTTGGGGAGGACTAGGGGGTGTGGCCATGCTGGTGGAAGTATGTCGCTAGGGTGGGCTTTGAGGTTTCAAAAGACTAGTGCCATTTTGAATTGGCTCTGTGCTTCCTGTTGGAGGACGGAGATGTGAGCTCTCTAGTGCCACGCCTGCCTGTAGCCATGCTCCTGCCTGCCACCATGCCTCCCTGCTGTGATGACAATGGACTCCTATCCCTTTGGAAATGTAAGCTTCAAATAAACCCTTCCTTCGGTAAATGCCCTTGTTCGTTATGTTCTTTTCACAGCAATAGAAAAGGACCTAAGATGTAAAGTGTGTGTGTGTGTGTGTGTGTGTGTGTGTGTGTGTGTGTGTGTGTGTGTGTGTGTGTGTGTAATGGCATGCATGTGGAGGTAAGAGGATAACCTCGTGTTACTTCTCACCTTCCATTTTGTTCAAAATAGGGTCTCCTGGGGACTGGAGAGATGGCTCAGTGATTAAGAGCACTGACTGCTCTTCCAGAGGTCCTGAGTTCAGTTCTCAGCAACCACGTGGTGGCTCATAACCATCTGTAATGGGATCTGATGCCCTCTTCTGGTGTGTCACATAAAATGAATAAATACTTACATAAATAAGTCTTAAAGAAAAAGGAGTCTCTTGCCATCACCATGCATGCCAGCGATTCTCCTGCCTCCACCTTCCATCTCACTGTTTGAGTGCTGGGTTCCAGATACATGTTACCAAGTCCAGCTGTAATGTGGGTTCTAGAGATCCAAATTCATGTTCTCATGGTCGTATAGCATATACTTTACCCACTGAGCCATATCCCCAGCTCTCTGATTTGTGAATATATACATGCATAAACACACACACACACACACACACACACACACACACACTTATTGTTGGCTTTTTTTTTTTTTTTTAAAGCCCTGGTCCTCTTGGTCAGCTACAGGGAAGACTGTGACCTGTGACGTGGATGGCAGCAAATAGGGAGACAGGAAACAGCTACAAGGTCACACAAGGTTATGCCCAGTCTATCAACAATCGGGGTGGAGGTGGGGGGTGAGGACACACCTCTTCTTCCCTCCCCTGCCTGCCTCCCCGATTCCCAGGGCAGACTCTACCATGTGGCCCTTTTGAATCCCCTGTTCCTGGGCAAGGCTGTCAGCATGTTCTCTTCCAATCTGCCACTTTGGCATCAGGACCATTTTGAGCTAAAGATACGCTAAAACCAACAGATGCGAGCAGGGCATTCTCAGTTCTGTCTCTTTCTGTAGATGGGAGATAAAAACTCTCATGTTCGAGAGTCCCCCTCAGCAGCAGAAAGGAAGCAGTTTGTCAACCACTCAGAAAACTGCATGGTCACAGAGAAGATATCTCTCACTCCATCGTCCATTGCTCGGGACCAGCTTTTGTTAAGGATCAAACTTTTTCTTTCCTTCTGTTCAGACTGGAATGCTTTGCAAGGCTGGGTGTCCTCTTTTCTCTAGTATCGGTTCCCAGAGCAGACGGACCAGCGGAGGAGGGGGGAGTTTTTACTCAGTGGCTCTCAACCTTCCTAATGGCACGACCCTTTGGTACAGTTCCTTGTGTTGTGGTGACCCCACCCATAAAACTATTTTTGTTGCTCTTCCTAACTGTAATTTCCCTGTTATGATCACAATATAAATATCTGATATGCAGGATATCCAACGTGCGACCTCTGTGAAAGAATTGTTCTCCCCTCAAAGGGGTTGTGGCCCACGGGTTGAAAACAGCTGCTCTATCCTCTTGATCCAGTTTTGAGGTGCTGTCTCCTCAGCTCTGGTGTCTGCAGTACCATGGAAATACCGGTTGTTTTAGAGTTTCACTGTCTGAATGGGACCAAGACCCTCACAGCACCAGAGTGTTGATTATTTGTTATTGGTCACTTCTTAGGTGTCCTTTGATCTTTTCCCCTAGATCCCTGGGCAGTTATGGAGGCCACTCTGTCCTTTGAGCCCAGGAGGGTCCCAGATACACAGGCATCCAAGGTCTGCTGTGGGCATCCTGGGACTTTTCCCCAGAGCAGGACACAGCTCATCTTGGTCCCCCTCTTTTCCTTCCTTTCTTTCTTCCTTTGTTCCCACCCTCTCTCTTCCAATTCCAACCTAGGATTTCTTAGACGAGATTATTAATCTTTCCCAGAGGATTTGGTTTCTCTCTCCTGCTTCTCCACTCTTCACACGTGTGTGGACCTCAGGGCTCGGAAGCTAAGGAGCTCTTTCTTTCTTGCAGGCTAGAGGACGGACGATGGAGCCCAACATCTGCTTAAAAGGCACAGAAAGCAAAACCCGGGAATGTAACACAAAGAGGTGACCTCAGTCCCAGCACTTGTCACGTGGCACCGTGCCCAGTGTTCTGCAAAGGGCTGCTGGAGAATAAACGAGTGGGCAGGAGAATGAGAAAGGCAGGACCCCTGGCTCACAGGAGCTCCAATCCCAGCCACTGGCTGACCTCCCTCCAATGACCTAATCCCTTGAGGAAGGACAGATGAGATCATTTCTGGGACCCTTTCCAGCCCTGGCACACTGGATTTTGCATCTGCATAGGGAAAATAGGAAGAATAATACCGAGTTCCTCCACTGAACTTGAGGAGGGAGGAAGTCCCCAGGGCGGTTCAGCCTCTGCACACCATTGCATCCTCGTGCGTTCCTCTCTGTCAGAAGCTGTGCCAGTCGCCAGAGAAGACGGTTGGGAAACCCAGGCTGGGCTTTCTTTGGCTGCAGCCAGGAGAGTCCCTGGGTCCTCAGAGCCTCAGCTGCTTCCCAGTGCACGAGAGAAAAGATGGCGTCGGTGGAACGCAGCTGCAAGTGGCTTTCAGCGTGGAGAGGGCGGTGAGGGCCGGGACTGGCCAGGCAGCTGAGTGATGGTTTCCAGCTGGGGGCTTCGAAGAATTCTGGCGTGAACTGCTTTGGGATGCTTCCAGCTGAAGAAATGGCGTGTCGGCTTCCTGGGATGAACCTGTTCTTGTCTTCCAGGGCAAGCATCTTCTGGAATCACGCGGCTAGCTTCAAGAGGACAGTAGAGTAAAGTCACATGAGTTGGGAAGGGTTTGACTCTTACCTGAAGCTACCGTTGTCTGTCTCATGTCCTGGTCCCCAGAGCCTGAAACCACTGGGAATTCTCCTTAGTACCCTTGGTCTGCCTGAATTTGGCCCACGATGTCAGGAAAAAGAAGAGGCCAGAACACTCATTTCTATCCTTGCCCTACTAGTTAGTGGCTTTCTCTATTTCAACCCTCAGCTCCTGCCATGAGCCTCAGACCCTCCCCTATGAGCTGGAGTCCTTCCCCCTCCCCCTCCCCTCCCCCTTGACCTTTCACCTTAGGGGACTCCATCCACTGTCATGTTAGCCCCATCGATTCCCCTCAAAATGCCTTACTCTTGATAAGCTGTGTTGCCTTTTTTCTTTTTTGAGAAAGAATTAAAACTTTAATTAAAATATTATGGGTAGATGATAAACTGTATGGAAGCTGAAAATTTACAAACCTCTTAAACCCCGGAATCGCTGACTGTTCAGAAACT
Organism: Rattus rattus; assembly: GCF_011064425.1. NCBI lineage: Eukaryota > Metazoa > Chordata > Mammalia > Rodentia > Muridae > Rattus > Rattus rattus. The sequence goes on along the minus strand of NC_046160.1, from coordinate 100,740,743 downwards.
ATACAGATGGATCACAGGTGGTGGTAAACACCAGAAAGGGATCATGGATGGATCTGCACTGTTCTAGCTGCTCCGTATGCCACCTGTCTCTGAGGAAAACCTGACACCAAGCCAGGCTCACTCCGCCGGTGGCAGATTCAGTGGTGGTAACCCACCTATCCGTCCATTGGGCCTGCAGTTTTGATCTTTGACCCTTACGTCTGACAGATCTCATTGATTGGGGTGTCCTGGTGGCCAGTTATGCAGCCAATCAAACCATTTAGAATGGTGAACTCACGAGATGCAGTTTGAGCAGAGGCATCCAAACCTACCTAATAGCCTTTCACCTCTGGAGAGCAGGACTCAGTGATGCTGAACCCAGTGTTGCCATGGGTCCTGGGAAAACGAGACTGCTGCATTGTCTGTTGCCACAGCCTGGTCAAATCTGGGTGTAGAATGGCATGTTGTCCCCGAATGGTGTAGGCCTCTAGAGGTGGTCACTCCAGGTCAGGGTTGAGGCACATGGGCAGGGTGGTGTGGGGAAAGCTCCAACTGTCGCTGCCTATCCTGACCATAGGCAAAGATGACTGGAGAACTTGAAGGAGGGCTTGGGAAAGGGTGCAGGGGTAGGGGAGGGACTGGGAGAGAGTTTACAACATGATTACTCAGATCTGTTGGCATACTCACTGATAGGTTGCAGAATGTGAGTAATAATGATTGCTTGCTCAGTTGATTTGGGGAACATATTTCTGCCACCTAGACCTAAATTTGTCATTTCCTTGATCCTGCAACCACCTTTTCCAATAAGAGAGTCACACTGGCTAGGAAGGACCACCAGCCATAAGGTAATGGAGGGGGTCTACTGACAGCTGTGCTATTGGTCACAGCTCTGCTTTGTCCTCTTGTTCCAGTTGTCAATGAACGTAGGAAAGGCTTTGAGGATGGCATTAGTTTGTCCAGTGTCTTAGGGTTTTACTGCTGTGAACAGACACCATGACCAAGACAAGTCTTATACGTGACATTTAATTGGGGCTGGCTTACATGTTCAGAGGTTCAGTCCAGTATCATCAAGGAGGGAGCATGGCAGCATCTAGGCAGGCATGGTGCAGGAGGAGCTACATCTTCATCTGAAGGAAGACAGGAATAGACTAAGCCTCCTTGGGTAGCTAGGAGGAGGGTCCCTAAGCCCACCTTCCTTCCTAGGCCACACCTTCTAATCGTGCCACTCCCTGGGATGAGCATATGCAAACCATCACATGCAGCCAAAGTGATAATTCTCTCGGCACAATTCCCTCCTGAGAAGTGGGTATGTGTACTCTCCTCATGTATCTTCTTAGCGGCAGCTTCTCTTTTTAGCTCTATGATACTGCCAACTACCTTTCCACGCAGAAGTAACCTGGTTGACATTTAATCCACCTTCAGTCACACCGGTGTCCATGTCTAGCAGTTACGGAGCACTGGGCTTTCAGCGGTCACATCTTTGGTCACTGGAGGTGTTGAGTCCACAGAGGGGAGAAAGGAAGCTGGCAGGAAGGACAAGCCAGAGGCAGAACAATGGTGGAAAGGTGAGGGGTAGAGGAGAGGGGTGGACGAGGAAGGAGAAAAGAGACTCTCAGGGCAGGGTGGTAGCATAGGGCAGGCAGGTGGGCAAGAGGGGAGAAGACTGTGACTGCCGGCTGCTACTTCTGTTAGGGCATCATTCTTTTTCTTTTCTTTTCTCTTCTTTTCTTTCTTTCTTTCTTTCTTTCTTTCTCTTTTTCTCTTCCTTTCCCTTTTTCTCTTTCCTTCTCTCTTTCTCTCTTTCTTTCTTTCTTTCTTTCTTTCTTTCTTTCTTTCTTTCTTTCTTTCTTTCTTTCTTTCTTTCTTGACTTATTGTCATTTTAATCCCGTGTGTGTATATCTGTGTGAGAGTATGTGCATGTGAGGGTAGCTGCCCATGGACCCATGGAGACAGAAGAGGGCAGCAAACCTCACCGGTTGGAGTTGCAGGCAGTTGTGAGCTGCCTAGTGTTGGTTCCTGTCTGAACTTGCATCCTCTGTAAGAGAAGGACATGCATTTAGTCCCTGGGCCATTTCTCCAGCCCGCTCCATACATGTTTAAAGTCAGTCGCAGGCATATGCTGTTGGAATTGAAATGGAAACCTGAAGCTAAGCATATGTTCAAGCTAAGGGAATTTTCAGAGGAAGATCGAACCGTGACATTTAAGCAAATATTAATTGAACACATTAAGGATCTTATTTTGTTACTGTGAATGGAAACCGTTAAGACGTTAGAAGCAGTTCAATCGAGCAGTCAGAGCCGCACGAATGTACAGTACAGCCACGATGAAATCAACTTCCAAAGGGAGACACCCCTTGACTGACAATGGGGTCACATTTGATGCGTCCACTTATTTACACATGTGAGCATCACGGCTTAGCCCAGCCTGCCTTGAACCTGCTGAGACATGGCCGTCAGCTCACCATGTGGCACAGTCATCAACACAAAGGGTACTTTATAATAAACAATTGGTCATCCCCCCTCAGCTCGTGGAACATGGATACTGGAAATAAAAAAGCAGAATAACTGTGGGGACTTAGGACCTAGAAATGGGCACGCTGTAGACGAGACAGGATATAACAATATATACTACAATGTTCTAGGTTGCTTCCCAAACACTATGATCAAAAGCAGCTTAGAGGGCGAGAGGGTTTATTTCAGCTTACAGGTCACAGGCCATTATGGGACAAAGTTGGGGCAGGAACTCAAGGCAGGGGTCCTGGAGCAAGAACCACGAAGGAAGGATACTTACTGGCTGGTGCTGGCACCTGCTTAGTTAGCTGTTTATACAGCCAGGCTCACATGCACAGGCACAGCACCCACTCTTCATAGTGCATTGGGCACTTCTGCATCAATTGGCATTTGAGGAAATGTCCCATACACATGCCCACAGGCCAATCTGATGGAGACAATTTTTCAATTGAGGTCCCATCTTCCCAGATATGGTGGTTTGAATGAGAACTCCACTCTCCTCCCAAGCTCAAGTGTTTGAATGCTTGGTCCCCAGCTGGTGGAACTGTTTGGGAAGGATTAGAAGTGTGGCCTGGTTGAGAGGGTGGGCTTTGAGATCTCAAAGATAGTACTCTCTTTTGAGCGTGTTCCCCACCCCCTGTTTTACCTCCTCCCTGCAAATAAGGACGTAAACCAACAGCTATTTCTCTGGTGCTATGCTTGCCTGCTCCCCACCATGATGGCCGTGAACTTACTCTCTGGAACTGTAGGCCCAATACCCCTTTCTTCTATCAGTTTGCCTTGGTCATGGTATCTCTCTTCACAGTGATAGAAAAGTAACTATGACATCAGGTGACCCTGGTTTGTGTTAAATTGAAAATAAAAGCTAAGCGGGGTGCACATTCTCCAAATAATGCCGGCAGCACAGAGGACTGCTGTGTAAGCATTCTCCACATGGCAGTCTCGTGGCTGACCACAAGGCTGCAGCTCACTGCAGCCGCCTAGCATCCTGGGAAATCACCTTACTGCATAATGAGAGCCTAAGGAAAGATGACAATTCAAAATCTGAAGCGTGGTTTCTAGTGAGCTGGTGTTGCCGTCCCACCATTGGGAAAATAAAAAATCCTGACGTTTAGAAGCCCAGAGTGTATCTCAGCTAGTAGAATGCTTGCCCTGAGTTTGGGGCCCCACTAGCATGCACAAATCTGGGGATTTCACTCCTGAGCACCCCAGAAGCTGCCAGTCTGGGTACTGAAGGCTATCCACAGATCTTTGGCCCAGCCGGGTAGGAGGGTTCAAGCGAAGGGGAAAGGTCATGAGCAGGGTGCACTGGCTGCACTGAGCCAAGCCGGGCTGAGCCAGTGGGGGCTGGCTAGCCAGCGAGGGGAGTGCAGGGGAGCTTCTGTTGGTGAAAGCGTCTGGATCTCTTCCCAGGCAGTGTTACAGTTCTCAGACGACAAAGTAACTCTTACACACCTTCTGGATGGGACCTTATATACAGTTTTGGGGTGGGTTAGGGTCTGACAGTAAGTGCTTCCTATTGGCTTGGTCTGAGATGTTAGGGATGCCTCATCTGCATGTGGAGGGGTCTGGGAGCACTGCTCTTATGTGACTGATGGTCACAATTCTCTGTACGGGGGGCTGTGGCTATGTGACAGGGGCCTGGTGCCAGGAACAGGTAAAGCTCCTACTGTCCCTTCAGGGTCCCCAGATCTTCAAGCCTTAGCTCAACCTTACCAGGCTTCCTCTCATGGTCTCCACTCCATGATAAGCTGGGTGTGGTGTTGTACAGCTGTAATTCTAGCACTTGGAAGGTAGGAGAATCAGACGTTTGAGGTCATCCTTGGCTATACAGTAAGTTCGAGGATACCCGGGCCAGGCTTGGGGAGCCTGGGCTTCCCTATCTAAAAACAAAGTTAAAATCGTAATTTGAACCAGCGTTAAGTTGGAACCGACAGTAGAAAACGGTCTGTTCTCTTGCGGGATGGAAGAGGAGTCAGCTGAACCTCCACAGGACAGAACCGATCCACACGGCCTGCAAATCAAGATGAACAGAATGGAAAGGCTCTGAGTTCTCTCCAGTTACTGACGGGTAAAGCAGCTCAAAGGCCAGGAAAGCCCCCAGCGTGCTCTTAGCATCGCAAACGGATAACCTGCAGGGGTGGGCTTCAATGTTGCAGTTTTCAAGGGAACCGGGCTCCTCCCTACACCACATTTACAGAGCGAGCACTTAATACTCCCAGGCAGTGATTCAGCACACGGGGCTGATAATCTACTTGGGAATTTAAGACGGGGAGACTAAGCTCTTCCTCCAGCTGTCGGATCGATGGGATGGTCACTACATTTCTTCCCGGTGACATAGCAAATATTTAGAAATTGAGTCCTCTTGTAAAGTTTTCCTCTCGGGGAAAGTTTCCACTGTCTTAACAAGTTTGAAAGCCACCAGGCCACATCCAAGAGAAAACTATATTTATAGAAGAGAAAACCAAAATTCAGATTTGGCACCGAGCTGGTCTGGGGCCTTGCATTCGTTCATCGGATGATTTCAGGTTAGAAGACTGACTGGCTTTGAGACCAGGCGGAGGAGGAGTTTCTCTTTGGCTCTATTAGGTGACACAGAGGGCTTTCCTGGAAGGGTGGACTTAGGGAAGCAGGCTGTGACAGATGGCTTTCATCTCCGGTGCTCTGGAAATCTGCTCCCCAAACCCCTAATTGGATGCCGGGAGTTGTAAGCAAACACGGATCTATATTAAATCATTGTTCGCCGTCCCTAATTAGACCTTGGAATTTGGCTGAGTGCATCGTAGAGGATGTTCATTTGTTGTGTCGACAGGGACACTCAGCGTTTACAAATTTCTCTGTGGTAACTTGAGTCCCAGCATTGCTCCGGTGCTGCTGCCGGGACTGCCCCAAGCAGGTTCGCCCCTCAGCTGAAAGATGACGGCAAGGGGGATGGAGATCGGCTGGCTGCGAACTGTTTTCCCAATGCCCCCGCTTGACTGTAAAGTTCTAAAGTCTCTTTCTTCCATCAAATCAAGGAAGCCTTTGGAGGAGTTAACAATCGGGGCTCAGTTCCCCAAAGCCGGAGCCACGTGCCCGTGGCATTTCCCAGCCAATCTCCGTCTACTATCTCTTGGCTGTGGTACCGTCAAACCTCATATTCTTATTGGCACGGTCAGTTTCAAGGGCAGCTTTGTCTCCCCAAACAGAACGTGGCTCCAATTGGCCCTGCCACCAACAGCCTCAGGACTCCAGATGGAAAGAGTGTCCAAGCTTCCCGAACCTTGTAGCCCCCACCCCAGCTGCTTCAGTCACTGCCAGCAGCACACACGGTGTGCAGAGTCTATCAAAGGGTGGAAAGATTTGCTAACGGGGAACAGCGCATCTTTTCTTCCGCCTTAACCCCGTGTCATGTGAATGGAAAAAATATCCCTGCATCTGGCTGGGGGAGTTAAAGAGGTCAAGGCCAAAGTAGCTGGGAGGCTCCATTTTTTATCAAAGATGGCGTCCGGAGGAGGCAATTTTGACTGCCAAGGAAAATCATAACTTTTTGCTGTGACTATAGCTAGTGACTATCTTCTTTTTTTTCCTTCCTTTTCCAAAGATATCTTTAAGGAACCCCAAGTATTGGCAGGAATCTTTTGACAGGGAATGGGGAGGCAGGGAGAGCTGTTTTCCATAAGGCCAGAGCAAAGCCTATTGTATTTAATGTGTGTGTCCTGAGGGAGAGGGGGATAAAAGGATTGGGAGCGCTTGTCTGTCAGCCACATCCTCATTCGACCGCCACTGGAGAAAGGAAGGGAGAGAACAGGGTGGGAGATTTCTGAATTTGAGAAGCAAAGTTTTAGCTGTCATAGGTCACATGACGGAACCGGGAATGTGGTGTGGGCGGCAAAGGGTAGAGTGTTTGCCCTGCAAGAAAGAAGACCTGAGTTGGAATCCTCAGCACCATATATAAGCCATGTGTGTGCCTGCTTCTATGACCTTAGTGCTGGGGGGGGGGGCGGGGACAGGAGGATCCTTGGGCTTGCTAGCCAACCAGCCTAGTCAAATGGTGACCTTCAGGTTCAGTGAGAGCCTGTCTCAAAGAGTAAAGTGGAGGGGCTGGAGAGATGGGTCAGTGGTTAAGAGCACTCTTTCAGAGGACCTGGGTTCGGTTCCCAGCACCTGCATTATGGCTCATAATCACGTGTAACTCTATTTCTCTTTTGGCATCTACGGGCACCAGGAATGAATGTGGTGCACAGAGATTCATGCAGGCAAAGCATCTGCACACATTAAATATATTAAAATCAAATTTAAAATTGTAAAGTAAGGTGGAGAGAGAGGAGAAAGACATTCAGCATCAACCTCCGGTCTGTGCACAGACACGTGCACACACGTACACATAAAGGTCAAGTGGCAAGACAGCCACTTCTTCTAATGCCATCCCAATCTGGCCAGCCTGTGGGATGCCTCTGCCTGGAATCTTCCAGGGGCCTCCCTTTCAATACCCATCCCGTTACAGAAGTAGCTAGTGTCTGGATAACCTTTTTTTTTTTTTTTTCCATTCTTTTGTGTGCAAAGTTGTTTTTCTGTGTTTTGATCACAGGTTGATTTTCTTTTTTAAATTTTAATTAGATATATTTCTTTACTTACATTTCAAATGCTACTCCCCTTCCCAGTTTCCTGTCCATAAGCTTCCATTCCTTCCCCTCCTCTTCCCCTGCACTGTATTCCCCCATCCATCCCTCTTACTGTCCCCCCATATTCCCCGGCACTGGGGGTCCAACCTTGGCAGGACCAAGGGCTTCCCCTTCCACTGGTGCCCCAACAAGGCTATTCTCTTCTACATATGCAGTTGGAGCCCTGGGTCAGTCCACATATAGTCTTTCAGTAGTGGTTTAGTCCCTGGAAACTCTGGTTGGTTGGCATTGTTGTTCTTATGAGCTTGCAAGCTCCTTCAACTCTTTCAATCCTTCCTCTAATTCCCCCCAAGGGGGTCCAGTTCTCAGTTCAGTGGTTTGCTGCTAGCATTGACCTATGTACTGGACATGCTCCGGATGTATCTCTCAGGAGAGATCTATGTCCGATGCATGCATTTTTTAGCTTTATCAATCTTATCTAGTTTTGGTGGCTGTATATATATGGGCCACATGTGGGGCAGGCTCTGAATGGCCGTTCCTTCAGTCCCTGCTTTAAATTTTGCTTCCATATCCCCTCCTATGCATATTTTTCCCCTTTTAAAAAGGAGTGGGAGCATCTGCATTTTGGTCATCCTTCTTCTTGAGCTTCCTGTGGTCTGTGGATTGCATCTTGGGTAATTCGAGCTTTTGGGCTAATATCCACTTATTAATGAGTGCATACCAAGTGTGTTTTTCTGTGATTAGGTTACTTCACTCAGGATGATATTTTCTAGTTCATTCTACTTACCTATGAATTTCATGAAGCCATTGTTTTCGATAGCTGAGTAGTACTCCATTGTATAAATGTACCACATTTTCTGTATCCATTTCTCTGTTGAAGGGCATTTGGGTTCTTTCCAGCTTCTGGCTATTATAAATCAGGCTGCTATGAACATAGTGGAGCATGTGTCTTTGTTATATGTTGGAACATCTTTTGGGTATATGCCCAAGAGAGGTATAGCTGGGTCCTCAGGTAGTGCAATGTCCAATTTTCTGAGGAACCTCCAATCTGATTTCCAGAGTGGTTGTTCCAGTCTGCAATCCCACCAACAATGGAGGAGTGTTCCTCTTTCTCCACATCCTAGCCAGCATCTGCTGTCACCTGAATTTTTTATCTTAGCCATTCTGACTGGTATGAGGTGGAATCTCAGAGTTGTTTTGATCTGTATTTCCCTGATGACTAAACAGATGATGAGGATTCCCAGGTCCTCTGATGATGTTGAACATTTCTTTAGGTGCTTCTCAGCCATTCGATAATCCTCAGCTGAGAATGTTTTGTTTAGCTCTGTACCCCATTTTTAATAGGGTTATTTTGCTCTCTGGAGTCTAACTTCTTGAGAGTTTTTTTGTATATTTTGGATATTAACCTTTTATTGGCCATGTTGCACTTCCTTTGCCTCATCTGCTTCGAAGTCAGGTGGGAAGATTGTAAGGGTGCAGGCTGGCTCACATAATAAAACCACTGTTCCTTTGGAGTTAAGAGGTGGAATTAGCCTAATGGTTTTTTTCTTTGGAGAGGGGAAATGTTCACAGGACTTAGTTAATGGAGAGAAGAGACAATCCTTCTGCCATGTTTGCCCTTCCCATCCTCAGAAGCAGTGTGAAGTTCATGAGCACAGCCCTGCAGCCAGCAAGAACCTGCCCTGTGTCAGGGTCAGAGCAGGTGAGGAGGGATGCGGGCCGGAGACCTAGTTTTGCCACTCCAAAGGCTCCCTTGTGTGGAGCCAGGACAGACTGAAGGCCAGGGCCCTTTCTCTGTAGAACTGGTTCTCTGCCGTGACTGTGTCTGCTGCCAGGACAGCTGCGTGCTGGTGCAGACCTGCCATTTGTCAGAGGCTGTTCCCAGAGGCCCTGGAGACAGCCACTTTTGTTGAGGTCTGCTAGAGGAAGTCAGCTTTTCAAAGGCAGGGAAGCCCTTTGGCTTGTTAAATGGAAAAGGACAATGAGCTCTTTTCCTTACTGCGAGAGACCCAGGGAGCTCAGGCTTAAAAGTATTGTTTTAAAGAATACACAGATAAAAAGCAATGGCCACCAGTTCAATAAGAAGAAACCATCGGGTCTCATCGGCGCCCGACAGAATGTAGCAGCTGCCTGCTGCTTTCATTTTGTTTTGTTTTGTTCTTTTACATATTAAGCTTTTGCATACATTGCACGGTTCACAATCCAATGGTGGAGTGGATTTGGAACTTTTCATTGAACGTTTTCCTGTATAGTTGTGTGTCTGTGCGTACATACATGTGCATGAAGGAGTGCATGCACACATGCTTGTGAAGGTCATAGTTCGATGTCAGGTGTTTTTCACAATTGTGCTTCACCTTACTTTTTTTTTTTATTGAGGCCGTATAATACTAGCATATCTAATTCCAGCAGGCTAACAGACAGTGCTTTTTTATTTCTGTGGGTATATGTGCATGAATGCATATATGTGCATGTATATGCGTGCACGGAAGACCAGAGGTCAACACCAGATCTTCCCCTATTGATCGCTACCTAATTTTTTTGAGGCAATATCTCTCAGTGAACCTGGAGCTCACCGGTTAGCTAGACTGGCTGGCCAGTGAGCCCCCAGCATCCTCCTGTCTCTTCCCTCCCAGTCCTGGGGTTATGGGCGTGCGCCGCTGCACCCAACCTTGGATGTGGACTGTGATCGCTCAGGCTTGTGTGTCAAGCTCTTCACTGACTGAGCCATCTCCTCAAACACAGAGGGCATTCATTTAGAGTTGACTCTTCCCCTGATGTTAGATACCCAGATAGTGTCTCTTTACTGAGCCATAGTGGATGATGATTAACATCCATGACCAGATAATCTTGCTTGAAGAACGAATGGTGAATGTCAAGAGTTAGCAAGTGATGGAGTGAACTCCTAAAATAGCTCTCAATTCTCTTGGTTTAAGACCTCTTTAGAGGCGAATGGCTATTAAGAGCCTGCATTTTGAGCCTCGCCTTACTATACTAGAAATTGTAAGTGAAGACCCGAAGTCTCATTAAGATGTTTTGAAATAATATAAAAGTACAAATTATATACGTTAGTATAGAACCCCATCATTTACACATTTCTATGAGCGATAACTGTAATTTTTCACAACAGAGACTTATACCACTGTTGATACTGTTTTATGATTTTGAAAACCTCTTTTATAGATGACATAGATTGTCACACAAGTTTCTTCTATATTGTTTTAAACGCATGAAAATAGTCTGCTCCTGTATAGATAGATAATATGCTGTGAAAGAAAGAGTATCCTGTGGGGTCTTTATATTGGTGTGTGTGTGTTTGTGTGTGTGTGTGTGTGTGTGTGCGCGTGCGTGCGCGCGTGTATGCGTGCGTGCGTGCACTCGGGAGAGAGAGAGAGTACGAGGTAAGTCAGAGTTTAATTATCTGTTGTCTTTCTTTATTGCTCTCCACCACAGGCTTTAAGACAGGGTCTCTCACCGAACATGGAGTTCACAGACTGCCTAGAGCCCCAGGCACCCTCTTGTCCCTCTTTTCCTAGGGCCTGGGTTATAGGCCTGTGTGCAAGGCTGTTGGATCTGATCTCAGGTTTTCAGGCTTAACTAAGCAGCGAGCCCTTTACCCACTGCGTCATCTGCTACGGATTTTGCAGTATTCTTCCCTTGGAGGTTTAGATGATGGCGTGAGTTCAGGCCCCTCCTCCCACGAGGTCGATTTACTTTATAGATCCTACAGTGAGTCAGATAGCTAAGAAGGCCCCAGGAGCAGGCTCCTAGCTGAAGACACCCAGCTGTCTTACAGCCTGTAATTTACTTCAACCAACTTGGTGCTTTAAAATATATACTTTTAAAATTTAAATTACATGTTTGTAGGGGAGGTGGATGTTGATCAGAAGCTCAAAAAGAAACCCCAGACTTCAAGATATGCTCTAACCAAGAACTAACTAACCTCACACAAACCCCCAAGACAGCAGTGGGTGTATAGCTGGTTCTGCTTATGCAACTCCTGTCTCCACTGTTTGTGCTCCAGCAGAGGTACAGACATCCTAACACTGCACCGTGTTTAGAAACGGAACACACTCGCATCCTCTCTATTGGGTAAGGTTTTGGGGAACGTTGAAAAATGGAACCGGTCAGGAAGAACTCATAAATGATGTGGGTCTTGCTGACTTTGGGTACTGTCTTCTGTAAATGTGGGATTAGCAAAATAAAAACAAATCTAGGCTGGGTGGTAGTGGCACTTACCTTTAAATCCAGCAACTCTGGAGGTAGAAGCAGGTGGATCTCTGAGTTCAAGGCCGGCCTGGTCTACAGAATGAGTTCCAGGACAGCTAGTATTACATAGCGGAAACCCTGTCTGGAAAAACACTCCCATCCCAACAGATATGGTCTCTTGTGCGCTGTGTGGAAGCACCTGTCAATAAAAAGCTGATGACCAATGAGCTGAGGCAGGATTAGAAGGTGGGACATCAGGCAGAAAGAGAGAGGAATTCTGGGAAAGAGTCAAGAGAGGGAGATTCAATCAACTCTGATGAAGTCAGACAGGTGAAACTGAGGAGCGATAACCAACCATGTAGCAGACATAGACCAAATAAACGGGTTATGTAAGTGATGAGTTATCTGGGGAATGAGCCAAAGCTTATGGATTAGATATTTATTTATAAATAATTAAGTCTCAGAGATGGGAACAAAGAGGACAGGTAGTTTATACATCCCAACAACAATAACAACAACAACAACAACAACAGTACGAGAACACCCCTTCTCGTTCTGTTTAAACATGTGTCAGACTTTGGTAAAGGCAAAGAATTTATGCAATCTGAGGAGAAACAAGGGTAAGTGACTGGACATTTTGAAAATCATTTCTCTATTAATTAAATTGATCAAGTTGGAAGCCTGCCATCTGGTGGTGAACATATGTATTGCTGTTCTGCACAGCCTCTTGGGCTGAGATTTTAGAATCCCTGTGCCCCTTCTTCCTCACCTCACCCTCCTTAATTACAGAAAAGAGAACACATTTCTGATTTAGCTGATTATGTGAAGAGGTGGGGGATGGTGGCCTCGGAGAAACTCTGACATCCATTGTAAATTGCTCCAAAATTCTGCCTGCAGTTTTGCCAGGCTTTCAGTGCCTTGGGTTCGAACTGTCTATTAGATCCTGTCTCTGCCTTTAAACTTCAGGTTGCAAATGGCAGTTATTAGCTGGAACACCTTCTTAGAGTATGTGGGAAAGGAGGATGGTTTGTGGGAGCATTCCCTGTTGCCCGTTGTTTTTTAGGTACCTTACTCCTGAGGTAGGCAGAAGCAGCACTGAAGGCTTGGTCAGATGAAGCGATGTCCTGGGGTGTGGGGGAACAACCTCAGGAACAGGGAGGAGCCCTTCTTAAAGGAACACGCCTCTATTACCTAGGTTGGTCAAGTTCTTATACCCGTCCCCTTCCCCGCAAGGTCCCACGCCCCCGCTCCCGCAGCCCCCTTCACTACTACACCCTGGATAGAAGGAACTGCTGTGTAAGGGGTGTGGTCCTCTCACCCTGCTGGGCACAGGTTCTCTGCAGAGGAGAAGCACAGGGAACCGGCTGTGCTGGGGTCTGGCTTCTCTCCTCATTGCTCCATTTCCTCACCCAGGAAGGTAGCTGTGTTTCAGAAAGATGATTTAGAACAGAAAATTCAACCCTAGCTGGGCTACTCTTGTTACCGTATTTTGGTGCCATTTATTCCCACATTGGGAGCAAGTCATACGGGAACACTTCATTTTTAAGGATGACACCTGATGGCCTGAGACCAGCCTCGCCGTGAACATTGCGATGTCCGTTGGCATGCTTGCAAACACAGTGCTTCACTCTGCTTCCTCTGATCCCTGTGCTGTGACCCTGGGTCATGCAGTGAGTTCTCTGCCTTTTACCGCTTTCAAGCCATCGGCGGCTTACGCCCTTTTGTTCCCAAATCCACTTGCCAACCCAGCTGGTTAGCATTTTGTCTTTCTTTTGATATCGATCACAATCAATCCAGGCCCAAGGTTTCCATTCTCTATATCTATATCTAATATAAACATATTAATTATTTTATTTTAATATATAATTATATTAAATATATAATTATATTTTATAATAACACTATTAGAACATATAATTATAATAATTAAAATATATTCTATATAATACTGTATATTTATCATCTGTAACATTATATATAATATATGATATTACAATATATAATGTAATATAAATATATGAGTATATATTTCTATTATATTATATATAATACATATATCAGATATATGTATTATATATATAATGCAGGTTTTAAAAATTCATATATATATTAAACATATATATTTAATTAACTGAATTGCTAAGAGTTCTAGCACGACACTGGATGGAAGCCGTGGTAGCTGACATACACATCTAGGTTCTGACATTAAGATCGTAGTGGAATCCTAATGACAGGGTCTAACAGTGCCATGAGATGGCTCAGCTTGCTGCCAGATATGACAACTTGACTCCAGTCCTAGGCTCATGGGGTGGAGAGAACCAACTCCTGCAAGTTGTCCTTTGACCTCCACATGTGTACCACATCATATATGCAAGCTATAAACACACATGTACCCGTATGAAAATTTTTAAAAATTAAACATAGTGCATAACACAATATTACAGTGTGTCACTGGCAAATCTAAATGATGTCCTCTTTAAGACAAGGATTTAAAAAAAGAAATCCCCAGAACTTCACTGCCTTTCACTCTGTCCAATTTAGTTTGAGCCCTTTTCCTTTTGTTTTTAAAGTTCAGAACTGTCTCTCTCTGTGTGCGAACATATGTTTGTTTTACATGTGTTGTTCTTATGCTGGGAGAGATGTAAAGAAATGGGGTATTCAAAAGGCTGTTCAAAGGTGAAGGATCCCCTCTTCTACATAAAGTCCAGTCTCAGTGGAGCTGGGAGTAGGCAGCACTGAAGAGACTATGGGGATTCCGCATGTCCTACCTTGTACTTCAGACCCTTTGTTCCCTACTCTACTTGGCTGGCTACCCACAGCCTCTCTCTTGGATCTGTTGCTGTTATTGTCATTGCTGCTACCTAGGGTGTTAAGCACACTAAGGAGGTACCAGACCATGGAACTATAGCCCCATAGCTTTTTTTCTCTCTTCCTTTTTTCCTTCCCTGATCCTTCCCTCCCTTCCTCCCTCCCTCCCTCCTTCCTCCCCCCTCCATCTTTCTGTCTGTCTCTGTTTTCTTTGAAACAAGGTTTCTCTGTGTGCATCCCTGGCTGTCCTAGAACTTGCTCTGTAGACCAGGCTAGCTTTGAACTCTGAGATCTGCCTGCCTTTGCCTCCCAAGTATTGGGATTAAAGGTGTGCACCACCACCCCTAGTTTATTTTCTCATCTTGTATCTTCTTCTCAAAAGTAAATTTCCTTTGAGATGCTAGTTGGAATTTAATGCACTCTAGCAAGAACATTTACTTTTCGCTAGGGAGTGACCTATCGCAGAAAAGCACCCGAGAACTCAAGAGAGATGAGCCTGAGGTGCTATTTTAGACATAAAAATAGATAAATGCCAAACAAAATAAATGAGAATTTCACTTTCTGTTTCTAGGCAACTTGGTGAGAATTGTGTCTGTCTTCCCATAAAGCAATGGCCATCTAGCCTACATCTGAAGTTCTTCCCACTCCCCACCCTCACCCGGGCTTTCTTCCCATAGATACACGATTATCTGTTGGAGCCAGTGGAGCTCTGCTCTCTCGAATTCATAAGAAAGAGGGATGAGAGTGTTCTGAGATGCCACATCCAGAGAGCCTCCAGCCCTGTAAGAAGCTCTTAGCACCTCTTTTCCGTGTGTTTGTGTGTGTGTGTGTGTGTGTGTGTGTGTGTGTGTTTGTGTGTGTGTGTGTGTGTGATCTTCAGTGAGTCAACACTCCCTGCATACCACGCTGAACTGGATCAGATAGTGTTGTTTTCGAGTGTACAACGAAGGGGCTGGTGGCAATGATTCATGAAGATGGTGATGATGATGGTACTGATGGTGTTGAAGACATTAGTGATAATTATGATTGTTGTGATGGGAAGATGGTGGTCATGAAGATGGTGGTGAGGACAATGGTGATAAAAATGGTGGTGGTGATGGTGAGAAGATGGTGCTGGTGGCAGTGATGGTAGTGATTGACTGTGAAGGTGACGGTGGTGGTACTAGTGACGATGGCTTCTATGATGTATCCCCTATCCAGTGCCAATCTCTGTGACAGTCACTTCACATGCTATAGGTCGCCCATACGAACTACTCTACAAAGTAGGTGTAATTCGGTTTTACCAATCTGGAGAATTAAGTACTTATTAGGTACTTAATCTTATTCTTGAGCGAGACCTCCAGACGTTTGATCATACATGCATGCCCTGTCATAAAGAATTTCTGAGGACATGTGTGCACTTCTGCTTGTGTCTACCTGTCTATCTATAAAACATAAACGAGTGCCACACACTCATTAGTTATGATCTCAAGGCACAGAGTATGCCTTGGGCAAAGTTTACCGTGAGTAATAGCAGATGTAAATCCACACTTCAAATTGTCTCCCAGATAATTTTTCATATTTTTCTGTTGCCAATTGCTTGTCAGATGTGATTAGATCAACATTATTTTTACCTCATCGTATCGATGACAAAGAGCTTGTAGCAGGCGTGGGGGGGAGGTTCCGGCTCTCATTTTTCATGTCAACTTGTGGTTAAGCTACAATTTCTAATTTTCCTTTTTGTGAGGGTAATTCAGTTAGAATTAGGTAATATTGCGTGTAAATTTACTTAACCAAGCAAATACAACTGCCTGGGGCCAGCATGTGGGCATTCAGGAAGCTCACCCAGCCCAGTACCCATTACCTTCCTCCCTCTTTGGGATCCCTAATTACTACTGACCTGCCATTTCAGTGGCCCCAGGACATGCAGACCAAGATAGCGACAGTGTGAAATTTTCATTACACTCAAGCAAAGCTTAATACTTTCTTTTGGAGGCCTATGCAGGGGAAGTTGGCAAAGCATTGGACCCTGAGGTCTAAACACGGTTTTCTCCACCTGTCTCCTGCTCCTTCCATAGAAGACAGACCACTTTGAGGTCACTTTGGATTTTCATCTGATCTTTCCAGCAAAATGGCCCAGGAGTCAAGGGCACCCTATTTGTCTTTCCCATCCTTCTGCGTTGTTTGTTTCATGTTCCTCGGCCTTCCACACCCCTACCACCCACGGTTAACTTTGAATTAGTAGGAAAAAACCCTCAAGAGAAATAGAGAGACTTCTGGTCTTTTTTTTTTAGTCCTAAAAAGTATCTGTGTTTTGCTTGACTCCAGCCCAACCTATCTCTGTGATACCAAAGAACTCAATAAATGTCTGTTGAACAAATGAAGGGAGGAAGCAGAGAAGGAATGATGTGCATCTTGGGGTGCCTGGGGTATTTGAAAAGACATGGCAAGTCTAAGCAGGATGGAGTAGTGGGACCCAGATACAGAATCAGGGGGGCTTTGAAGTCTCCACACATCTACCTTTGAAAATTAAATGACATCTAACCTTGGTCAGCATGTGGAAGGACACTTTTTGTTCAAAAAAGAAAAACGGTCCAGTACACTGTGATAAGACCATTTCCTCTCTCTCAGCGTCTCCTTTAATGTCAGGTCTGAAATATGAAGTCATTAGGGGATATTAAAACAGTGCTGACAAACTAATTAACAAAAGACATTACGCCGGATGGGCTCAATTTATCCTTTTTAATGGTTCTTATAAATGGGTACCGCCAATTAAAATTAATAAAGATTTACCAGCGATTGCCCGGTGTACATTGCTAAGAAGCACCGCTGAAGGTCGCCTTAAAGTCAGCTTTGTCAAAGCGGCGAGTTCAGCTCTGCAGTGCCAGCCCCACTGAGTCCCCGGCTTTGTTGTTTGACCTGATGCTTCTCATTCTTAATCCACTTCCCTCACTCCACCAACATCTCCACACTGTCCCAGATAGAGATGCTCAACACTTCAACACATACAGGAAACACACAAGACCCCCGGGTTGACAGCAGCCATCTGATTTGTCATAGGGTTGCATGGTAACTATCACGTCTGCAAAATGGCTTCCTGGTAAATTTGCAAAGCCTAGTTTTTTGAGGACCTGACATCACGTCCATTGTCCCAGTTTGGCTGGTTTGAAACTTTCCCAATGTCTTTGGATGCTTGGGAGAGACCCATCAGTGGCGATGTCCGGAAGTATGGATCTGAGAATGCCACCAGATAGTTGTCTCTAAGTAGGTTTGGGTGGAGTTCAGAAAGGGGGGGAATGACCACTGTCAGAAACCCTTCTGGGCACCTGCTTTAAAAGTGCAAGTCGGACTGGCAAGATGGCTCAGACAGTGAAGTGCTTGCGGTATAAACACGAGTACCTGAGGCTGATCCCCGGAACCTATGTAAAAAGGCTGGATATGGTAGACTCACATGTTTGTAATCCCAGGCCTGGGGGAGACGGATATAGGGATATCCCTCGGATTTAGTAGCCAGCCAACTATCCTAACTATCTTGGTGAACTCCACGTCAGTGAGAGGTTTGTTTAAAAAACAAACCAAGGCAGTAGCCTCCTGAGGCATCACACCTGAGGGTGACCCCGGGGCTCCACCTACATCTCACGTAAGCACGGGTCAGTGCAGCCCCTCCCCCACCTCTGGGCTCCAAAGGAACATTGCCAGCATCTCATGTGAGCACAAGTCAGCGCACTTTCCCCACTCCTCACGCATGCACGCACGCACGCACGTACGCACGCACGCACGCACGCACGCACGCACGCACGCACAAACGTCCTCCATAACCACCTTTTAGTTATTTCCTTCTCTTCATTCCTTCCTTGCTTTCTTGCTTTCTTCCTTTTGAGACAGGGTCTTATGAAGCCCAGGCTGATCTGGAACTTACTGTGTAGCCAATTCTGGCTTTGAAATCCCGATCCTTCTGCCTCTTTCTCCTGAGTGCTGGAATTACAAGCACCATCATATGTCGCTTCCTTTTCTTTTTCAGTGTTTCCCCTTGTGTGTGTAGATATACTGTGCGCATGTCTGGTGTCCGTGGAGGCTAGAAAAACGTGTCATATCCTGCAGAGCTGCAGGCAGTTGGGAGTAACCATGTGAGAGCTGGGAACCAAACCCCAGTCCCCCGCAAGAGCACCACGTGCTTCCTTAGCCATCATTCCAGCCCGTGTGATTTCTTCCCCCTTTCTCTCTTCTAAAGATTTATTTATTTTATATACATGAGTACACCGTTTCAGTCTTCAGACACACCAGATGGCTGTGAGCCACCATGTGGTTGCTGGGATTTGAACTCAGGACCTCTGGAAGAGCAGTCAGCGCTCTTAACCACTGAACCATCTCTCCAAGCTTCCTCAATTTCTTTCTCAAAGTAAAAGATTATTGCTTGTTTATTTGGGACTCTTTCCCAGTGGACTCTATCTCTTCTGTTCAAAGCTTTGGGTATTGCAGGGTAAGAGACCAGGTCATCACCCAGAGAGGAAGCTCTTGAAGGTGAAAGCCATGAAGTTGCAACCCAAGGACCCTGAACACCAGAGCAGCCACAGTGTGCTTTAAAGATACCACAGGCCCCATCCCCCTCGGCTTGAAGCTCCCAGAACAGGAGTCACTTGCTAGGTCCCATGCTAGGTCTTGAGCTCGGCTGCAGAGAACCCCATTTTAATGATACTTCCCAGCTTCTTGATGACTTTCTGGAGTCAGACCAACTATGTGGCATCCAGGCTCTGGAAGCATAGGACTGGGAACTCAGCAGTGAATAAATAGGGCAGGCAGGGGCATGAAGCTCCTCAGATTTCGCCAGTGAGCTGGCTAACTTGTGCATCACCTTGGTTGGAATCCAGATAACTGGTCAGATATTGTTCTGTGAAGGTGCTTTCAGCTGAGAATCTGAAAGCTGAGTGAAGTCAACTGCCCTACGCCATATTCCAGTCAGTTGATGGTGTGAATAGAACCAAAGGTGACCTTTCCACGAGAGATGAGGAATTCCTGTGCATGATGACAGTTGGGCTTGGCAGTGCCGACTCCTTACAAGTCTATGATGTATGTATGTATGTATGTATGTATGTATGTATGTATGTATGTATGTGCCTACCCACCTACTTATCATCTGTCTGTCTGTCTGTCTTCTGTTGGTTCTATTTCTCTTGAGGACCCTGAATAACACACAAGGGTCCAACAACAGTCACCTGTTGAAAATATGGGGGTGGGTGAGTAATATTGCCCTGATTCTTGGTCTATGTGACTGGAAGGAAGTTGGATTTGCTGAAAGAGCTTCAGAGAAACTCAATCTCTCCAGTTTCTCCAGAAAAGGATAGGATCTGGAAGATGCACACTTACCTTAAGAATGAGAAAAGTAGGGGTTGGGGATTTAGCTCAGTGGTAGAGCACTTGCCTAGCAAGCTCAAGGCCCTGGGTTTGGTCCCCAGCTCCTAAAAAAAGAAAAGAAAAAAAAAAGAATGAGAAAAGTATCAGCACACAGCAAGGTCTGCTACTTCTAGACCTTCCAGGGTTGGAGAAGCTACAGCTAGCTGGGCCGTGTCTGTAAAACTTGGGTTGCACTGAGAAGAGAACTCTCATAGAGAGGGGGAGACCGGCCCATTCTCACCTCAGAGGGTCACCAGGTGGGATCCCCCCCCAGCACATCCCTCCTCACCTAATCTCCAACTCTATGTGGCAGAGTGGGAAAAGGGCAAGGTAGGCATTCTGTCACAGAGCTGTGAAGGCCATAGGAAAAAACGGTCTAAGGCAATGAATTATGGGTAATGTGACCTCCAGAGAGCTTGCCTCCCCAATGGGCATTAACCATACTCTTAACCGTGCGTTTTATTGTTCCCCTTCTAGCACACACAGCAAGTTACTTGTGTGAAGTACTTCCGAAACAACAGAGCGAGAGTAAATGGGCCCATGAGCTTCTTTTATCTGAAGCTGGGACACAAACACTGTTTGAAGGCCAGAGGGGCAGAGTCCCTGGAACAGCCTGAGGATAGTTTCAGAGGGAAACGGATCCGGCAATTCCTTCAGCCTATCTAACCCTTTAACATTTTTTTTTTAAATTTACGATTGTGTGTGTGTGTGTGTGTGTGTGTGTGTGTGTGTGTGTGTGTGTGTGCACGCACATGCATTTACACATGCACACATGTAACTGCATGCATGCATGCATGCATGCCACAACATGCATGTGAAGGTCAGAGGACAACTTGGAGGAGTTGATTCTTCCTTCTACTGTGTCATCCCTTGGGACTGAACTCAAGTCATTTATCATTAGTAGTAGTAGCCAGTCAACCATCCTAACTATCTTGGTGAACTCCAGGTCAGTGAGAGGTTTGTTTAAAAAACAAACCAAGGCAGTAGACTCCTGAGCCATCACACCTGAGGGTGACCTCTGGGCTCCACCTACATCTCACGTAAGCACAGGTCAGTGCAGCCCACCCCCACCCCACCAAAGGCCACAGGAGCCTTTAACCACTTGAGCTATGTCATGGCCTCCACACACCAACCACTTTCTGAAAAATAAACTTAAAAAAATATCAGGGCTTTATGATGCTCAGGCTGGACTAAAACTTGTTTATAGCTAAAGCTAGTCTTGCCCTCAGAATCTCCCACTCCCACCCTCTCAGTGCTGTAATTACAGGCATGAATTAGAAACTGTGTGTCTTATATTAGTAGCCAAGCCTGTCCTTTGGCTCCTATATCAGTAACTTTTCTTGGCAGCTGGACTGCACAGCTGGGACTTCTCCCATCCTCACAGTTTTGCTGACAGGAAGTAGAGAATCCCAGGATCAACTAAAGCTCAGCCCCTCCCCAGGATCCAGAGCAATGGTAAGTAGAGAGAGTTTCAGATTCACAGCTTTCTTATGTAACCTATGACCCTGTATATGGGGAATCCATTCATCACCCACCCACCCATTCATCCACCTACCCACCCATCCACCCATCTATCCACCCACCCACCCATCCACCTACCCACCCATCTACCCACGTACCTATCTATCCATCCATCCATCCACCTATCCATCTATCCACCCACCCACCTATTCATTCATCGTTCACCCATGCACCCTCACAGCCACTCATCCATCCACCAATCTCATCCATCCATCCATCCATCCATCCATCCATCCATCCATCCATCCATCCATCCATTTACCCAGAGTCCTTTAATATGATGGAAAAATAAAAATATTTGGGGTCAGGAGAATTGTGTTCTGGGGAAGTGGCAGAGTCATGGCACTGTAGAAAGCTGTGGACAAAAGACATGCGTTCAAGTATAAATGCTGTGATGCCTTTGCTATGTGACCACATAGAATTTGTGACTTTACTGAGTAGTAAAGTTTCCCCCACTTTCACTGTAAACATTAAAAAGGTACAGACTCTAAGCAAAGCTGACGTAGATTCTCTGAGCCGTCCGTATATCCGAGACTCTCTAGGTGGCCGCCCCACACCTGACCGTTTCTGCTCTAAGATGTCATACCAGGGTACCAATCTGTCCTAGAGTCAGGCTGTCCCTAACTGCTTGAGAAGTGGGGCTTTCTGCTGTGTCATCTTCCATTGTCCCTCCATCCACTCCTGGCCTTTTTATTTTCACATGGAGAGATCTGTCCTCTCTGATCTAATCACACTCAAAATCAGTTCTGTTTTGAGAAACTTTTCTTTTTTCCTTCCTTTCTTCCTTTCTTTCTTTCTTCCTTCCTTCCTTCCTTCCTTCCTTCCTTCCTTCCTTCCTTCCTTCCTTTCTTTCTTTTTTTCTTTCTTTCTTTCTTTCTTGTACAGCATTCTGCCTGCATATGTGACTGCAGGCCAGAAGAGGGCACCAGATCTCATTACAGATGGTTGTGAGCCACCATGTGGTTGCTGGGAATTGAACTCATGACCTCTGGAAGAGCAGTCAGTGCTCTTAACCACTGAGCCATCTCTCCAGCCCTTGAGAAACTTTTCTTTCCACCCCTGTGCCCTAAAACTTGATATAGTCTAGACTCTGAGAGCAGAGACGAGCCCTTTCTTTTTTTTTTTTAAATTGGATATTTTATTTATTTACATTTATGTTATTCCCTTTCCTGGTTTCCCCTCTGCAAACTCCCTATCCCATCTCCCCCTACCCTGCTTCTGTGAGGGTGTTCCCCCACCCACCTACCCACTCCCGCCTCACCACTCTAACTTCCTCTACACTGGGGCGTCAAGTCTTCACAGGACCAAGGGCCTCCCCTCCCATTGATGCCAGATAAGGCCCCTTCAGCTCCTTCAGTCCTTCCCCTAACTCCTCCATTGGGATCCCTGTGATCAGTCCGATGGTTAGCTTCGAGCATCCACATCTATATTGGTCAGGATCTGTCAGAACCTCTCAGGAGACATCCATAGCAGGCTCCCATCAGCAAGCGTTTCTTGGCATCGGAGATAGTGTCTGGGTTTGGTGTCTGCATGTGGGGTGGATCCCTAGGTGGGGCAGTCTCTGAATGAGCCCTACCTTTCAAAGAGCAGAATATGCCCTTTCAGCAGCAGGCAGAATCCTTTGGTAAGATGACACATAACAAAATATATAGAATTAATAATAATAATAATAATAATAATAATAATAATAATAGGTCAATGACTGGATATTTCTACTAACCTTCCAGGCTTGAAATACTTGCTTAGGACAAACTCTTCTCTAGCCTGGAAAGTATGCATATGTAATGGCTGTTCTCTTAACCCTTATTGACTGTAACAGGAATCTCTGATGCTAGTGTCATCTAGTGAGCGTGTGCGACAGATGCTGATCTAGAATCTTGCACATGCTCTCTTACAACAGCATTCTCACCACCATTTGGCCCAGCCTCTATTCCCTCTTTTTTTTTTTTTTTTTTCGGAGCTGGGGACTGAACCCAGGGCCTTGCGCTTCCTAGGCAAGCGTTCTACCGCTGAGCTAAATCCCCAACCCCCTCTATTCCCTCTTTATGGTACGGATGAAGAAACCAAGGCTCAGAAAACTGAGCTGATAAACCCGAAAGCCAAGGAACGGCAGGGCCAGAATTCGAAGGCAGATGCATGTGTTCCCAAAGTGTGCATTCTCTGTTCAGAGAGTTCCTCTTTACAGGCCTGGGCTCATCTGTCAGGTATCCCAGGAGTTTTATGGATGGCTTAGCTTACTGATGTAGGGAAACTGCCTGGGTTTGGTCCCTGTGAGAACTAGGGAGACATGAAGATGGTCTACATCAGAAACAGGGGTGTGACCTTTGTCATTCATCATGAATAGACTGAGCTGGG
Organism: Rattus rattus; assembly: GCF_011064425.1. Lineage (NCBI taxonomy): Eukaryota > Metazoa > Chordata > Mammalia > Rodentia > Muridae > Rattus > Rattus rattus. The sequence goes on along the minus strand of NC_046160.1, from coordinate 100,717,388 downwards.
TGGCTTCTCCTGCTCTTAGATCAAAAGGTGAACCTTAGACCACAAGCTACTTGGAAAAAATACATACCTTGGAAAGAAAGAAAATACCTCATTCTCGTGTAGCAGCTAATATATTACAAAACACTTCTACATGAATGCTCCAAATCCTCGAACTCTGCTGGGGAGAGTGGTTTGGTCGTCCTCTCTATTCAGAGGAGGACAGAGAGGTTTAGAAGTGATAAGTGCATTGTCTAAGGTTATGCAGCTAATGAAGAGTGGAGCAAGGGTAAAAACCCAGTATCACGGCCCTCAAACTCCTCATTGCATGAACTAGAGCACCACTTCTCAAAACCTTAATGTGGAAAATTTTGCTTGGCTACCTTGTTAAGGCCGTAAGTATACTCCTCACAAGCTCTCTGAACTGGCATGGGTACTGCTGACCCACTGTCACATGCAGATGTCACACTCAGACCACAGTGACTTCCAGCGGGCTCTCACAGTGCCTGTCAGGCCGCAGAACCCAAGCAGCTAGTGCCTCCCTCAGACCCTCTGCTTGCTCTCGTCTCTGTCATCCTGTGCATGGGCTACCTTTCCAATGTGGAGCTTGGTCAAAAAAAAAAGGGGGGGGCTGGAGAGATGGCTCAGTGGTTAAGAACACTGACTGCTCTTCCAGAGGTCCTGAGTTCAAATCCCAGCAACCACATGGTGGCTCACAACCATCTGTAATGAGATCTGATACCCTCATTACCCTGTCTGGGGACAGCTACAATATACTTATATATAATAAATAAATAAGTCTTTAAAAAAAAAAGGTACAAATGGAAAAGGCGACTTTTTTTTCCTTCAAAACCCCCTGAAAGACAGAGTTGGCACAGCATCACCTCACAGAAGCCTCTCAGGAACATGAAGACGAGGAATGAGAGTAAATCACACAGAAAGCAACTCACTGGGCGTGATCCAGGCTGGTTCTACTGAGACTTCTTTTTTTAACTGGGAATGTGGATTTTGAAGATATGAACATCCCCTGGAAATGTCCTGAGAGGGGTAGCTTCTGCCTCAAATGAAAGAGTCTCCATCTCTTCTTTGGGATATATATGGACCTGAGATTCTGAGATTCGATTAGAATCAATTCAGCATCTATTGTTAAAAGATCACAATGGTCAGTGGATGATGGTGGTGGTGGTGGTGGTGTGTGTGTGTTTGACTGATTAAGACTCCTCTGTGTTCCTTTAACCCTTGGTGTCTCTTAGAGACAGGCAGCATTTCCCTACTTTAGATGAAGAGACTCCGAGAACGTAAGGTAGTGAACGGCCAAGTGTGCGTTGAAATCCTTGCTTCCCCCCTCTATCCCTCCTCTAGGTTCTCAGTTTCTTGGCTGGGCTTCATTGAGAGGTATTCAAAGGAACGTGCTTTGTAGAACAGAAAAGGGAGAGATTATTCGACTACTGTAGAACTGGTTCTTTATAAAAATTGCCCTCCTAAAACGTATATCAACCCTTTGGTAGGTGGACTCTCTCCACCCACCCCTCCACACTTCACTCTAGGTTGAGCCCTCAGCTCTTTTCCTCCAGGGGGGCTTTCTGGGAGCAGCCGTGGCTGAACAGTGAGAGGTATGGTGCTGTGGTGCAAAGGAACTTTGTCTTTGTAGCTTCTGAAAAGGAGAGATTATTGTGAACTACGTGTAGCCTCTGTGGTTCTTTATAAAAATCTGCCCTCCCTAAAACACGGTGGTAGTATCAACCCTTTGCAAAAAGCAAAGGTGGACTCTAAACCACTCTTTAGACTAACCATTTTTCCTAAGGGGGAAAGTGTCTGTGTGGTCACTGGCGGTGAGGACCTGCTGCTGACACATGGCAGATAGGACCAAAGCCACCCCAGCTTGCTGGAATCTGCTCTTACTGTTTGGAACGCTGTCCCTTCCTTCTGCAAACATCAAATGGAGGCCATTCATTAAGACTGTTTGTTTAACCAAGATGACCAGATGGGCTGTGGGAAACAGGGGCACTTAAATGCCCGGGGAAGTGCGGATATACGGAAGAGTTTCCTGGGGACCCTGACACTGTCCCCGACTGTTTGGAGTGGCCGGTACAGATGCAGCAAGTACGACTGTGGTTTTGCCCTGTGCATGGGGTCAGAATTTTGCAAGATCCCATGAAAATGTCAAAGACCTAATGAAAAACAAGCCAAATATTACCATTTCGTTGTTTAATTTATGTTCATAAATCATAGCGGTGTGTCAGCTGGATAATTGCAACAGCTCTTGGAGATTCGTGTGACTTGATACAGAACACGTAATGCTGGGATGTGTTTGATGAGCAGAGGGGTGGTGTCCCCAAGCAGCAAGTGGGCCTCAATGTCATCTCTGCAGAAGGCGTGACAATGAGAGACGATGCCACTCTTGAATTGTACTTTTTTAAATTTATTATTTTACATGTATGAGTGGGTGTTTGGCCCGTGTGTATGTCTATGTACCACATGCACGGCTGGTGCCTGTGGAAAAGGTACTAGATCCCCTGAAACTAGAGTTACAGATGGTGGCCAGTTGGCATGTGGGTGCTGGGAATCGAACCCAGGTCCTCTACAAGAGCAGCCAGTGCCCTTAACTGTCTTTACAGACTGCTATTTCTTTTTTATTCTCACACATCCCCCCATTTGTGTTTACCATGGAGTTAGTGGGTCCCCATTTTCTGAAGAGGGATGAGTGTATATGAGTGAGGAAAGAGGTGCCAGATTGTAGTAAGAGATAGGAGTCTCTTCCTTGGAACTTTGTGCTGCACGTGTTAACTGAGCCAGGCTCTTTGCTAGACCCTGGTGATGCCGTCCACCATTTATGTGACTTGACACCACTGGACTCATTAGATCTATTTGTTCATCTACAAGATGATTGTTGAGCATGACGGTACATCTCTGTGTGCCCAGCATTCTGGAACTGGAGGCGAGGATTAGGAGTTCAAGGGTAGCCTTGACACCACAGCTAACCTGGGCTACATGAATAAAACCCCACAGTTGTTGGGGCGGCACCCCTGGTTCCCATCAGCTGACACTTTGAGGAGCTAGAGCAGCGATTCTCAACCTTTCTAGTGCTGCGACCCTTTAAGATGGTTCCCCATGTTGTGGTGACCCCGAACCATAAAATTCTTTTTGTTGCTGCGTCACAACTAATTTTGATAAGGTTGTGAATCATAATGTGAATATTTGATATTTCCAATGGCCTTAAAGGAGTTGTGACCCACAGGTTGGGAACCACTGACCTAGACGCTGTGCAAGGAGCTATGGTGGGAACTACCAGACCATCTCTGTAAAGTCTTAAAAGAGCATCACCCTTTGCTGGGACAGCTGGTCCAGGTCTGTAAAGGATCCAGACCCAGGAATGGACACAATTTCCTTCTGAAGCTGGAGGGCAGGAGGGGTCTCAGTGCTCTTTCTGACAGCTGCATCCTCCTATGTTCTGGCCAGGGGCTCTGCTCCCCTTGTGCTGGGAAGCATTTCAGGGGAAAGATAGGGGGTGGCATGTGACACTAGAAACGGACCTAGCACAGACAGCCTATGCCAGGAAGCCCTAGAGCATTTGTGGATGTCAGGGAGACAGGGGATCCCTTGAAATTGCTTCACCCACTAAGAGCCGTCTCTCCAGAGGGCTCACTCCACAAAGTCCTCTAACCTAAACACACATTCTTTTTCTTCTTCCTCTTCTTCCTCCTCCTCCTCCTCTTCCCCTTCCTCCTCCTCCTCTTCTCTTTCATCTCTGCTTCCTCTCCCTCCCTCCTTCCCTCCCTCCCTCCCTCCCTCCCTCCCTCCTCCCACTCCCTTTGTTTGTCTCTCCCCACCCCAGCAGAATCATTGTAAGATTTTGGAAAGTAAGGCAAGGAAAGCATAACCTAGCTTTTCCAAGGATCCCTTCTAAAGCGAGGACTTTCGAGGCTAAAGTACTTGCTTCCCAATTAAAGCTTGTGACATGTTTAGTGTGACTGAAGCTGCCAGAAAAAGGCATCTAGACGGAGGGACTCTGGTTTTGTGTTTCTAAAAATAGATCTGAAAAACAAGACAGGAGGTTGTCAGGGAAGGATACACCATGTTAGAACCCAGACACGGAAGAAGTGAGAGGGTGGGAAAGTCAGGTCTGGGTCAGTAAGAGAGTAAACTTCCTGGCTGTCTGAGAAGTTTGTGAATGGACTAGACTTCCTGGTGGGTTGAGGGCACTGAAAAACCTGAATGGGCTTTGTTAGGACATCAAGTTTCTGAATGACTAAACGACTGTGAAGAGTCTCCTATAACCTTTAGAGTCTGTGATTCCATTGTGCACCCCCACGAACTGGAACACATTTCTTATGCAGAATGCAGCATACTTGGGACTCGTGTGCCAATAAAATACTCTCAGAATTGGTCAAAAATTGGCGGTAATAGAAAAATCTGAGTATATATAGTGTCTATAAAAGTAACCGAGAACAAAAGGACAAATGAGGAAATCTTTATAAATTTCTAGAAACAAAACAAACCTCGTTTCTGTCCATGTGTAATCTCTGAGCCCAGAGATAACCGACATCAGAAAAAGCAGACAGAAGTGACATTTCCTATGTTCAGTCTGACTACAACAAGCAATTCCTACTCATTCTACCCCCTCCCCACAACATTCACTTCTATGTTCAGAGTCCCAGAAACTGTTTAATACGAAGCTGTTTCATGTCTCTGGCCTTGGCTGACTCCTTTGGACACTTGACCCCGGGGCATCTTCCATGAGAATATGCTGGACCCGTGACATTTTTAACATGGTTGTGATCTTACATATGCATTGAAGACAGATGAAATGGAAGGAGAAAAAGAGAGGAAAGAAGAGTGAGATAGACACACAAGAGAGTGAGATAGACCTAGAAGAGTGTGATAGACACACAGGAGAGTGAGATAGACCCAGGAGAGTGAGATAGACCCACAGGACAGTGAGACAGACACACAGGAGAGTGAGATAGACCCAGGAGAGTGAGATAGATGCACAGAGAGTGAGATAGACCCAGGAGAGTGAGATAGACGCACAGGAGAGTGAGATAGACACACAGAAGAGTGAGATAGACACACAGGAGAGTGAGATAGATGCACAGAGAGTGAGATAGACCCAGGAGAGTGAGATAGACCCACAGGACAGTGAGACAGACCCACAGGACAGTGAGATAGACACACAGAAGAGTGAGATAGACACACAGGAGAGTGAGATAGATGCACAGAGAGTGAGATAGACCCAGGAGAGTGAGATAGACACACAGGAGAGTGAGATAGACACACAGAAGAGTGAGATAGACACACAAGAGAGTGGGAGGACAGGAGTGGGGAGCACTCCATGACCTTATATTTACTGAGTGTCCTTTCAACAGTCTGACCTGTGCCCTTGCCCTTGTGTAGGGTCCCTATGTTCTAAGAACTAAGTCCCCTTCTTTGTTAAGTCAGCTGTAGTCGTTTTCTTAGAAATAAGCAAACTCTAACCCACAAATAAACAAAACCTCAAAGAATTTGAAAGAGTAGAACTTCCAGGTCAGAATTTGGTTATAGTGAAACCCTAAAACACGGATACAATTATCATAATCAAAGAAATACAAACTGTGAATATCGATAAAACTATCTTGAGGGGGTATGGTAAACAAAATATAAAATAAAAAGAAAAAGTAAAAAACAAATTCTGTGGAAGCCTGACAAACATGAGTTGGATCCCCAGAGCCTAGGGAAAAGATGAAAGGAGAGAAACAATGTCACAGAGCCCTCTAACCTACACACACACACACACACACACACACACACACACACACACACACACACACACAACCATATACATACATGATAATGAAAACCATTAAGAGCATCGAACAATAGAATCAAATGAACTAGGTAAAGATTCCCTTTTACATTTTTATGTGTGTGGGCGTTTTATGTATGTGTATGTCTGTGCACCATCCATGTGCCTGGTGCCCTTAGAAGCCAGACTAGGGCACCAGAAGAGGGTGTCAGATTCCCTGGAACTGGAGTTACAGGTAGTTGTGAGCTGCTGTGTGGGTGCTGAACTCTGCAACAGCAGCCAGTGCTCTTAAACTCGGAGTCATTGCTCCAGTCCCTAACATCCCTTTCTATTAGTTACCAGGTGTATGACCATAGATACTCTGTACCTCAGTTTCCACATCTGAAAATGTTCCTACCTTGCAAAGGCCAATCGTGAGAATTAATTTATACACCTGATTTGCTTGGAGCAGTGTTTGTCATGCTACTGTTACCCATCGACTGAAATCATTACAGTAACATAGACAACAAAATACAGCATGAACGCAATGCGGTCTTCCAGAGATGTGAGATGGGGCTCCCTGAGAACATTTGTAGAGCAGAGGCAGAGGGTCCCACATACCTGCTTAGTTCCTCTGCGCGCTCTGTAGACAGAGCTGCTCCAGCCTGGGCCTAATAGCAGGGTAAGACTCAGGCAACCATCTGAACATCTCGGTGCTACCACCAGAGAGGAATGCACGGGATGCCTGGGTGTCTTAATTAGGGTTTCCATGGCTGTGAAGGGATGCTAGGACCACAGCATCTCTTATAAAGGAAAGCATTTAATAGGGGCTGACTTACAGTTCAGAGGTTCAGTCCATTGTTGTCATGGCAAAAAACAGGTGGCATGCTGGGAGACATGAGGCTGGAAAAGGAGTTGAGAGTTCTACATCTGGATTTACAGGCAGCAGAGAGAGGGGGGAGGGGGGAGGGGGAGGGGGAGGGAGGGAGGGAGACAGAGACAGACAGACAGAAAGACAGACTTGGCCTGGCTTGAGCTTGTGAAACCTCAAATCCACACCCAGTGACACGATTCTTCCAACAAGGCCACACTTTCTCCTCACACTCTAAATCTTTCAAATAGTACCACTCCCTGTGAGGACTATTTTCTTTCAAATCCCCAATCCATCAAACCACCATTCTTGATGTGGTCCCGCCCTCCTCCTTTGACTGGGGATTCGAGAGACAGGGAAGTGTTTCTGGGGTTCCATGTGCTCTGTGATGCTACTGGTCATGGAAAAGAGACCAGTGGGTTTGGCAACATGGGCCTGCTCACCACTGATATCAAGGGGTTCCAGGACCAGAGGCCAGGATATTCCTGCTCACTTCTGGGTTATGACTCAGTGCTTACAGACGACACTTTCTTTGTTATTTTTGCAGGCAGATGAAAGAGTGACTGACAGCCAACAGCCTGTATGTCTGAGGTGCTGAGTGAGAGAGAAGAAGCAGCTATGTGGTATGGTGGGGCAGGGAGCCCCTTAGTGAGGGGACCCAGTAAGGGACGTATATAATCATGGGGAGACTCACTTGTCTTGTAAGGACAGCATGTTTCCAGGAAAGTGTGCCTCAATGGGGCTTGGGATTTTCTACTTCCCTCTCTCTGTATTTCTGCTCTTTGACCTCACACCTAAGGAATAGAAATGCTTCTGCTTTCTCCCCTCAGAGCCAGGTGTCCCAGGTTTTGCAGAAAATCTGATTTTATGAAGCTAAAACCTGGTGATGCTCATGGCGATGATTCTATCCAGGTGGTTGAATTTCTTCTTAAGACTCATGGCGGCTTCCTGGGTAGCTTATATTCAGTGATACACTTTGTTTCTGACAACTGTCAATCCTTAGTGTATTAGTAGCAAACGAATTAGTTACCTGTTCATCACCCATGAGTGGCAGACACCAGGGATACAGTGTTGCACCAAGCAAAGCCATGACCTCTGTACCGGAACAAGCAGGTGACATTTCTACAAGGCATAAGGGCCCTGCGCAGTTGGACAGGGACATAGAAAATGATAGGAGGAGGGACAGTTTTAGGTAAGTTGGGGGACAATTGAGTAGAGACCAGAACAATCTGGAAAGAGCTATAAAAAGACATAGGAGGGGTGTCTGGTGTGAAGGGTCAAGGGATATAGAGACCATGGCTCTGGACTGTCTTTGCATGTCAGGAAGGGGGCAGATGATGGGACCAAGCTCTGATGGAACAGGTCTTGGCTTTCTGCAGGCCAGGGAATGGGGTGTTTATGCTTCCTTGAGTTACTCGGTCCTTGAAACTAAACCCGAAGCACTTTGATATGTCTATGGGATGGAGAGTCAAGGAACTGAGTAGGTAAAGCTCAGCACTTGTTTGCTGTGGGACCCCAGGCAAGTCCCTTAACTCCTCTGTGCCCCAGTCCCTCATCTACAGAGCCAGAGAACCAGGGCCCCCTTCAGTTCATCATCCTTGAAATTTACAGCCAGGCACGGTATTTCAAATGCAGAAAACTAAGCTGTTATCGAGAGAGAAATAGAAGAAAGGGGAGGTGGGGGGGGTGTAAGAAAGAAGGAAGGAGAAGGCAGAGGTTTTGCCAGACTCTAAACTCCTTGCCTCTCTGGCCACATGGGGAACAGGGGAGCCTGTGCAAACATTTGCCAGGGTATTGAAAGGATTGTCACAGAAAAGAGACGGGCTCGTACGCTGTTGTGAATCATGGGACCCTACAGCCGTGTCAACAAACCTTGGAGAACGAATGGGCCTGAAGCCCACTTCACCCTGGCCGCATACAGGGATACACAGGGAAATGATTGCCCAGACAACCTGGATGGGCCTTGCGCATGCGCAGGGAGGAGACTCTTAGAATGACGTCTTCTCGGGCTTGATTAAAAGAAGTGGCTGAGCCAATGAGATCATTGACCCCATGTTCACCCGGATGTGCTGGGGAAGCTCACTTATAGGCCCAGGCTAACCCTTCGGGGGAAGGGCGTTCTTCTTGCCCTCTTGTTAGACTGAAAGTGTGCTTTGCTGCAGGCAGACACAGTGACTTTCCAGTGAGGCCGACAGGACAGGCTTCGGTCATTCTTTGGTGTGAAACATGGACAAGTCTGAGTCCTAGCTCCCCCCTGTGTCACCTTGGGCTAGTCATTAAATCTACAATAAAAATAAATGGATAGTATAACTCACATCTAGAGATGGGGTACCAATTGCTTTAAGGTCATATAGGGGTAGAAAAAAATATCCCTCCTTCCCTTCCTTAACTGGTTCCTGAGGAAGGTGAAAGAGTCTATGATCCACAAACCACTTTCCTCACTGAAGGCCAGTTGTTCACATATGCCTGTTTCCAGAACGGAGGACTGTCTGACCTGGATTCCCGGAGTTGACATTTCTACCCGTGCCCTTGAATCCCGTGACTTCATGGCCCAAGCAAAGCTTCTCTGTTCCACAAGCCAGGAGCCTGCCCCAAAGGAAGGGCAGAATTATAGGATGGTGTTTGTCTGAAGGTCCCGTTTCTCCTCCTAGCTCAGTAATCTGATGAGTACCTCCCTGAAAGACTGAGGCAGTGGAGGCCTAACAGCATCTCAGTGGGTAGAAGGAAACCGCAGACCTTGGAAATAGTCTTAAGAGACAAAAGAAGAGCCTGCTGTCTGCTAAGGGCTCTGTAAGTAGCAGCTTGAGTCACATTCCCAGCCTGCCTCAGCGCACTCTTCCTTACGGATGTGTGCTCAGCATCCACTATGTGCAGAGTCCGTGCTACAGAAGCTTCTACTCTGCCTAGTGGCAGACACAGCGACTTTCCTGTGAACCTTTATTCCTGGTTCATCTTTATTAAGTGGATACCGCCCACCAGGAACTCACATTTCCTCCTTAGATATCTCTCCTAAGCCACAAAGCCATGATGGGGAGGGAGTATCGCTACAACTCTGCGTCACACTCGTGGGATCTGACTTGAATAGTTGAAGCGCCTGCTTGCAGGCGTATGGAAGGTAAGTGCTGGGTGAGCCGCTGAGGGCTTACAGAGGAAAGCACACCCCTATGAGTGTTGGTGACCTCCTCCAGGAAGCTCTCTGGAAATGCCCACTCAGCCCCAGCAGGACACCAATGGATCAAAGGAACGATTTTGCCCTGGTGAGCCAATGAGTTCATTGAAGTTACTTATAAAAGCACAAGGGAAGAGTTACTTAGAGGAGGATGGGTGACTTCGGAAACGCAGAGCCCCTGTGTAGATGACAACTCATCAAAGCTCCACCACTAGAGATAGCATCCTCAGTCAACCTTCTGCCTCATACACGCTCTAGTCCCCCCTCCAAACCCTCATGCAGGGAGTGAGAGGTGGGCAGGAAAACAAGTGGTGTCTGGAATCTCAGGCCTCCCTCCTACCATGAGGATGTGATAGTTGGCTTTGATCTTGTGAGGAGGATCTCTTGTCAGTAATCATAGCTATTCTGGTTTCAGACAGGGACAACTATGTCATGCCCAGAGGACAGAGTTCATTTTATAGAGAGAGGAGCGGAGTTTATCCTTTAGTCATGACCTTCAGTGGTTCGTCGCAGAGGTTACTGGCTCTGGTCTGCTGCCACAAGCATCAAGGGCCGAGAAATCCTCAGAGCTGTTTGGTCTCATAGCCTTTCTGTGAGCAGGAAAACCATGCAGGTGCCCAGGACATTTCCCAAGCTACATAGATGTGACTCCAGGTCTCTACAAAAGACATTGAGTTAGAAGGAATAGGGCAGCCTCCATGGTGCGAATGGGTGAGATTGGTGCAGATCCAGGGTGCAGAGGGCCAGCTCAACAAGGAACGTTGCTTCACGTACCTTCTGTTTAACATTTTGAGCTCATGGAGCTGGCAGGTTTGGAAATGTATTGTGCCGTGCTTGCCCTTTAGTCAGACCCTTGCTCTGAGTGCTTCCTAAACCATGTCTGGTGTTCAAGAGGAACTGTTTGACCAGTGGTGCTCCACTGCTCCATGAGGGCAGACAGGCCTCTCCAAAGAGCTTGCCTGGCTACTCACTACCTGAGTACTTTTGATGTTGTCCTTCAAGGATCCACTTTCCCTACAGGGAGATGACTGAGGCCAGAGGGCAGAGGCAGAGGGCAGAGGTCAGAGGGCAGAGGGCAGAGGTGAAGATTATCATGCCCCACACAGAAAGAATGGTGTTTATGATATCTGGGAAAGAACTGTTAACGTCTTGTGAGGTTTCATGAGCCACCTTCCCTAACCAATTTTCAGTGCTATTGCTGATGACCTAGAGAGAGGAGCTAACATAATTCACATTCTACACTTATTAAGAAGAGCCACACTCCATGGAGACAAACATCCCTTCATGTCAGGAGCTCTAGCGTGATCAGACTCACAAACCAATGCGAGTACTGAGCGTTAGAGTTAACGCGTGTCCACTTTCCTTACCGAATAGAGTGCAGTGTTTTTCGTGACTGGAAGCCTTTGGAAGAGACACAGACGCCAGGGATCGGAGGTGAGTTCAGCTGCTTGGGAATCTTGCGTGCTGAAAGGGTGTAGCTGGGGGCACCGAGAGTGCTGTCTGTTGTGGGACAGCCACTGCTGGACTAGCCAGACCACAGCACTCTAAATAGTCCTTTAATATACATGTATACTGCCCCCCTCTCTAAAGAACCCTGACTAATACACAGCAGCCATTGGTCCTATACTTTCCAGCTGTATGACCACTTGCTTTACATAGTAAGACAACTCTGCCTCCAACAACCACATGCCCCTGCTTTTCCCAGCCCCCATCTTTCTTCACTCCAAATCTCTTTCCATCCACCTTGGAAATCGCCACATATTTGTCCTGGCATCATTTCACATCATATCTAAATTTGCCATTTACTTTTCAAATGAGCCATCTTTCTTATCCCCCAGTGGGATTATCACTCTTCTTGCCAGCCAGGCTCAAAGTCCTGATACCATCGTGAGTCACGACCTCCATTCTCTATCAAACACCATCCTCAAGCCCCGTGGTTTTCGAGATCAATCTCCCGTCTCTATCCCAATCATCAGGATAGGCACGCCTATTTTATCTTCTCTTTCTTGTTTTTAATAAGCAAGAAAATTGAAGAACAAACACCCAGGGCCATGTCTAGGATCACACATATCAGTACGTAGCCATTTTCTTTATACAGTGGACAAATGATTTCACGTGGCGAGTCTTGTCTCCTTGCCTACCTCAATAGTCTTAGAAGCCAAGGCCTACGATATAGACCATGTCTGTATCTCAGACTCTAGGATGCGCATTGGGCTCAACGAACTGGGAAGATAGAGATGCGATGGGGTTCGGTGTGTTCTGTGATCCAGGTGTGGTAAACACCCGTGTTTAAATCTGGTTCCCAGTGTCACGGTGTCAGGCGGTAGAGCCTCTAAGATTCGATTAGGCGACTGAGTGAGTTTTTGTTTATGAGGCTAGATTGTTCACCAAGGGAACACGTTGCTGTGAATGGCATCTGACCACAGCATCTCTTTAAATCTGCTTAACTCTCTGCCAGTAGTTGAAGCACCTAAAGGCTCTCCAAGTCTCTGGAACCATGAATCAAAATAAAGTTCTTTCCTAAATCACCCCGTCTCTGGTGTTTCGTTACAGCCACAGGAAACAGTCTGGGAGCGTGTCCTGAGAACCGATATTTTCAAGGTCCACCAGATGGCAATGTTTTCTCCATGAATGAGGATATTCCAAATTAGCCTGCTGAGTGCAGCTGAGTGGCTGGGCTGGAGATGACTAAAACATTTGCGTTAGAAATGGTTTCCAATCACACACACACACACACACACACACACACACACACACACACACACACACACCTTATAAAATCTTGCTGAACCGCTTGGATAATAATGGGAACCGTTGTTATCAGGGCATTACAGCGCATAATCAAGATCTGTGTTCTGATTCTGATCTCCTGACATCCCCGGTGACACAACCCCGAGGAACTAGCTTCATCCCACTCAACTTTTGATTTTTGCCCAAAAGTAGGGCAAAAATACCCACCTGTTCACTCCTTGTGGACAAGGCCATTATGAGGCTACAACTGGACAGATGTGAAACCACAGCTGACTTTACAGGTGTGGTCTGTTATGATTATGAGTGTTACAACTTAGCTTACTCATCGGTTCAGGTTAAGAGTATTTCCTAAAACCTTGCTATTGGAATTTCAACCACAGGCAGGCAGAACTGGCCTGACCTGGGTTTGTAAGAACATTGAAATGTATTTGCTGTAGGTTTCATGCTTGGGTCCCCTCACATTTTTATGGTGAACCCTAGTTCCCTAAAGGCTGGTGTTGGAGGTCTTTGGGATGTGATTAGGTCATGAGGGTGGAGCCCCCATGAATAGAGTTAGTGCCCTTGTAAGAAGAGAGCTGGTCTCTGATGACTGCCACAGGAAGACACAGCTCTCGCCTCTAAGCACATCCTGACATGGCCCCCAAGCCAGAAAGCAGGCGCTCTACAGATACTAAACTGGTTTCCATCTTGTCCCGAAATAAATATTTGTTGCCCAAACCACACAGTCTGTGGCATTTGCTTTAACATGGGAACCGATAATATAGATCGTCGTGTTAGACTTACTGAATTTTAAAGTTTTATTTTTTATTCTTTTTTAAATTATGTGTAAGTTTGTGTGTGTCTAGCATGTGACGCAGGTGCCATGAGAGCCAAAGACATCTGATGCCTGATCTGGTGCTGGAGTTACAGGTGACCGTGAGCCACCCAATGAGAGTGCCGGGACCCAAACTTGGATCCTCTGCAAGCGCTGAACGCCTTCTTAACGGCTAAGCCATCTTTCCAGTCCCAAACTATTGGATTTTATGTTGCATATTTAACAGTGTCCGAGACTCTATGCAAATTCAAGTTGATATTAGCTAGGAAAGAATTCATTCTAGTGAATTAGGAAAATAATAAGGAAAAGAGTTGTGGGGTACATTTGAGTGTTAAAACCGATTTAGTTCAGTTCTCCAAGATTCGGGACAGACCAGATATGGTGAGTCTGGGGGTCTCTTTCTCTATATGCTTAAAATATGTATCTGTCCCAGGTGTGCCCTCGGGCAGGTGACTGAAATGGAAGGAAACATGCTGGACTTAAGTAGATCAGGGTAGACTATGCTGCAACAACAACTGGATCTGTCAGAGGTGAAAGATCTGGGACCACCCTGTGAGTAACAGCAGACATCACGAAGGTGCCCTTGAGTTCTCCGGAATGGGGAAGGTGGGAAAAAGCTAGCCGGAGCCATCACCCATAGTCAGTGAATGTCCAGGTGAGCCTGGTGTGCTCTGCCCACAGGACAGTCCTGGGAAACCACTTGCTTTGGGCAATCCTGTCCCCCAAAGACTATCAAGGACACTAATCCACTCTTGCCTTGTTTGTAGCTTCTAGAAAGGCTCCAGTTTCTCACTGATGAGGTTTTTCTGTGTGTCTTGCTTCTGTCTATGCTAAGGGCAGTTGTCATCGGGCTTAAGACCTGCCTGACTAATCCAGAATGATCTCATCTTAAGGTCCTTGACCTAATTACATCCTCAACATATTTTTCCCCCAAATAAGAGCAATTATCATTCCAAGTGCCACTCCAAGACAGACTGTTCACACGCAACTGAATCTTCTGTCTAACCTCACTGGACAGCCACGAGCAGTCTTTGAGAGCCAGGGACCACAAGGGGTCAGCCAAGGCTCACTTTTCTGATGCTCTATTCCTTAGCCATCCTTAGTCCATTCAAGGTTGGAAAATCTTCTGGTTTCACTATCCTGGGTCAACCAAGGCACCCACTGAGCTGGAATCCCAGGCAGAAGAGTCAATTACTTTCTGTTTAAGTAACACTTTGACTTTCCAAAAGATATTTCCGTGCCTTTGGTAAGATGTCAGACCGTGGTCTTCCTTGGGTTTCGAGACTGTGAGAAAGGCACTGTACTTTCTGTGTATGATTTACCGTCTAGGACTGTGGTCTTCCCCACCCCCTGATACCCCTGTGGCCATACCCTGGAAAACTTGCAGTTTCTTTATGGTGTGACCACAGAGGGCCACCTGGAGGGACATCTGAGCAGCAAGACTTTGACTTAGGAAAACTCAGAGCACAGGGCAGGATTGCACAACGGAATGGTTGTGGTGGCGGTGGTGGTGGGGGTTGGTGTAACTGTGGCCATCCAGCCAGATGTGTACCAGGGCCTCAGGCAATCGCTGTGTGGTTATCATACTTACACAGTCAGCCTGTACTTCCTGTTCATAGCACTTAGTGTGACTTCAGTTCATGGTTGTTTGGAGGTTACAGTGTTTAACTCGCTTTATGCAGGACACTTCCCCTCCTGACTACAGGCTCCCTGAGGGTGGGAACCTTGCTTGGAGTCCCCTCTGCTGGTCTCCTGGTCCCTGTCATATGGCTGCCTTCAGCCGATCTCTGATAGATAAATGTTCTCAGAATGACCAACTTGGTTGTGTGTGGAGCAGTCACGTGCGGAGTCTCTTCCCCTCTGGCAGAGAAGACCCTCTGTTAGTTTCCTTTTGATTGGGAACCCACCTCATCTTTTTGAGCTTCTTTTCTATTTATTGTTCACTGTGTTTTAATTTTAAATTGCATCATTTATTTATGTGCTCATGTACGGTGTGTGTGCATGTGTGGGCGCATGCACGTATATGTGTCTGTGTCTGGGTGTGTGCATGCGCACACATGTAAAAGTCAGGGGACAACTTGAATCAGCAGGTTTGAAGAATGCACTGTGGCAAACTGTGTGCAGGACACCAGGCTCCAGCACTGCACTAAACAAGTGCCCGCACCTATGTGATTTACCGTTCTGGAGGCCAAGAAGTCCAAGGTGGAGCTGGGGAGAGGTCTACTTCCTGTGAGGTCTTTCAGGCCGCTGCCTCCTAGGCTGGGAGGCAGAATGGCAAGATAATATGTGTGTTGGAGGGACAGACAGGTCTGTCACCATTCTGTCTGGAATGCATTGCCACTAATTTCCCCTGCGATAGCAACATGACGTTACTGATGAGGACAAAGGCCTCATGACTAAGTCACCTTGTAAAGAGCTCTCAGTACTGCTACACTGGGGATTAGGTTTAAATGCATGAGCTTTGGGGACCGGGCATATTCATTCCCCAGCAGAGAAACTGCTAAGTGCCTATGAGATCCCACAGTGGGAAGATGTGGTCATACAAGGTGGAGACAGGTCAGGAAGGCCATCTCAGAGGTGAGTAGGGTCAGAGGAGGAAGGACAGCATAACCCCAGCCCAGGACCCTCTGGAGGTTCAGGGGCTGTGGCCAAAGCCAATGTGGCAGAGGGGCAGAGCTTTCAGAAGGTGGCTGGAATGGAGTGTGAGGAGACAATCAAATGCCAAGGTAGATACAAGACCAGACAGACATTTTGAGAAAGTGTCACCCGGAAACACATGGAAGCTGGACTCGAGTGGACCGCTGTGGGCAGATAGGAGGGCAGCGTAATCAGAGAGGGTACGTGGTCTCAGAGATCCAGTCCATGAATGTTTGTTGAATTCTACTACATGGAGAATGCCTTTCAGTGAGCAAGGGGAGCTAAGGATTTGACTTTGGCAGACCTTAACGTCTGGTGAGAAACTAGACAGGGTAAGTGCATCAGGAAAACCAGTGTGGGGCAGAGTATCCCATGCAATTGACAAAGGGAAATGAGTTGCATCCAGCGATTGAGAATGGAGGTCGATCCCAGGAGATAAAATGGTGGAGAGCCAGTAGAGGGCATGTGAACCAGAGGTCAAGGTCAACAACTCCTGGAGTTCAGATTTGGACAGCCAAAGAGTGGTGTTTTTTTGTTTGTTGGTTTGGTTTGTTTGTTTGGCGTTTTTGTTTGTTTTAATTGTTTGGTTTGGTTTTTTTGAGACAGGGTTTCTCTGTGTAGCTGTAGGTGTCCTGGAACTCGCACTGTAGACCAGGCTAGCCTCGAACTCAGAGATCCATCTTCCTCTGCCTCCTGATTGCTGGGATTAAAGGCATGTGCCACCATGGCCAGCCAAGGAGTGGTTTTAAAATAAAAATATAGTGGTTTAAACATGGCTTCGGGACTTCCAAGTCTGTAGTCGTTTGAGCTCTTGTCATCTCAGCTGCTGGGGCTGGGGCTGGGGCTGGGGCTGGGGCTTGTAATCCAGTCCTCACAATCACAGAGGGCTTCTGCTTGGGAAAGATTCATCCTGAGTCCCCATATGTGCCACGCTGTGCCTGTGTGGGACGGGCCCGGGCTGTGGCAGGCATGTATTCCCAATAGTTCAGCTAAATTCTCCCACTAAGGTCAGAGCGCATGCGCAATGCTGTGTGCTCTTGCTACAGCTGGCTGCTCCGCCCTTTGCCAAGAGCGCTTTGAGAGTCATCCCTGAAGCCTCCATCTCCATACTGTCTTTGCTGGAGACTGGGAAACAGGTGCCTGTGGTTAGTTTCCTGATTTGGGTTATGAGCTGGGGTTCCCCCACTTTAGGAGCCAAATTCCTGTATCTGATCGGGCAGTCCTAAGCCACGGGATTTCCTTTGTTTTCTGGTTGCTCTTAGGAGCCCAGTGACAAAAGAAAAGGAGTTGGCTGACTTTGACATTTGAGTGTGAATTGTCCCTACAGCTCCCTTACTTCAGAAGGGCCGAGGCTTCCTGTCAGGCTCCTCTTGGGTGAGCGCCTGGCCTGGCGTACAAAGGCAGCAGAGGACGCAAGAACTGAAATTAACATGTATCAAATGCTTCCTTAGTGTCCACAGCTTCCGGGGCTCATCCCAATTAAGCCTCAGAAGAGCTCTGTGAGGTCAGTGCAATGGATCAGATTTCTCATTTTAGAGATGATGTCATGAGACTTGGAGAGCTTGGGTGTATCCTACAAGGTCGTGGAGCCAGCCAACACCATGGCTGCATTCTCACCCAGGCCAGCCTCTGCCTGGACAGCCCAGACCATGGCGGTCACTCGACAGGGAACCGCGGGATTTGGACTCAGCCTTGACTTTATGCTGTAGTTTGGACCAAGTCCACACATCCACTCATTGATTCACTGAGTATTGATCAAGCTGCCTGTGAATGCCGGGGCCGGAGCACAGAGCAGTGATGTCATCTCGGAAGAGCTCATGGTTTGGCTGTGGAGACAGGCTTGTGAGCACAGCATCCGAGTTATACAGGGACGGCAGAAGAGGTGACAGCTATCATCCGCTGTAGGGTTGGGGAAGGGACGTGCCCTTCGTGTGGGAGAAAGGCTTGGCTTCTCCTTGGCTTCCCCAGGCGTGCAGTGGAAAGAGCAAAAGTGTGGGGTCATGATCACACCTATGATGCTTGGGATGCCAGCGGTCTGTCCATCAGAGGAGAATTTCTCACATCCTGTGTCTATTGACCACCACCTTCTAGGCTCCACCCCGGAGTCGCTAAAGCAGATACTTCTGGAATCTTGAGCTAGCGATTCTGTGAGAGGAACTTCCTCCTTCTCTCCATTCTACACTCACCCCTCATTTCCTTCACGTTTCCTCATTGGTCATGCTTTAAGAAGAAATAAAACACAGCTCACTCTCCAGCCGAGGATGGCCTTGAACTTTAGGTCCTCCCGCCTGTGCTTCCCAGAGCTGAAGTCACGGGTGTGTACCACCACACCCACTTTATGTGGTGCTGAGGGGTGAGCCCAGGGTTTGTACAGGCAAACACTCTACCACCTGAGCCACACCAAAGCCTTTGCTGCTTTTGAGATAGGGTCTCATTATGGAACCTAGACTGGCCTCTCATTTATGACCAATCTAATATCCTGATTGCTGGAACTATACATGTGCAACCACATGGGGCTTCCTCCTTTTTGACTTTAAAGCCACCCCCACCCCCACCCCCGAGCACACTCCATTTTCCATGAAATAATCCTGACACGAAAAAACCACATGAGGCCATCATCACCTCTCTGTCTTTCTGTCTCTGTCTCTCTTTTTGTTTCTCTCTCTTTGTTTCTGTCTGTCTCTCTATCTCTTTCTGTCTCTCTGTCTTTCTCTGTGTCTCTGTGTCTGTCTCTGTGTGTGTCTGTGTGTCTGTGTCTCTGTCTGTATCTCTGTCTCTCTCTGTCTCTCTCTGTCTCTGTCTCTGTCTCTCTCTCTCTGTCTCTCTCTCTCTCTCTCTCTCTCTCTCTCTTTCTCTCTCTCTCTCGTCTGGGAAGTGAGAAGACTGAACTACTCGGTTGAGTGTTGAGGGTGTTTGCCAGGAGGTTACGCTCAGTCTAGAAGGATGATTTAGGTCCAGCCCTTCCCCTTCAGGAACTCTGTAGTGTAAACCTCACTGCACTCACCATGACGTTGTCATGATTGATACCGACAGAGCGCCTGGGATTGCAGAGGACAAGCAGGACTTGGCCTTAAAGAAGAATTCATGGGGGCTGGGGTGACATTGAACCTGTTCTTGGAAAGCGAGTGGGTTTTTTTCCTCAGAGTGAAAGTGAAGGGAGGACAGCATGAGCAAAGAAAGCCCACCCTATGCCTCGGAGTGAATGACCATTGCACTCTAAGCCCCAAATATGAGGGTGAGTGGCCTTCAGAGCAGACAGTGGGTGGGTCCCCATTATCGTGGCTGCAGTGGGACCTTCCACTGTCTTTTCCAGAAACTGTGATGAGCACACTCACATCGAGACACTCGGCCGTCGGCAGGAAGATAGATTGCTGATGGTGTTGGACTGAAGGCAGAGGGACCCGCTGGGAAGTCACTGCGATTGTTGCAGTGAAAAATGGCAAGATGAAAGCAGGTATTCAAGAGTGATTTGTAAAACATCATGCTCGGGAGACACTAGCGGGGGTGGGGGACGATGGGCGCTTGGATCTCGTCTGCAGGATGAACATCTGGGAGGAGATGGGGCACACTAGGAGGAAGGTAGACTGGTCACGGGGAGGTATGTAAAAGGCGATGAGGGGAGGGGTCAAGAAGAGACTTGATGGAGGTTCCACAGCATAAAGAGTTCAAGTTGTGACAGCAGTGACATCCAGAAGAGCAATAGCAGTTGAGAGGCAGGGTTAGAGTCTATTGTGCTTGGCGACACCAGCAGTGGCTACGATGGCTTTTTGAAGAGGTGTAGAGCTAAGCAAAGGAGAAGGCAGTAGAATGATAGACATCTTATCCTCCTGCCTCCCAAGTGTTGAAATTATAAGCATGCACCATGACACCTGGCCCTCTTTCTCTCTTCATGCCCCAGTTAAGAAGCAAACAATGTTCCATAAGCTGTGCTCCCCTAAGCCATGTTCCCCCTAATCCATGCTCCCCCTAAGCTGTGCTTCCCCTAAGCTGTCTCCCCCTAAGCTGTGCTTCCCCTAAGCTGTGCTCCCCCTAAGTTGGGCTCCCCCTAAGCCATGCTCCCCCTAAGCCGTGCTCCCCCTAAGCTGTGCTCCCCTAAGCCATGCTCCCCCCTAAACCATGCTTCCCCTAAGCTGTCTCCCCTAAGCTGTGCTCCCCTTAAGCTGTGCTCCCCCTAAGTTGGGCTCTCCCTAAGCTGTGCTCCCCCCTAAGTTGGGCTCCCCCTAAGCTGTGCTCCCCCTAAGTTGGGCTCCCCTAAGCTGTGCCCCCTAAGCCATGCTCCCCCAAGCCATGCTCCCCCTAAGCTGTGCTCCCCCTAAGTTGGCTCCCCCTAAGCTGTGCTCCCCCTAAGTTCCCCCTAGGCTCCCCCTAAGCTGTGCTCCCCCTAAGTTGGCTCCCCCTAAGCTGTGCTCCCCCCTAAGTTGGGCTCCCCCTAAGCTGGGCTATCCCTAAGTTGGGCTTCCCCCCTAAGCTGTGCTCCCTCTCACTATGATGGGCTCTGCCACCACTCACTCAAAGCAATGGAGCAAAGCAACCATAGACTTAAGCCTCTTTATAAATTGATTATTCCAGGCATCTGCTACAAGGACAGAACACTGACTAACAAGAAAGATGAGTTCTTTCTCTCCTTGAACAGAGATACCTGCTGTCTCCTGCCCTGGACCTGGGAGCTCCTCCTTTCTGTGTATTACTGTTTGTCAGGCTTCACTGTGATGTGACTTATGCCACCCCCACCCCCACCCCCACTGCCCAGATAACAAAGAGCCGTCTGGGGAATTTGGGACCTCCAGAATGGCCCTCACCAATTCTCATGATTGGTTCCCCTGTAGACCTCTGTCTCCGGTTGGTTATACTTCTCTAGAGAATCCTAGCGAGAAGACATTCCTTGTGCTTAAATCTTGTCTGTTAATCATACAACTAAGTCCAGTTTGCAAGGTAAATACAGAAAAGACCAAAGCAAGAGGAGTTAGCACTAAGCTTTAATGGACCAGATGGAAGCAAGTCTCTACTCACAAAGCAAGCATGGCTGTTACATCGATGTTACAACTTTCCTCTCCAGAGAGAGGGGGGAGGGGGAGGGAGGACAGGGAGGGGGAGTGGAGGGGGAAGGGAGGGGGGAAGGGGTGGGGGAGGGAGACAGACAGAGAGCCCTGATTTGTAACCCTTGCTGATTTCCGTGTGCAAGTGCTCTCACGGTGGACCTGCCGTGCTGTCTGAGTATAAGAACCGACTCTCACAATGCCTGAAATATTACTGAGGCTCTGGTCAGTCAGAGCAGCTTGATGCTGCACGTGGCTACTTTACAGTTGAACTGGGCTCTCTTGAACTTGTCTGGTGCACTTTACAACGTGTGAGACGTTGGCGACTAAGTTGTCCAGTCCCTTTTGTTTCCCAGTGTCTATGAAATCTGTGCTTGCAAGGGGCACAGTGATGAAATGTGTGATAAAAATCCGGCCGGTTCCATCATCATCCTGAGATGAAGGATACCCGCTAACCAAAGCCATTCCGTTTCAAAATTCACATCATAAGGTTTTAGCTTTCCTCTGATCTTTCCTAGAGCTCACGCACCTCAACACCAGAACCCAATCACCTAGCCACCTCCAGCTACTGGCCAGACTGAAATATAATGTGTATGGCCTTCCAGCCTCTACAGTAGAAGGAGCAAGGGGACCAGAAAGGAATGGTATGCACTGTGTAAATGGCCCCATGTCTGGGGATTAAACTTGAAAATATGGTCTTGATGGTAACATACAGTTCCAATTCTTGATGAATGTGCCTTTCTGGTGTGTGTGTGTGTGTGTGTGTGTGGTTTGCACACATACACATACATGTGCATACTCAGGTAGAGGTCAAAGGTCAATGGGTGTTGTTCTTCAGGAGCTGTTCACCTCTATTTTTTTGGAAACAGGGTCTCTCCCTTATCTGAGGCTCCTGGAGTATCTTAGGCTGTTAAGAAGCACCTGCTTCACTTTTCTGTGCTGTGATTAGGGATGCCCAGTTTTTTGTCGTTTATTAATTCAGTCAGACACAACTCAGGTCCTTCCTTGTGGAAGCACTTTGCCAACTGAACTCCTTCCCAGCTCTGCGGGCTCCTCTCCCACAGAGTCCCTGGACAGTGTCATTTCTGAGATAATCACATCCTGTGGTCATGGGAAGTTTCCAGCACACCAGTGGGTGGTGGGTAGGTTCATGGCAGTCTAGGTTCTTTGAGGGAATGACCTTGTCTTGTGTAGTTTCCTGCCTTTTTATCATGATGTCATGGTAGGTGAATCTGTCATCCGGGTTTACTCAGCTGCTGTGTACTAAATCTTTCCTATGTGCCAGGAGTGGCTCTGCCCGAGGACTAGGATTCTAGAGTTAGCAGGAAGACAATGCCCAGGCCATTGTCAGTTACACAGTAGTACATGCAGGGAAGCAGAATACAGGCTGTGAGGAAGTGTCCCAGAGAGGCGCTAGCTCAGCCGATGGAGGAAGGCTGGGAGAGGCTGGAGAAAGCTAGAACATTCTGCACACACATAGGCGTAGAATTGCCTATTGCCTTAAAGCTATCGATTGAGGTTGCCCTCAGCTCCTGCTCAAGATTGTATTTTATTATAATTAGTATTGTTTTGGTTAGATCACTTTGGTCATTTTAACTGGTGGTGTCATGGGCATCACCGGACACCAGGAGACAGCATCAGTCCCATCTGCTGTTCCCTATTCTCCTCTAGGAAGGAGAATGCCACCAAGCTCAGAATGCTGAATGCTGAATGCAGACTTGAGTGTGACAGGCAGAGAGAAGGACACAGATAGATCTTCTAAGGTGGCAGATGAGGACTGGTGTTACCATACCGCCAGGCCCTTCAGAACAATGGCAAACTACTTGATGTTAGGAATAGAAAGATGCTTGTGCATGCATGCTTGTGTGCGTGCATGTATGCATATGTCTCTGTATTTGTGTGTCGTATGTATATGAATATGTATGTATCCATATATGTGTACATGGATATGCATTTGTGTGTGTGCGTGTGTGCCTATGTATGTAGCCATATTTGTATGTATATGTTTATGCATCTGTGTGTGCCTGAGTGTGCTCTGAGAGAGTAGGGGCAGCTTCTACACCTCTCATGAGACAGGGAGCAGGACTTAATCACTGGTCCTTAGGGCAGAGCAGCTAGTTCTAAGAGCTCAGGGAAGGAGGGGGACAAACTTCAGAGATAAATAACACTCCATTTGACCGAAAGGATCAGAAGATGAGGAGTTGAGGAGGCTGACGGTCAAACATGAGGATCAGGTAATAGCTAGCGGAGATGAGCTAGTGTCCTTGAAGGCGCTCCCTCCATGCCTCTACTCACGTCTTCCTCACAGTCCTCACCCCAAGCTGAACAGGGCTGTAATGCTGGCCCCCTGCCCTCCTCACCTCTGGTCTCGCCACCCACCTGGCCTCTTGCTGTCACCGCTCCTGCCGAGTTCTGTCATCTGAGCCCCTAATTTAATAGGTTTGTCTCATTATTTTGATTAATCATATTAACTCATGTTAATTAAGAGAGAGATTTAAGCAATGACAGAGGTTAATGGAATCGGCCCGTGTTCTTCTCTGGCTTTTGTTGGGGGCACTGACAAGCATGGGGAGGGGGTGTGGAAATGGGAAATGGAACATCGACAGGACAAGGCCAGGGAAACCCAGGGAGTCTGCAAAGAACGAGGAGAAAGGTATCAATGAAAAGATCTGCTATCAGTCAGAGTTTCCTTCTAATTGAACGTCTGATTTTATTAATGATGGGTTTATAAAGTCCTTAAGAAAAGGATTTAGTCGGCTCAGCACTAGCTGTGGAAATGAATGCAGAAGACATCATCGAAATGATCCTTTTATTTGTCATCTCTGAGGTGTTCCATTCCCGAACTCTGCATCTGAGGCAGAGAAGGACAGAGCACCTCAGGTACTGACTCGCCATCAAAAGCACACGTACTTCCTCTCACATTCTTCAGTTTTTGACGTCAGTTCTCCTACCCATTCAACCTCGAGGGCAGTGCTGCGAGGTCTCTTGAAAGGGCAGGATACTCAGAGATGATTGGCCACTTGTTCAAGATCTCATAGTCTGCAAACCATGAATCCAGTAGCCAACCTGGCCCCTGGTATCCACAGCCACAATATTGGTAGCCATGAAACGTGTGCCCTTGGATTTATTTTTACAGCGAGAGATATCTCTGGAACCAAGGGTCATGTGTGATCACAGTGACTAAGCTATGACTTCCCAACCCAGGACCTATAGGCGAGGGCTGGAGAGAAAGGCCGCAGGTGAACACTATCCTTGCTACATGAGGGTTTCTAGAGTGGACTCTGCCCTAGCTGGCAAGTTACTTCCTTCTAGAAGACCACTTTTTTCATTATTATAATGAAACACATACAGTCTCTGGTGAAGACCCCAGACAAATGACAGGAGCACACATCTCAAAACGGGGAGCAGGAGAATGATGGGTTTGGAGGGTTTCTTTGTTGTTTGGCTTTGGGGTTTTCGGTTTGAGATTAGGGGAGGGGTTCTCAGTCTACCACAAGAGCTACCTTAATCCTTTCCAAGTGCGCAGCTCCAGTGACCTAAAGACCCCCCCGGAGACCCCTTAAAGCTCCTACCACCTCCTGTGTCACCACACATGGACTTCTGGAGGACGCAATGTATACCATTCCCCATCTTGGAAATCAGTGGTTCAGGAACTGGTGCCATCAGCTGAAGTTCTAACCCTGAGTACCTGTGAGTATAATTTTACTTGGGAATAGAGACGGTGAGAGCATAATAAGCTGATGATCCCTAATCTAATATGATTGTGGAGGCAGAGGTGCAGCCATAGAGAGAAGAGGGGAACATGAGGACCGGGGGAGAGATGGGAGCCATGTTGTTGTAAGCCAAGGGACAACTGAGGCTGCAAGAAGCTGAAAGAGACAGGGAAGCAGCCGTTACCAGAGATTTCAGAGAGACGGTGGCCCAATAGAG
This sequence comes from Rattus rattus, assembly GCF_011064425.1. Lineage (NCBI taxonomy): Eukaryota > Metazoa > Chordata > Mammalia > Rodentia > Muridae > Rattus > Rattus rattus. The sequence goes on along the minus strand of NC_046160.1, from coordinate 100,692,443 downwards.
ACCCTAAGTTCAGACTTCAATCTTCTAGAACAAAGAGAATAAACTTCCACCATTTTAAGGTACTGTGATGTGTGGTAGAGAGGCCTTGAGACTGAACCATTCATGAGTTGGGGTTGGCGTGACACACCCTTGGAAGTGGTCACGTCTGTGGTTAGCTAGGGACCACCGACAGTACCATCAAATAAACTGTGGTAAGCAGAAAAAGTGTGACGAGACTAAGAGAGACGGTTACGTGACCTGCCTTCTCCATCTTCCTCCTTTCTTTACTTCCAAGTGGAGTAACTCATGCTGCGACTGGGCGATTGCTTTGTTGGTGGTGGTGGTGGTTGGTTGGTTGGTTGATTTTAAAAAAAAAAAATAAAGGAGGCTGGACTAGAGGAAGAGCTTCATATTTACCTAAATATACCGCTCTTCCAGCAACCCCCATCCTTCTCTGTAGTGTCTTTGTGTGTGTGTTTGGTTGTGCTGCATCCGTATATGTTTATGTGCAGTATGTGCATGCAGATCCCACCACAGAAGTCAGACGAGGGTATCAGATCTCCCAGAGCTGGAGTTATAGGTGGGTGTGAACCAATGTGCATTCTGGGAACTGAACTCAGGATTGATATTCTTCGTTCGGTTTCTTTCTGTCTCTCTGTGCATCCCCTCCTACTCTGTCTGCACTGTGCTCTGAGAATGACTGCTTCCTGTTCTCTGTGCCCCCGTGTCTGTTTCCTGAAGTCTTAGATGAGCTGCTTCACACAAGCTTTGCTTTCTCGATTGGTTTTAGCAGGACAAGGTCATTTACCCTGTGATCCTCAGCTCACTGCGCTGAGTTTCCCATACCGTTGATCATGCGCACTGTGGGCTTTCCATACCGCTGACCATGTGATCACCACTGATCACAGACTTGCTGTAAAGTTGAGCTTGGCTCTGTGAACAATCACCATCCAAACACTCCTAATCTAACCTCCTGACTTACGAAGGTCCATGGTTAGCCCTTCCTCATCTCCAGCTCTCCCTCTTGAGAGACTGGAGGTGAGGCCTCCCCATGTGATAGACCTGTCATAGCAGATTATTGAACATATGGAGAAGGTCATTGGAACCTCTGATCTGTGTCAAGTTACAGGGAAGTTGCAGGTACTTCAGAGGTGTCTGAGGTAGAGGCAGGCTCCTGGGACAGAGCCCTTTGTTACTGTGTTTGTGTTAACTCTTTATTGTCATAATTGAGTTAAATTGCAGGACGTTCTACTGGCGCCTACAAACACTCAGAGAAAATATCAGTGTGGTGAGCCTACATTTTGACGTCAATAGTGACATCCTAAAAAAACCACTTCCCCCTTTTATTATTCATGCCAGAAACAGAAATGCATTTTCTTTCCAATACAGCGTTTCTCAGTGTACCCCTGGCTGTCCTGGAACTCACTGCATAGATCAGGCTGGCCTTGAATTAGGAGATCTGCCTGACTCTGTCACCTGAGTGCTGACTCAGAAGTGCAATTTTTGTCTCATGGTCTTTGCTAGTTCAAGGAACTGTTTTGATATGGAAGGACTGTATGGGTCCTGAGCAATTTCTATTTAAGGATTATTGTTATACAGAATACGTCACAGAGTACAAACAACATCTTCATCACAGTGTGTAACCCTAAAGTTCCTAACTGAAAGACTCTGAAAATGCCTGCTGAATAGTTACTATAGCTCTCCCAAGGGTCTCTACCCTTTTGAGGTATTCTTACTATATTAGTATTTGCCATCGCTATAGCAAAATACTGGGTATTCAGCAAAATGGCTGGATATTTTTTTTTTTGGTTCTTTTTTTCGGAGCTGGGGACCGAACCCAGGGCCTTGCGCTTCCTAGGTAAGCGCTCTACCGCAATGGCTGGATATTTTAAATCTAACTGCCTGTTTATGCAGTCCCTGGGTCGAACCCAGGGCTTTGTGCATGCCAGGCAAGCACTCTATCAAATGAGCCACCTCCCTAGCCCAAATCTTCTTCTTTTAAAATAAGCACCCTTGGGGGAACTAACTAGTGTCCCTCAAGAGCTAGTTTATTGTTTCCAAGGACAGTGCCCCATAATAATCTATCCGGAAGGCTCATCTTCTAAAGATTCAACTACTTTGCTGGGCATGATGGCGCACACCTTTAAACCTAGCACTTCCAAGGCAGAGCTCTGTGAGTTTGAGGCCAGCCTGGTCAACAAAGCAAGTTCTAGGACAGCCAGGGCTCTGTTACACTGAGAAACTCTGTCTTCTGACCATTACCCCACTGAGGGCCAAAGTTCCAGATTACGAACTCCAACATGTGTTTGGAGGTTGGCTCAGCCAAGGATTTTAGCCTTGATTCTGCATTAAATTCACCTGGATGGCTTTTATAAGCTACCCATGCCCCAGACATGCTGATTTATTGGTCCAACGTGGAGCATCAGCATCCATATTTTATAAAGCAACCCCGGGGATTAGACGTGGAGCCATTGATAGGAACCAGTGCACTCAGTAGTAATATGGCCTCTCCCGCCACCATGGAACAGTGTGGGTTCATGGCGGCCACAGAGAGATTTGCAGGTCAATAATGAGTGGAAAGGAGGTGTCTTAATGGCTGGCACACTTTGAGTCCCACTTAAACTTCTCAGTTTACATTTCAGCCTTGCACTTAGATGGGGGATGGAGGGGGGCTGGGCTAATGTTGCAGCATGTCCAGAATTAGCCCAGCACCCTGGACAAGGCCTTCAACCTCCCCAAGCTTCCCTTTCAGCAGCAGAGCCAGGCTGAAGCAATCTCAACTAGCTCAGGTGAGAGATTGGATTAAGGTAAGGTTCTTCTGTCATTTGTAAACCCCATAACCTGGCCAGCCACTCTAATCTCTCCCAGGGGACGCTTTCTCATTCAGAAAGTAGAGATTTGAAGCCCCAAGGCTTGCTGTGAGATTTAAGTAGATCAAGACAAGCAAACACTGAGCCAGGACTGGCTGGCATTTACCCAATGTCAGCAGTCAGTCAAGACTCTTCTAATTCATGGTACAGCTCCCAATATGTCACCCTCCCTCCATGCCCCAGTGCTTGGGTGGAGAGCATTTCCTGGCTCTCGGTGCCAGAAATTTATTTGCCAAACTGTTCAAATGGGAGGCATAAAATATAGAGTGGTGGATGTAAAGGGCTTGCTTAGCCTGCCTCGTTCTGATGCACACAGCTTAGCTGACCTTTGTGCTCTGCGATCCTGGGGGCTTTTTTTTTTTCAGATATCCCCTTAGTTCCCATACAAGCTTCTCTCTGGATTTCCTGTTACATATTTGATGCTGGGGTGGGGTGCAAAGGTCAGTATGGAAGGTTGCTCTCGGAAACCTGACTAATCACTGTTAGAAAAGAGGAACATCCTGGTAGCCCAGTAGCTTTGGCCCTGGTCAAGAGGGCTTTGGTGAGACAGCCCCAGGGCAAGAGCAAGGAAGAGATGGCCCCTGCACTTGTTTGCCCCAAGGTGGCCTGGGTGTGGGGCTATGCCTTTTCCACCTCTTGCCTCCTTGCCCCTTGCTACTTTCAGTAGTCCAGAGAGCTGGTCTCCAGGCTATGAGAGCCTGGGGAGCTAGCCCTGCCCCCCCACTGGCTGTAGCACTTGGGAGAGCCTGACCCTGCACTACATTTGGACAACACAGTAGAGCTGGCCGTGAAGGCTTAAGAGCAAGAACACTGCCTCCCACCTATGGGACTAGTAGACTACCTATTGGGTAGTCTAGCTGGAACAGTGATGAAGTATCCTCACTCTGGTGGTGAGGACAAGGGTGAGCTACCACCCAGGCCAACAGCTACCATCCAGGGCTGAGTTGGCCCACCCCCAAATCTAGTCATCTGTGAACTCTTGGGACTCGTGAGAGGCTCTAATGTAGATAGTGTGACAGAAGCCAGAGACCTTGAACCACACCAATGCCTCATTGCAATGAACATTTGCAAGTGATGTGGACAGAGAGATATACTGTGGGGCACACTGTGACATACTATAGCTTCCACGATGAGATGTTTTTCTGGGCATTCGTTTGGTGCGTGTGTGTGTGTGTGTGTGTGTGTGTGTGTGTGTGTGTGTGTGTTATTGGCAGAGGAGGTTGCAAGGATTAAAGGGCAGATATGAGGGAATGGGACAATGAGTGGGACTGGGGTACATGATGTGAAAAATCACAAAGAATCAATAAGTTGTTTGTTTGGTTTTTGTTTTTTTAAGTAGCAGAGGCAAGACAGAGGTGTGGCCATAGGCTCCTCGCCCCACCACAGCCCTCCACTCTCCCAGTCATTCCTCAGATTTTCCATTCACTGGCTGCCTAGGTCCAAGAGGAAGGAGCTGTGGAGGGAGGCCATCTTTTTGTTCTGATTTCAGTAATCTTTTTAAGTGGCCTTTGGAATCTACTTCGTTCCTTATAGAAGCTGAGCTCATCAAATACTCCCGAGCATTTTAAACAGAATTTATGAGTGTCACACATTTCATTTCCTTCTTTAACACGGTATGCCAGTATCTTGAGTTAACAAATAGAACCTTCCCAAATATGCAAATAATTCTTAAAAACCTCTGTGGTGGAGCCAACAAGGTGAGCATAGCAATGTTCTATCTCTACACCTGAGACAAAACCCTGAGTCAAATTCAAATCTTCCGATTTCCTTTTAAGCTTGGAGTTGGCTGTTGCTACTCTTTCCTTTTTGTCATTGCTTGTCTTGTTTTTCAAAATAGAGTTGCTTCAGAAGTTTGGCTAGCCTAGAGCTCAATATGTAGACCAGGCTAGCCTTGAATTTGGAAGAAATCCTCCTGTCTCGGGCCCCCAGGCTTCTTGGATTACAGGCACACAAAACCACATCTGGCTGAACACTGTCAGTTGGCGTGTGTGTGCATATATACAAATGTGTGCACGCATGCATGTAAAGACCAGAGGCTCAAACTCAGATCCCGTCTACCTTGTTTTTTGAGGCAAAGTCTCCTAATGAAGAACCAAGTGATTAGGTTGGTATCTCATTTAGTTTTGATCCACCTCAGAGTTGTATTATATATGAGGTCCTCTGACAGACACAAGAAAGAAACTGAGGCACAGAGAGTTTAAACATAAGGGCCAAATCCTTTATTCAGTTGACTAAACTGCTGGTGACATCCTCTTTTTGTTTGATTGAAACTACTAAGGATTAACCCTAATGCCCCGAGCTGGCTGTGCAATAGCTTCCCCACTGAACGACAGCCCCTGCCCAACTGGTAGTGGCCTCTTCTATCACATTAAAAATGACACAGTAAACGGGACCCCCGTTGAAGGAATCAGAGAAAGAACTGGAAGAGCTTGAAGGAGCTCGAGACCCCTTATGAACAACAATGCCAAGCAACCAGAGCTTCCAGGGACTAAGCCACTACCTAAAGACTATACATGGACTGACCCTGGACTCTGACCTCATAGGTAGCAATGAATATCCTAGTAAGAGCACCAGTGGAAGGGGAAGCCCTGGGTCCTGCTAAGACTGAACCCCAGTGACCGTGATTGTTGGGGTTCGGCAATGGGGGGAGGATGGGGAGGGAACACCCATAAAGAAGGGAGGGGGAGGATTAGGGGGATGTTGGCCTGGAAACTGGGAAAGGGAATAACACTCGAAATGTATATAAGAAATACTCAAGTTAATAAAAAAAAATGACTCATGGATATTTAAGTCACTGCTTTATTAGACGAAGCTTGTGCTGTGAACTAGGCTCCTAACATGGTGGTAACATAGTCTAGACAAGTGATGTGGGCTGCACCCAAGAATAAGGAGAAGGCACTGTAGGTGGTCAGAGATGGTGAGGTGGCCATGTTAGGGGGTCGAGAGGTTTCCTAGTATGATGGTTAGTGGGGCTTTTGGTTCTGTGTTTTGTTTTTTAATATGTATGAGTGTTTTGCCTGAATGTATGTCTGTGTATCAAGTATGTGCCTACTGCCCTCAGAGGTCAGAGATGGACATCGGATTCCCTGGGAGGACATTACAGTTGTTTGTGAGCTATTGATGAACCCAATCCTCTGGAAGGGAAGCGAGTGCTCTTAATCAATTGGCTGTCACTACAGACCCATAATAGTTAAGTTTCAACTTGACACAATCTAGAATCACTTCAGATGAGCATGTTAATGAAGAATTGCTAGATCAGATTGACCTCTGTGTGTGTGTGTGTGTGTGTGCACGCGCGCTAACTGAGTTAGTTGAAGTAGAAAGTCCCACTCTGACTGTGGGCAGCACCATTTCCTGGGCTGGATCCTGAACTGAATGAAAGGGAGAGAACCAACTGTCTTAGTTACTTTCCTATTGCTGTGAATAAATACCACAACTATGGCAACTTATAAAAGAAAACATTTATTGGGGATTACAGCTTCAGAGGGTTAGAGACCATCATGGAAGGGAGCATGGGAGCAGGCAGGCAGGCAGGCAGGCAGGCAGGCAGGCAGGCAGCCGGGCAGGCAGCCGGGCAGGTATGGTGCTGAAGCAGGAGCTGGGAATCTACATGGTGATCCACAAACACAAGGCTGAGAGAGCAAGCACGGGAATGACATGGACTTTTGGAACCTCAAAGCCCACATCCAATCATGCATCTCCTCCAAGGCAACATCTCCAATCCTTCCCAAACTGTTCCACTAACTGGTGACTGAGAATTTAAATCAATGAGCCTACAGGGCTCATTCTCATTCAAACCACCACAGCAGCTCAAACCTGCAAACGTGGGCATATGCATTGTTCCATGTTCCTGGTCATAGGTGTGATGTGATCACACTCACCAAGAGCTCACAAACAACTGTAACGTCCTCCCAGGGAATCCGATGAGCATCTCTGACCTCTGAGGGCAGTAGGCACATACTTGATACACAGACATACATTCAGGCAAAAACACTCATACATATTTAAAAAACAAAACACAGAACCAAAAGCCCCACTAACCATCATACTAGGAAACCTCTCGACCCCCTAACATGGCCACCTCACCATCTCTGACTACCTACAGTGCCTTCTCCTTATTCTCGGGTGCAGCCCACATCTCTTGTCTAGACTATGTTACCACCATGTTAGGAGCCTAGCTCACAGCACTCCCCCAAGCCCTTGCCACTGCTATTTCCCCACATGATGGACTGTCACTTGGAACTATTGCTAAAACAAATCCCTTTTCCCTTAAGATGATTTGCCAGGGCATTTTATCACAGCAACAGAAGGAGCAGGAGGACACCGGGCTAGGCCTAAAGGACAGAAAACAAACTAGGCTGAACTCCCCAACTCCTAATAGGATTAAGAAGGGGATGAGGTCTGTGGGACGCTTGTTCTCAGTAAGGCTGCCTATTCTGTGGGAATATATTGTATGACGAGGAACAGGAGAAGAGAGGGCATGGAAACCAGAGGCAGAGCAGAGTCTAACAGCCAGGCGTTAACCCCACAGTCCATTAAAGGGCTGGCTGGTGAGATTCCTCAGTGGACAATGGCGCTTACTACATAAGCCTAACACGAGAGTTGGATCCTTGGATTCTATGGTGGAGGGAGAGAATTGACTTCTAAAAGTTGTCTTCTAACCTCTATGTGTTTGCTATGACATGTACACACACACACAAACACACACACACACACACACTCTTAATTTAATTTTTTTAATAAAAGGGGATAAGAGCTGAATGAAGTGTGTAGTCCTTTAATCCCAACACTCAGGAAGCAGAGGCTGGTGGGTCTCTGTGAGTTTGAGGCCAGCTACATTCTATGTAGCAAGTTTCCGGCTAGCCGAGGAGGGTTGATGAGGGCTGGAGAGATGGTCTAGCTCTTGCAAAGATCCAGGTTTGGTTCCCAGCACCCAAATGGAAGCTCATAACCATCTGAAACTGCAGTTCCAGGAGGCACCAAGCACACATGCGGTACACGTACATACATGCAGGCAGACATATGTACACATTAAAAATATTTTTCTAAATAAAAAGGATGAAGCGTCGAAGAGAGAGCTAAAGTTTAAAGGGCAAGAGGCTTGTTTTATTGTTGTGGCCCCAGTAAACATGTGGCCTTCCAGAAGCTTCTACCCCACTGCTGCCTCTGGGGTGCCTCTTTGACCTAAAACACTCCTTAAGAAGTTTGTGCTCACAAAGTTCTCATGCAGATCCCTCCTGGTTTTCAAGCCTCATTTGTCAGATAGATAAACACACACACAAGCATGCGTGTGTATTAAGAAGGTCTCCACTCAGAAAATAAATGAGGAAGAGATGTCAAGAGAGGCTTATCAATGGAGATCTTGCTATCTTTCGAGGGACCCAACCACTGACTGCAAAGAGATAAGCAAGGAGAGAAGTTGCGATAAGTGAAAGGGGGCCATAATTTACTCTGTGCAAGGCTGGGTGGTGCTGGGTGCCCAGTATCCTTTCTGGTACAGTTCCTTTCTTCTATTCTTGAGCCTTCCCCACCCTGACTCAGGTGTGCCCATGTGTGCCAGCTCTGTGTGGTGTCCTTCGTCCTGGTCCACCCATGGCTGGTCCTGGCTGGTCCTGTGGGCATGCAACCTCGCACGGATGTGGGCAGCCTCCTCGATCCGCCGAACCCATCCATATGCATGCCTGTATCCTGGCCGCTGTCGACATCATTCATTTTCCCAAACCAGCATGCATTCATTTTCATAACTTTTTGTTCCATTACAATATTAATGGGACTATCAATGGGAAAGGACAAGGGAAGCATTTTTAATGTTTATCTGACAGTTGCAAATTTCACTTGAGGTTGTTTACTGGGATCTGATTGTTGGCAGAGAGGAGCAGGAGAGGCGGCAAGATTAATGGGACCCCGGGGAAAGGAGATGTATTTATGGGCCTTCTGAACACCATCTAAGAGTAATAAAAAGTCCTGCAGCACCCTTCCCCGAGTGAGACTTAAGAAGTTTGAGACGCGGAGAAATGAGGGATTGTTTTAATTAACTTCCGTCTAACGCAGGTGGCCCACTCAGAGTGAATCATGTTGCATTGTGTCTCCGTCCATTAAAAATTAGACACCCTCTCCCATCCCCCCTCTTATGCCCCGTGCCTTTCCCCATCCTTCTTACTCTCCAGACCTCTGGCCCTGAGCCACTGTCACTCCACTTTGTCATGCCTTCCCCATCTTTCTTAAATTCCTTTATAGTCTCAAGGAGGGAGAGGGTTTGTGTGACCTTTGACCAGGAGGATTGGGTTCCAGGAGAAGAAAGCAAGAGTCCATCGGAACTGAGAACGGGACCCCCTTTGGGGGAATTAGAGGAAGAATTGAAAAAGTTGAAGGGGCTTGCAAGCCCATAAGAACAACAATGCCAACCAACCAGAGCTGCCAGGGACTAAACCACTACTCAAAGACTATACATGGACTGACCCAGGGCTCCAACTGCATGTGTAGCAGAGAATAGCCTTGTAGGGACACCAGTGCAGGGGAATGTCGGAGGGGAGGTTCTAAGGGGGGGTGGATGGGAGGAACACCCTTATGGGGGGAGGGAGAGGGAGAGGGAGAGAGGGGAGGAGAGAGAGAGAGAGAGAGAGAGAGAGAGAGAGAGAGAGAGAGAGAGAGAGAGAGAGAGAGAGCACAGTGGTGGGAAAGGAAGGAGATTCTTGGCTTTGGTTCAGAGAGAAGAGCTGGGCACCTGTCCAGGGGCCTTGTTCCTAGATACTTTGACCTGAGATGAGGGCCCTACGATCCCCCAAGAGCCCTAAGATGGAATGAAGGAGTTGAGGTACAAGGGGAGGCCAATCCATTAGCCTCCAGGGGGAACCTTTCCCCAAACCCAAATCCTGTAGACATTGGTCATGGTCAGGTTCATGGTGTCCTGTTTTGCTCAGGTTCTCAAGAGAGTTGCTAGTCAAACAGGAAGACGTCCAGTCGAGTTTGAGTCTCTGGTGAACAATGTATCATGCTTTAGTGTAGTTCCTAACTGAGACATATGACCTACATACACCAAAGGTGATACTCGTCTGCCTGAAACCCAGATTTCACTGGGTGTTCTTTATTTCTAACTTCCAAGTTGGCAGTTCCCGCAGAGCAAGAATCCCCACCTGGCGTGATTCTGAGGCCCCCCTTATTATATGCTGCACACTATTGGCTTTCCCATCTGGAGTCACTGGTTTTGTTGTTTGTTTTTCTTCTCTGACCTCAGTTTCTACATCTGCTAAGTGGGGTTAGTAGCATCGCCCAACTTTGGGAGTGTGCTGAAATCAAGTGAAAGGAAGCCTAATAGGTTCTCCAAACAGGAGCCAGCCATCTTTCTCTGCAAAGGGCCACAGTGAGTCTTTCAAGATCTGGGAGCCAGGTTTCTGTGTCACAGCCACTCGTCTCTGCCAAGGTACCCCGTAAGCAAACAGGCATGGCTGGGTTCCAGGAACACAGGGCCCACACCACCACCAGGTTCCCCTCCGGGCTGCGTTTGCTGAGTTTAACTTTCAGTGTGTGAAGAGGGAGCACGTCTACGGATGAATGGGAGTCTTGAGACCTTTTTTCCAGGTGACATAGTCTGAGTATCCAGAGAGTTCTTTTGTCATAAACTACTGCTTCCCAGTGTTTGCAAATGCCTGACAGTGGGTGGTCAGTCTTATGTCAAAACAAATATGGAAGGAGTCCCGGTGTCAGACCTCAACCCTGAGTGCAAGACCGACACATTTAGGGGCAGTTTCAGCTCTGATGGCCTAAACACCACACATCCTCACATGCAGCGAACCAGGGTGCAAAGACCATGGGTGGTTTACGTCTAATGCTATCAGGAGCTCCATGAGGAAGGAGGCCCAGGCCTCTGGCTCCCACCTCCACTTCCTGAGCTCAGGGTTACTATGCCTGAGGTGCTTACATTTATGGATATGGAGAGGGATGATCTTCATTGCCTGTGCTGAGGGCTGAGACGGTGACAGCAGAGAGGGTGGACAGTAAGGGGCCAGAGAGATGGGGCCACAGGAAGAAAACAAATGCTCTTACACTCCAAGGAATCCCATCTTCCTGGCGCTGCACATTGCCCCACCCAGATTCCTTGACAGGAGGAACGGTTGGAAAACTCTTTTCCACATCCATCTTCTTTCCGCCTTTGGGTGCTCCAGGAACCTGGACCCATGGAGCACCAGCTGCCAGGTTTTCTGGAGTCGCAGAGTTAATGTCGCACCCACATTCAGTCCTTCTCACTCCCACCCGTCCACAACAAGCTGCACTCGGGAAACAGCTGGGTGCGCCTGGAGTCCTCAGTCTTTACCCATGGTTGTTTACAGCCATGCTGGTTTTGTATTACAAAAGATGGAGCCTGATGCTGTGTGGTGGTTTGAATGTGCTTGGCCCAGGGAATGATACTATTAGGAGGTGTGGCCTTGTTGGAGTAGGCGTGGCCTTGTTGGAGGAAGTGATCACTATAGGGGTGAGCAGTGAGGCCTTTCTCCTAGCCATTTGGGAACCAGTCTTCTAGTGGCCTTCAGATGAAATGTGGAACTCTCAGCTCTTCCTGTACCTTGCCTGCCTGGATGATGCCATACTTGTACCTAGAAGATAATAGACTGAACCTGTAAGCCAGCCCCAATTAAATGTCCTTTAAAATAGTAGTAGTAGTAGTAGTAGTAGTAGTAGTAGTAGTAGTAGTAGTAGTAGTAGTAGTAGTAATAAGTGTCATCCTTTATAAGAGTTGCCTTGGTCATGGCGTCTGTTCATAGCAGTAAAACCCTAAGACCTGCCACCCAGGATACAGCTCCAATGTTGGATCAAGCTACCAGGGCCCAAACCAGATGTTTGACTGAGCAGGCCCAGTCTCTTCTTAGGTGAATAGAGTGGAGTTACATAGTCCTAGGGACTTGAGAGGTATGAAGGTTAATATTGACTGTCAGTTTGACAGGATCTAGAATCATCGCCTGGGAGACCAGCCTCTGGCCATGTCTGTATAAGGAACTTTGTGGATCAGAGCACTTGAAGTGGGAAACCCCATCCTAACTGTGGGCTGTAACTCCCATATGGTGTAAATGGTCACTGTTTCCTCACACCTCCTGGAGCCAGTATGGGAAGTTCCAAGATGACCAGGGGAACAAGTGGAAGGCACCTCCACCTTCACCCACCCGAGCGCCTCAGTAGCCTTTCCTGTGAAATGGCCACAGAAGCAAACCCAGCTGAGCTCTTGGATCCATCGTGAGGTGACTGGTAGGTATATCTGTTGAAGTCCTCGTGTTCCCTACACCATGGCTTCCTGAACTCATGGCACTGGCCAGCCCAGCCCATCGTGGTAGTGTGCAGAACTGAGGCTGCCTTTCCAGGAGGGGTCCCGCCATGGTAGCTGTCAGATCTGCCACCTTGGTGCCATCAGCACCACCCAGCTCCCCAAGCTGGCCCTGGCTTTCTCCCTCCTTGCTCAGGTCTACCCCGTACTCCATACCAGGAGACACCTTCTTCAGGATCCAGCTCCCATTCTTTTGGGGACCAGTGGATTGTAGCCTCCGAGGACGAGTCCTGCTCAGGAGTCAGGAGGTCCCTATTCACTAGCCCAGCACTGCCCTCTGGTAAACCTTTGTGCCCTAATGTCATCAAGGAAACCCACCCCCGCCTCCCCCAGATACCTCACTCTTGTGCTGAATCTCAATACACATTGCAGAATGGTTCTTATAATGTAGATGCACCGATCCACACACCCACCATCTCACAACGTTGTCTCTTTTCTTGTCTTTTGCTCCCTTTGTTGGGCTGGTTTTCCGTGATTCACATACCTTCTTTATAGACTGTCTATTCGTCTTCTTACCCATGTTACAAACACCTTTTCACTTGTGGTTTTCCCTTCACCCCTATTATATCTTCATGAACAAAAGAGCTCTGTTTTCATGTAGGAAAATGTATCAATTATTATCCTTACTGCTTCTGTTCTCTGCATATAGGGAAATCATTTCCCGCCTCACAAGTCACGGAGGAATCCTATTTCCTACCTGTTGCTCGATTAGGCTGCTCTCTTCTCTGGAGAGCCATCCCCGAGGCCCTCACTCATTCCTTTCTCACCTTGGACTTCGTTTACTTGTCTACTCAACCTGGACTGCGAACAGGGACCATCCATCATTGAGTTCTAACTACAACTCCCACAATGCACTGGTGCGCAGCACTCCTTTTCCTCCATGGCTGCCTCCATTTTTGCCTTTAGTTCCTTGGCAAAGAATTCTCAAAGTTACCTGCACAACCTGCAGGACGTTCTTTCTCACCTTATGCTTTCTGATTTAATGCCTGGCCTGCCTGGGGTCCTGGCATCACGGTATGTATGTATGTATGTATGTATGTATGTATGTATGTATGTATGTATGTATGTATGTATAGATAAGGTCTTACTATGTGCAGAGGGAGGCTTGAAACTTTCAGTGCAAACCAAGCTGGGCTTGAACTTACAGAGATCCACCTGCCTTCTGTCTTTCAAATGCTGAGATTACACCACATTGATCCTATTGCCTACCTTTTTTAATTTTTTTTTAAATTAAAATGTAATTATATCACTTCCCCCCTTTTCTTTTCTCTATAGCACCTCCCATCTCCTTCCAATTCAGCCTCTCCCATGCCTCCCTCAAATTGATAGCTTTTTGAATTTGATTATTATTGTTACATATACAGTATATGTGTATGTGCACAAAATATATCAATATAACCGTCCGAGCCTTTTTTCTTATTTGTGTGTATATCAATTTTTAAAAGTTCCTCAGGGGATGCTGTATACCTTCATGGTCTGAGAACTCCCCTGCCGTAGTTTTGTGGCAAAGGGCAGACCCCAGCATCTTATCCATAGACTGACGTCTTAGCCTACTATGGCCTCTTAAGATGGAAAGGGTGGAATTTTGAATGGTAGCCTCAGAAAAGACCCCAGAAGGTAGCCTGCAAAGTGCCCACCCCATCTCTGTCCTTGAGGCTACCATATTGCTGCTACTGAGAACTGAGGGAGTGGAAGGTTAACCGGAGCTTTGGAAAGGGACGAGAGGGGGATGGTACCATCTGTGAGGAAGACAGAGGGATTGGGGGGACACTTTTTGGAAAGAGCCAAAGTTTTGACAGGAATCTGCCTCCTTCCCCCTCCTTCTCCCATCTGTTTTGGAGAAATGTGAGTGTGTGGTGTTCCCAGGTGACTGGCCTGCAGGGCCTCTTTGGAATTCTGTAGACTGGCCATCTGTCGTCCTATAATAAATGATACCTATAAAAGAAAGTGATTATGGTGCTGATACGGCAAGAGGCATTTGTTTATATTCTTATAATATGTATCAGATTGAATAGAAAGTATCACTTACAATTGACAAATGGAGTGCGAGTTCCCTGGGGAGGGACCCAGGGGCACAGTGGCAGTGCTGGAGCCAGGTGTCAGACACCAGCGCTGCCTCGAGGGTCTCAGAGCACCCCCGGTTCCTGAAGGTGGGCACCCTGTTTTCCACCTTTTCTGGAGGGGTTGGCTATGCCTTGAGCCACTTTGATGTGGATGGTAAGAAAGGTCACATGTCCCTTCCTACTAGGAAGGAAGAGAGGGTGGCTCTGAGATGTGCACATAGCTGGGCTGGCCGCACTATCCTATGGTGGCTTCTTGACCCTGAGGTGCCTATGTAGAGTGCACCCTCGTCCCCACCCCCACCCCCACCCCAGTCTAGTCTCCTTAGCTCTATGTGAAAGTGGATTATCGAGGCCTCAGAACACCAGGAACCAAGGTTTATAGAGAGCTGGTCACTTTTTGTAACCCACAGGTTAGGTGAGGAATGCTTTATTTCCAGCCTCAGTCTGGAGTCTGGACCATCAGAAAGGAGAAGCCAGACGTTCAAGATTGCATCTGAGGGACCGAGAAGCCATTTGCCGTCTTCCCTTGCAAGCAACATTCTTTGCTTGCGCTTTCCACCCACCAAGGGTACATTTAGCGTCTCCCTCCTGTTTTGACATTGACTGCATTCATATACACTTTTATAAACATAAAGTATATTCATGTCTTGAACATATGTATATATAAGCAGATCAGAGATTCTTTTTTTTTTTTTTTTTTGGAGCTGAGGACCGAACCCAGGGCCTTGCGCTTGCTAGGCAAGATCTCTACCACTGAGCTAAATCCCCAACCCCAGATCAGAGATTCTTAATCCAGAACTCCCAGCCTAACCTTATGTGACTTGCACACACCGCACCAGAGTGTGTGAGGTTACCTTTGAGCTGTGCATAGAACGTGTATGTATGGTGCAGGTTAGGTATATAAGGTACCTGTGGAATGGGTTATGTATATGGGGTATTTGTGAAGCAAAGTTGAATTCCATGTTTACACTTGGGACTCATGCCTAATCTATACCATTACACATATATAAATATTCAAAAATTATGAAAACCAGAAATTCAAAACACATATGGTTCTAAGCATCACAGCTGAGGAGAGCCAACTCTGTAAACA
Source organism: Rattus rattus (assembly GCF_011064425.1). Taxonomy (NCBI): domain Eukaryota; kingdom Metazoa; phylum Chordata; class Mammalia; order Rodentia; family Muridae; genus Rattus; species Rattus rattus. Next base: position 100,677,125 of record NC_046160.1, on the reverse strand, counting down.
TTTGTCCTTAGTTAATGCTCAGCTCCAGCCTTAGGAGTAGTCGCTCTGACCATCTTGATGGTCCGTGATCATCTTCGGTAGAGCCTCAGGAGAGATTCATGAGGACTTCAGGATTTTGGCTATAATCATTATATTCTTATATGTAATATATGATATAGGTATCAGTGTGTGAATAAATCCCTTCATTCACTCTTTTCTCCCAGACTGGCTTTACTTTCTTGCTTTTTAAATTTTTGGCTTCTTTCCCTCAAGTTGGCCACTTTACAGGGATTTGACTGAAGCCCTTTTTCATGACACCCGTTCTGACTTGTGAGCTCTTGTCCTGTTTGGGTGTGGTTATGGTTAAGACACCCTTCCTGGCTTTCTGCTCTAGACCTTGTGTGTCTATTATTTTCTCGACGGGATCAAAATCACCACCTACCTCTTTTAGAAACCACCTCTTGCACGGTCACCCCCAGTACTGACACATAAAACTCCACTATCCTCCGTGACAGCCAACATACCTTGGAAGCCAACTAGCCAAACGAGACTCTGGAACAAGCAAGGACCCCAAATTCAAGGTGTAACTTTAGCGAATTAAAATTGCTATTGGAGAGGAGTGCTGGAGGGTCGTCCATGATACGGTTTCAAAGTGCTCTGTGTCTTGAACAAAGAATTAAGCAAAACATGGGAAAAACTATAAGGAAAGTGTAGCTTTAAAAAGCAAAAACACCTTCAAGCAGGGATGGACTTGAGGAAAGATGTGGTTTAATGCCTCTTCTTTTCTGGGTCCAAGGTCTTCAATGACTAAAGGGAAGGGAGGGACTCCTTGAGGAGTGGATATTTCATTGGCTGACACAGGTGATTGACACTGGGGGTTACACAACAGCATATTTAGTACACGTGCATCATCTCATAACCCTCTTATAATCATATGCATGAGATTCCATCCATATGCATCAGCACTAGGTCACCTTGGGACAATCTTTTTCCTCAGTGCACATACAAGTCTCTGGGGGAATCCTCTACTGGGTTTTATTCTCTGATCGGGTTCTTGTCTGGCCCTCCCTTCAAGAATGGAGCCGGCAGACATCTGCCATATTAGCTGGTGGCAGCAGGAGGGTACCAACAGGGATCTGAGCTCTATCTACTGCGGCAGCCAGGGCTGAAGACTGGGGGTGCAAAGACAATCAGACCTTCAGAGCCAAGCAAGCAAAACTGTGAGTGGGAAGTAGGGATTCAGAGCCCTCGGTGGCAGCTAGATGCCATTAGAGAGGTTGGGGATGCTACAGCTCTGAGATCTCAGCAGGCTTCCCGGTGCCGGCTGAGAGGCTGGTGACAAGTGCTGCAGCAAGGATGACAACCGAGAGCAACCCATTGCAGAAGGAGTCTGCAGAGGTTGGGTCATGAGAGAGAGAGCAGCAGGGCAGGCAGGTCATTGGAAAGGGCAGGAGGAGAGGCAGGCCACTGGAGAGAGCAGCAGGAGAGGCAGGCCGCTGGAGAAGCAGACCCCTGTCTCTGGCAGGTCTTAAAGGCTGGGGCAGGAATGATGGATCTTGAAATTGAAGCAGTGACCTACCTCCCTACACCCCAAGGCAGGGATAAATTCCTTACAAAAGAAGTAGGTGCAGCACCTCTGGGAACTCTGAGCAAGTTTGGCTGCTGGTGGCCCGTCTCTGGGTGTCTCCTTCTGACACGTTTCCGGAACAGTCTTCCTTCTGGGGAGCATCCAGAAGCTGGGTGAGAGCCACACTCCAGTGGGAGCTGGGGGTTAAAATCCTCTTTCTCTGTTTCCTCAAAGCATCTCACAATCTTGTTTATCTGCAGCCTGCACACCTCGCTGTATAGAGATGGGTAGGCTCTGATGAGTGTGTGTGTGTGTGTGTCTGTGTGTTTGTGTGTCTGTGTGTGTTTGTGGGTTTGTGCGTGTGTGTGTGTGCGTGTGTGTGTGTGCATGTGTGTGTGTGTGTGTGTGTGTGTGTGTGTGTGTGTGTGTGTGTGTGTGTCTGTGTGTGTCTGTGTGTCTGTGTGTCTTTGTGTGTGTTTGTGTGTGTGTGTGTGTTTTTTTGTTTTTTATTTTTGGGTGTGTGTGTGTGTGTGTGTGTCTGTTTTTGTGTGTCTGTGTGTGTGTGTGTGTGTGTGTGTGTGTGTGTGTCTCTGTGTGTGTGTCTGTGTGTGTGTCTGTGTGTGTGTCTGTGTGTGTCTGTGTGTGTGTGTCTGTGTGTGTGTGTGTGTGTGTGTGTGTGTGTGTGTGTGTGTGTGTGTGTGTGTGTGTGTGTGTGTGTGTGTGTGTGTGGTGTGTGTGTGTGTGTGTGTGTGTGTGTGTGTGTGTGTGTGTGTGTCTGTGTGTTTGTGTGTGTGTCTGTGTGTGTGTGTGTGTATGTGTGTATGTGTGTGTGTATGTCTGTGTGTGTGTGTGTGTGTGTGTGTGTGTGTGTGTGTGTCTGTGTGTGTGTGTGTGTGTGTGTGTGTGTGTGTGTGTGTGTGTGTGTGTGTGTGTGTCTGTGTGTGTGTGTGTGTGTGTGTGGGTCTGTGTGTGTTAGTGTTTTTGCTCTGTGTGTGTGGGTCTGTGTGTCTGTGTGTGTGTGTGTGTGTGTGTGTGTGTCTGTGTGTGTGTCTGTGTATGTATGTCTGTGTGTGTGTGTCTGTATCTGTATGTGTGTCTGTGTCTGTGTGTGTGTCTGTATGTGTGTCTGTGTCTGTGTGTGTGTCTGTGTGTCTGTGTCTGAGGGCAATGTGGGCAAGTGTGCGCCATTGCTCTATTCCTTTGTCCACCTTCATCTAGCGGTGCTGTGGTAGTGGGAAAAGCAGGAGGAAGTGGGAAAAACCCCCAGGCTTCCCCTCTTTCTCCCAAGCCCCACTGAGCTCATGGTAGCCTGTAGTTTGAGCTTACTTTTGGCCTTTGAATCTTCATGCCAGGTTACCACAACAGAAGTCTCACCTCTGACTGGCCTGTATAAGCTTCCGCAGCACAGCAGAGCTGATCTTGCAGCTCAGTCCAGGGCTGATGGCCTGAGAACACTGGGGTTATTGGTACAAGTCCTAAAGTCCAAAGGCCAGAGAACCTAATTGTGATGACTTGAATGACCCCCGTAGGTTCATCATTTAGATGCTTAGCCACCAGGGAGTGTCACCATTTGAAAGGATTAAAAGGATTAAGAGAAGTGGCTTTATTGGAAGAAGCGTGTCACTAGGGACAGGCTTTGAGGTTTCAAAAGCCCATGCCAAGCCCAGAGTCTCTACTTATGAGGATGTGGCTCTCAACTACTGCTCCAGTGCCGTGCATGCTACCATATTCCCTACCATGATGATAATGGACTAAACCTCTGAAACTATAAGCAAGCCCCCAATTAAAAGAGTTACCTCAGTCATGCTGTCTCTTCACAGGACTAGAACAGTGACCTTGGACACAAAGTCTAATGTACAGAGTCACAGGAAGAAGAGTCTCCCCACCTTACTCTCATCCTTCTGCCCGTTTGTCCTATTTGTCCTTCAGCCAAATGGACAGCCCTCTCATTGGGAGGGGTGGAGTCTCCTTATCAGGTGTGCGACTCACTTGCCAATCTACTCTGGAAACAGCTCCCAGACACACCCTGGGTAAAGACAACACTTTACCAGCTAACTGGGTATCCCTTAGTCCAGCCAACCAGCATGCAACTTGAGAATGGAGAAGGAAGAGGCAAGATGCCCTGTCTCATGCCAGTGAGAATATTGCACCCAAGAACCCTATGGTGCTCCACCTTGGAGGCCCTGCTGGGTGAAACCCACAGGCACTCTGTGGAGACTGGGAACATGAATCATCCAGGGACCCATACCAGAAACTCCTTTCTAGGAGCTGTGAACAAAGGAACCCAGGCAGCCTCCTGAAACCGAAAGGCAGAACAACAGACCTCTCCAAAGCTTCTAGAAAGTCTCATAGCCATGATGACCTTGGATTTTAGCTATGTTGGATCCATATGGGCTCTGATCTCCAAGGTTTAAGGAGATTTTGGGCTGGTACAACCCAGCTAATGGGAGTCTCTCATAGGTGGATCTGGCTGACGTCACCACTCCCAGCCCAGAGTGGAGCTAACCTGGACCCGCAGATGCCTTTACTCTTCTGGACTTTCTATATCATCCATCTCAGGAAGGTGTGGGTGTTGGGGTGGTGGCTCCACTGTGAAGACTGGAGACTCAAAGCCTCAGCTGCCCCACCCAACTTGGCCATTATTCTTTCCAACCCACGGGGCTTTACTCTCTGGCCCAGCTCCTTCTCTGGAAGAGGGCACTCTGACTTTTTGGGCCTGATTCTCTATCCCCTTTTTGACCATTGGCCACATGTCAAGCTCTCCAAAGAAAACATACACATCATTTTCTTGTGATTTCCCACAGCATCCTCCACATACATCAGGATTTCTAGCATCTCCCATTGCCAGCTATGTCATTGGACAAGTTACTTAACCTCTCTAAACCCCGATCTATTTGTCTATAATAAGCACACGATAAATGCACTCCCTCTGAGACTCATTATAAGGACTAGATGGGACAATGACCATCAAACCTTTAGTGCAGTAGCCTGCAGGCAGCACATACTAATAAAACTCAGCTCTGATTGGTGTGGTGGCTTTAGTCCCCACAACAGGTGGGGTCTGAAATTTCAGCACTTGGAAAACAGAGACAGAAGGATCACAAGTTCAAGGTCCTGTTTAAAACATACACACGGAGAGAGGGGGTGGGGAGAAAAAACCCTCAAAGCCTCAGCTGCCTAATACATTGAAAAGCTGTGTTCTGGTCACATTTTCCATTGAGAAAACTGATAGTCAAAGAGTGACAGAGATTGGTGAAGGTAACCCGGTTTGGGATGGTGTTGACTTGGAAACTAAACCCACTTGGTAAAGCCACGATGATGCATAGGTGACGTGCCTGGCCCAGCAGAGGTGCTTACTAAGGGATGCTTGTTCTTGTTCGTGTTAGTTGTCAATTTGATGGATCAAGAATCACCTGAAAGACAGGGCTTTGGGTGTGCTTTTTGGGTTTTATCTTGATCATGTCAATGGAGGAGGGAAAATCTGCCCACTGTGGGTGTGACCATTCCCTAGGTGGTGCTCCTGAACAACATAGAAAGAGTAGTTGAGCACAGGCATTCATTGCTCTCTTTTGACTATGACCATTGCTTCAGGCTCCTGCTGCCTTGACTCCCCCACCATGATGACAATGTCTTGAACTATGAGCTTAAATAAAAACCACACCCCCAAATCTTCTTTTTTAAAAAAAACCATTCTTTTACTTTTGCAATATAATTACATCATGTACCCCTTCTTTCTCCTCCCTCCAGCCCTTCTTTCTTTAAGTTGCTTTTGTGAGGCATTTCATCACAGAAACAAGAAAGGAAACTAACACATCATTGCTTCTACTGCTGTAGTTCATGTCTGTTTATTCCATTAACTTTAACTGAATACAAGCTACACACGGGCCAGGTCCTGGCAAGAGCCTGAAGAACACGAAGATGAAAGAGAGGCCCTGGGTCAAGGCCAGCCAGATGCCGAGATTAGAATCCCTGAAAATTAATAGTCACAGTGCAAAGAACACACAAGTCAGGACTGGGGTGCAGTGGAGAGCAAGCACCCCACATGCTTCCTTCATGGTGCCTACTGGGGCTACTTTTCACCTCACGCACCCGAGTCTTGCTTACAGCACTCAGGATTGCAATCCCTTTCCCGAGTCTGTTCCTGGAAATCTCATCATCCTTCAAATCCACCCAGACCCTGCTCTAGTTTTCCTTATGTGGCTCAGTGGCCTCTTCAGGGTGATCATCTGAGCCTCGCTCATCCGGTTGGCTACCAGCACAGACCACAGACCGTAGATGCTACTGTTTTATATGTGGGACTCTTCAACCTTCCATCTCTCTCTCTCTCTCTCTCTCTCTCTCTCTCTCTCTCTCTCTCTCTCTCTCTCTCTCTCTGATTGTACTGGAAACCCCCATGGGTTTCTCATAGCACCTGGCCTAGCCCTTGCACCTTGAGTGCCTGTCAGGGATCTTCTCAGATGAAGATAATAGAACAAGCAGTTTGAGACAGACGGGGGTGGGGGAACCTATCTTCTCTAACACAAGGGCCAGCATCAATTGGTTCTGTGCTGAGGATTCAACAGCACCAACCAACCAGGCCAGCGCTTCTGTGGCTGTACCTTCTCCCTCATGTTCAAATGCAACCGCCCCAGCTCCATACTGGAGGAAAGGAACGCTGTGGTCAGCTTCTGCCCTGGATTCTGCTCTCCTTGTTTTATTGACCACAACAGTGTTCTGTGGTCTCCCTAGACTCTGAGGTTATCAGAGAAACAGATTAGCTGTTCATGTCCCCTCAAAAGTGTCAATATTCTTACCTATAAAGAGGACATTGGCCTTTGGGAGGTGATTGGATCCTAAAGATCAAGTCCCATGAAAGAGACCCTGGGGAACTCCATCACCCCTTCTCCATGTGAGGGATCCTGAAAAGATGATGGGTCAGGAAACTGGTTGCTGCTTTTTTGACTGCAGACTATTCAGCCTCTAGACTGTGAAAAATTCTTTCTGGTATTTATAAGCTACCAAGAAAGGGGTATTGTGTTGAGCAGCACAAATGATATGAGGCATTTGAGCATAGAAAATTCCCTCTTGAGCTCCGAAGGGGAGCAGGATAGAAGTGGACATGGTGTTAGACAACTGACAGGGTCTAGGAATCAATGCATCAATCAATCAATCAATCAGTCAGTCAGTCAATCAATCAATCAATCAATCAATCAATCAATAGGAAGGGGCTGCAACCAAGACATGTATAGGGTAGAAAGGGCTCCAGGAATCTAGTTGTCAGAGCCAGCATGGCTGCTGAACCAAGGCTTATTGAGAATTTGCCCCCAACTTTCTCCTGGCCCGCCTTCCCTTCCTCAGCCCTCTTCAGAGGCTCCTTTCCAGTGCGGATCGCCAGCACAATGCTTCATGACAGGAGCAAATGGGCAGGGGTCTGTCTCTCGCCGGTCCCTGCCCCCATCCTGTCCATAGAAGATTGATAAATGAAACCAATACCTTCCAACAGCGTAATTTTCATATTTAATGAGCGTGACTCAAAAACTATTACATTAATTAGTCAAATCCCACAAACCGTTAATGATGCACTTGGTAATTAATATTGTATTCAATTAAAAAATGACCTGTTTGGGGGGTTGCTCCCAGGTTACGGGGATAGGAGTGTTGTAACGTTGCCTGACCCTGTCCACCTGCAGAGCTGGGCTGGCTGTTCTTTTCTGTTTCCTGTGACTCATGGAGGGAAAGGTCACCATGAGAGCCTGGTTCCTCCTCCTGTCAGCACCCTGGCCAGCGGCTGGCATCCCTGTGTCTCAGGCTCTCCCCTCTGCCTTTCCCCCTCTGCAGAGGCGGCAGCTGACTTGCTGTGATTTATGGGAGGGCCTGGCACAAGGCTCACAGACTGGAAAATTTCCAGTTTACACAAGAATTCCCTGAAAAATGAGCTTGGTTAATTTATTTCTTTCATTAACGAGTTGGAACTATGAGATAATCTTTCTGCGTGCTACTTCTGTGCCCACCCCACACGCCTCAGACAGCAGACAAGCATGGCCTTTGCTTCTTCCTGCCTACACAGTGGGCAGGATTTGGTGGGGGGACGAGGGGCTGATCTCGGTGGGTCTGTGCCTGGTGGTGCGTCTGCTGGGACTAAGAGCCTTTGGCCGATCAGGAAGACCCATCTCATTGACCCTAGGAGTGATCAGGCCTGAACCATAGACCCCAGCATGGTGTTGACTCAATACAATTTCAGAGGGTACAGCTCTTTGCCAAGCAGGTGACCACTACCAAAGGGTGCGTGTCTGCCTGTTGCCATGCAAGTCCATGATGACCGTGGATGACCCTCTGAGTCATGAGCCCCAAATAAATGCTCTCTATCATAGGTTGCCTTGGTCATGGTGTTTTACCACAGCATTAGAAAAGTAGCCAAGACAATGACTATAACAACAATGTGGTTGGGAGAAATCATATAACCATTTATCTTTGTTGTCAACTCGACTGGACTTGAATCACCTGGGAGACACATGCCAGGGTGTATCCGGAGAGGCTTACCTGAGGCAGAGAAGACTCCATGAATGTGGGCAGCACCGACCCACGGGCTGGTACCATGGGCTGAAGAAAAAGGGGGAAAAGGAGAGGCTAGTAAATCTAGAACTCATCTGTTTCCTGGTTCATCAAGATGTGAACGAGCAGCCTCCCTCTCCTCTCATCACAGCCTCAAGCTACTGCCATGTCCGTGCTCTCACCAACATGGTGGACTAGACTCCCACAATAAACCCTTCCAGCTTTAAACTGTTTCTTGCCAGGTATTTGGCCGTAGCAAGGAGAGTCACTAACATAGGTCATGACAGTGATTTGGGGACATCTGTGCTCTTGGCTGTGGACTCAGGAGACACCTGGCTCTGTGGCTTACTTATCCAGGTTCTCAGGAAAAACACATACCCTACCTGATCCTAGGTGTTTCCGCCTACAAAGTAAAGATGTGCATAACCACCCTGTAGCCCGCTATTCACAGTGAAGGAACAAGAACGGGTGAGCTCGTAGGCCTGGTCACTCATTTTACCTGAGAAGGGCCTGTGTCCTATGTAACATCTTAGATTCATTGCAGTGTTTGCCCACCGTTCTAAATAAAGATCTCGGTGGACAATACTTTATTTTCTATTTGAATATGAAATCCATAATGTCATGGTCTCCATGGGTGAGTAATCTGCAGATATTCTCACATTCCTAAATAAAACACAAAGAAGAAACAGTAAAACTAGTACGGCTTTTAAAGCGCGATGTTAGGTATAATTTTTTTTTAAATGGTAAAACACAGGTCATTAGCAACAGGAGATTTATATTTTAATCTGTGAGTGATGGAGACGGAGACGGCTGGTGACACTGAGGGACGTCTGCAGATGCTTTCTGTTTTGATCAGGACTTGGAAGATGGCTCCACACTGTGGGAACATAGTGCTTTCCTGTGCTCTTCACCCACCATTTTCTGTGGCCGAGATTATCTCATAATACAAGCTTCAAATATTTCTTCAATGTGTTCTGTGTTTTTTCAGATCTTATAAATCTTTTAAAACTGTTTTTAAAAGTTGGAAGCTTGCATCACTGTGATTTTATTTTTTTTTTTTAAGCCAGGAACTCAGGAAACCCAGGTTGGCCTCTAATTAGCTATGTAGCCAAGGCTGGCCTTGAACTCTGGATCTCCCTGCCTCCACTGAGTGCTAAGATGGCAGGAATACACCACTGTGCGCGGATTCACTGTGAGTTTAATAGCTATAAACATAGACTGATCCTCCTCCCAAAACAAAATACTTTTTTTAAAAAAAAAATCAATGTCCTAAACAACAAATCCGGGTTCATCTTAATTCTCAAGAGTTGAATTCATGGAAAAATTGGAAATGTTAAAATTTGGAGGATTTCGCCTCTACTAGTTGGGTTTTGGGTTTCGGTTTTTTCAAAGACTAAGCAGTTTCCTTCAGAGCTAGTTTTTGAGGTTTCTCCCCACTGCCATGGAGGAGCCATCAGAGAAAGTTGACCCAGTTGTGGACCCAGAAATCCTTAGATGAAAGATGAAGAGGACCCATCGGTGATTCAGTCCCACAGCTACAAACACTATTAAAGGTCATGAAGAAGCTAACCCTGAAGCCCAGTGCCAAGCGGTTAGCACGTCATCCCAGTCACTGGATTGAGAGCAGACCTGTGGAGAACAGAAGTGAAAGAATCTTGAGGGAAGGGGCTGGAGAGACGGCTCAGCGGTTAAGAGCACTGACTGCTCTTCTAGAGGCCCTGAGTTCAATTCCCAGCAACCACATGGTGGCTCACAACCACCTGTAAAGGGATCTGATGCCCTCTTCTGGTGTGTCTGAAGACAGCTACAGTGCACTCATACATAAAATAAATAAATCTTAAAAAAAGAATCTTGAGGGAAGTTCAAAGTGCCTTTCCCAGAGGAGTCTGCACACTGTGGTTGGTCGGTGCTGAGAGATCCTATAACAAGGATGAGAAGATTTGTCTGGACTCATTTCCTTGAAGGAAATGAATATAAAGGGAACAGATTAAGATGCCACTTTCTGCCATTATCAAAGATGGGGCCCCTCTGAGAATGCTAAAATCGGTAAGAATTAGGACAGTCGGTTTAAATGTACACTGTCCTTGCTGTTAACGATGCCACGCAGCAGATCTGAAAGCTGTCTTTTGTTTTTTTAAGATTAAACTTTTCCTGGTGCTGGGGAATCTTCTAACTGGTTAACCTTTAAATTGTACAGGAAGTGCGACGTTTGGATTCATGTGAATGACTTAAATTTACCCAAAGAATGGAGAATGTGTCAAAGCCTTCTGTGAACTTTAGAAGCCTCAAGCCCAGGGCTGAGAAACAATGTAACTAGAATTGGGGGTAGTTTGGTTTAGAAGGTAATTGGAGTATCTTTGGATTTTTCTAGTTTGCAGAAATTTGTAATCAGGGCAATTTTGTTATCTTGACTCTTTGTAATAAATACACAGAACAGATTAGAATGAGTCATTGGGGATGGGGGAACTGGTTTTACATATGTATGTGTGGGCCTGCACACTTGTGATATCCAGAGTTTGTTGTGTGCTACCTGCTTATTTCTGTTTGAGACAGGGTCTCCATGAGGCCTAGCTGGTCTCTTAACTCCAGGTCCTGCCTCTCTGTTTCCCAAGTTTTGGCATCGTAGACTTGTTGGCAAGATCTGGAAAATGCTTGCCTTGATTTTGTATCTGTTCATGCTGTGTAATAAAAAAAATAAACAATTGATATGTTCCTAAATTTAAAAAAAATGGGAGGGTGCTTTGTAAACACAAAGCAATGTTTAAAACAGAGAGTTCCAGACTCAGACCTGCATAGATCATGCTCCTCACCTACGTGATGAGGCAACATTCAAGTTCCTAAGAGTCGTGAGGTGATCTTTCTTGTGTAGCTTCCTCTATGTGTGTCCAGGAGCTGGTATCCCTACTGACCCCCACAGGGAGATTGCCAGTGTCTACCATTCCCTCCCAGAAGGAAGACTCTGACCTCTTCATCTCTAACAGTGGGGCTGACTCTCTTCACACCCCTAACCATGAACTTGGACCTGCAACGCCCTGAGTCAGCCCCTTGTTAGGAAATGGCTCCCATGCCTTCTTCTCAGTTGCTTTCTTGGGTCCATATTCCATTAGTGCTCTGTACATCAGAGTCTGTGATGGTTAATATTGATTGTCAGGCTAATAGTCAGGAGATAGCAACCTCTCTACCTCTTCCAGCATGCAGACAGCCATTGTTAGACTTCCTGGTCCAAACTATGTAAACCAATCTAGTCAGTCCATATATGCATATGAGGCTAGCAAAGGGTGGTTCACAACTTGTTGGAAAACTTGACTCACAATCTGATTTGTCAATAAAGTTTTATAGACACAGGGCTGAGCACGTATTTGCATATTGTCTAGTTCTGCTACTGATGGGAGATTTCTGTTCTTCAAAGCCTAAAATTTTTGTTATTTGGTCCTTCCCAAAACAATGTCTTGCTAACTCCTGGTTCATACAGTCACTAAAGGCTCTGCCTAAAGAACACACTAATGGACACTTTATGGCATGTACCCTTCTGTGGTGGGATTTCATAGGGAAGCCAAATCTGTCCTTTGCTCCCCTAATTTCCATCTTCTGCTCCAAAATTCATGCTTTATCCTTGGAATTCTCTTGATTGTCTGTCTCTCATTAGCATCTAAGATTTCTTAGGAAGGTGTGGCAGGTTGAGCCCTGGACTCCTTTCTCAGCCACCACTGGCTCTCTTAGCTCCATTCCTAGAGGTAATCTTTGATCTGCAGTGGGGACACTGAGTGGGTGTCCACTGCCTCTTTGGAATGGGCATCACTCAGGAACTTGGCTCTGTGGTGAGTGGAGACCAGCTCCATGCTTTTTCGTCAGGAGGTAACAATGACTAAATGTTGTTGTTATTATTACACACACACACACACACACACACACACACACACACACACACACACTGCTTTGGGCTCCATCAAGATCTAGGATGATCCAGGTTTTATGGAACTTCTGGACTTGTCCTGAAGACCATTCAGGAGAAGTCCCCCTCTTTCACAGTCCTCCCGTTCGTTCTTCATCCTTTCTCCGGGAGATTCTCCGGGGTGGGTGACACTGTAATTCCAAGGCTCTATAATGAGTTCTTAGTTACACAGACACTTAATAGAATTTTCTGAGAAAGAGGTTGAGTCTACATAATTCTAGACCTCCTACTGGCTTGGGCATAATTGCTGCCAATAGACGAAGAAGTAATTACTGTGAGTCCTGCCTTCTGTCTGAAGCAAACAGCCAGACTGCTGGGGAGCCGAGGTGTTCTATTGCTCTCAGTTGTATCTGGGCCTCTGTCCTTGAAAAGACCCTCTGATCCCATCCACCACTCATCTGCTGGGTCTCTGACAGGGAAGGGACATTGAGTCGTGGCCCTCAGTGCTGTCCACGTTCCTCTGATCCTTGGGATATGCTTTAGTGTTCAGTGAAGGGGTTGAAGGTTGTTGTGACGTTCCTGTTACTCATTAGCTAAACTTCACAGGAAGATTCTCTGGCTTGTCTGGTGACCCCATAGAATCTGGAGTGTCCTCAGAGGAATCAGAAGGTTGTGACCTGAGGAGGACCACACCTATCACTGCTGACTTTGAAGGTAGAAGGCAGACATACAGAAGGGAATGCATTTCTGTGTTTGTAAAGTATTTGTTTGCCTCGCATGTGTGAAGCTCTCAGTTCTACAGTGGGGGAAAACAAAACAAAAAACATTGACGAGTGACCTCTAGAGCTAGAAAAGGTCTGAGGAAATGGTTTGAATGGTACAAATGCGTGCTGAGCAAGCTGAATGACCTGAGTCCAGAGACCATGGGAAGAACTAGATACAGTGGTGAGAGAGCGGCCATGTTCCCAGAGCACCTCTGGGGCAGTGGGAAGCTGAGGAAGGCTAAGGCAGCTAGCCTGGAATAAGCCACACAGTAAGAGAGACGGCCTCAACAAAGTCTAAGGCAAGAACCAACTTCCCCAAATTGTCCTCTGACCTCTACACACACACACACACACACACACACACACACACACACACACACACACACACACACACACACACCGTGACATACAAACACACATACAAAAGAAAAAGAAGTTAAAATCTTGTTTCTACAAACTAGAAAAGGCAGGAGATGGAATCTTTCCAGAGCTTCTTGTGAAAAAAAAATCATGCTGGTATCTTGGTATTACTCCAGGGAAACCCATGCTGAGTGTTTACCTTCCAGAGCTGTAAGATAATAAATCTGTTTTTCGTTTTTCATGTCATTAAGTTGCAACTTGTTGCAGAAGCCGACTTGTTAATCAGGTTCCTTACCAGAGGGCAGGAGGAGCCAGATTTGGGGCTCACCAATGTTGATTCTGGCAACAAAGGACCTGGCCCGGCCCAAGCATCACTGTGGGACAGACTCCCCCCCGAGACAGAACACAGCTGGTTTTCCCACAAGAACTTCTGCAGCTCCTATGCAATCCCCAGCACCCTGCACAACGTGGGCACCAGAAGCATTCACTGCAGGATCCATGAACAGAGGCACTTCCTGTGGCCCCGCAAGGAACCATGGGAGTTCTCTTACTTCTGCTCCACGCCCAGCATCTCCTCGCTCTTCTGTCCACTGTAGCATCACATCCCCTCCTAAGAACACTTTGTCTGGCCCCCATTTGCAGGAATTGGCAGAACATTACATCCCTGTCCCACCTCTGGCCACGGACATTGATTCAAACACTACATGTGGAGGCCCTTTGAGTACGAGGCCCTCTTCCAGAAGACTCGGGGATCTGAGTTTTGGACAAGTGCTTAGCAGCTAGCTAAGCCTGGTCTGTTCTCCCATTTGGAGAGAATCCCTGGGTATCGTTCATGTAAGACCCCCACAACTGCCGATCCTGGAGGCAGATTTTAACTCAGGAACTTATGAGAGAAAGAAAGGAACTGTTCCAGAACAGACAGACGTCTATAATAATAGGTTATAGGCTGTTTGAATAAACATGTAAAATACACTTTGCTTAAAGAAATAATTTTGTGGAGTCACCTCACTTTTTTTTTTCCACAAAAGTCGCAATGTGGATGAACTTAAAATGCTAATAACCAGTCCTGGTCCCCCCAACCCCCACCCCAGGGAAAGAACAATGACTAGATGCTGTTTGGGGATCACGAGATCTCCACTGAGGGTGATGTAAGTATTTGGAAACGTTTAGGGATGGTGGCGCCCCTAGGGTCACTCACTTGTAACCCTGTGAGTGCCTGCTTTGGTATGTGGATTTCACCCCAGTGTTTGAAAAGATGCTCTTACAAAAGAAAAGTACCCATCACAGGGGTATCTTGCAGGCTCAGGGCTTTTCTGTGCCCTGTTCTTCACCTGTGGGGGCTGCTGCATCCTCAGAGACACTGGCAGCATCAGGTAACACAGTCCTTAGCCTCCCTCATTTCCCTTTGTGTTTCTCACCCTGCCTGGACACCTCTCCTGGCCCTGCAGCCTACCTGTCCCCCTGCCAGCAGCCAGACCTAACCTGCTTCTTCCTTTTCTCTAAGCCAGGTTCTATCCAATTTGACATGAACCCCTGAGGCGACTAGTCCCTACTCTCATCCTGCTAGGGCTGTGGCAACGTTGTCACCAGGAAGGGGTTGGAGTTAGCATCCGGTTTTTCCTGGACGGCTCTCCATCATCCAGTTCCACCTCAGCGCCTACGGTGTGGTAGGCTCTGAGTTATTTCCACTCTGAGGAGTCAAAATGATCTAAAGGGGCTTCCTACTCCTGTCTCTGCTGCCTGCATCTCCGGGTCTCTCTGAAACAGGACTCCCCGCCTTTGTATGATGGCTATTGGGAGCTGCAGTTTCCCCTCTCCATTCCCACATCACCTCTTCCCTCTAAGGTTGCCCCTCCCCCTCACAGAGGTAGACAGGGAAAATCACAGGGACTCATTACCAAGCCTCCTACTGCCGCTGGACACTACACCCAACGCCTCAGCTCCACATTTAGAACAGGAGGGGGCACCGTCTAGGAGGTGGTGTCTCTCTCCCCTTAACCTAGCTGTCTCTAAAACTAGAGGTTAAACACAAGTTCACCTGACTTCAAAACATATTTTGAAATCACCGTGCATCTGTGCTGTGCATTGGGGTTTTGACCTCTGCAGCAGACAGGGTTGAGCTCTGACCTCGATCTTCTCTCTGAAAAGAAATCTGTGCCGATGCAGTCAAGATAAGATGAAGCCATGATGGCGAGGTCTCCATAAGAGAGAAGTCTGCGTACAGATACCAGGAGGCAGCCCCGGTCTATCTACAGGGCCAGAATCAGCATCATGGATGGATCCAAGATGATCGTATGCTCATGGATGGATGGATAAACAAAACCCGGTAGTAATTATAATCTCAAAATAAGATAGAAATAAAAAAAAAATGAGGTCTAGCATCAGTGGGATATTATGAACTAAAGTCTCACGCGTGCTACAATGAAGACAGACTAGAAAGAGTGCAGTAATACACGGGAGTTAAGTCACCATGAACCAGAACAGCCCAGAGCCATAGGAAACCAGGAAGGACAAGGAAAGCCCCTCATCTAGGCCTAACTGCAGGGAGCAAGGCAAAGCCAGACCCTCTGCTCTCGACTTCTGGCCTCCAGGAGCCTGAGACAATAAACATCTACATTTGGAGCCAGCCAGTTGGCGACACAAAGGCCTTGAACCAAAAGCACCCTACGACATGAGGGCACACAGAGAGGAGCACCTGGAGGATCCGGCATTCATTGCTTCCCAGAGCCGCTGACGACCGGAAAGGCAAAGCAAGTGAGAGACAGGGTTTGGAAACTGTGACGTGCCAATCACACGCGATTAGGAAAAAAATTCTATTTACCACCATAGCAAGGATGGTCTCTTATCGCGCAGCCCTGATTTATACCCGGTAATGATTCCTCTCATTCCCCTTTCTCCTCTCCCTTCTCTCGTTCTCTGAATGTGTTGGGAATCACCCCCATGGTCTAGATAGAGAAAAGGGACAGGTTAATCCACTTTCAAAGCCAGGCTAGTAATATATAGTTAACATCACCCCCAAGGAGCCTAGAGACCCCATTTCCCCCTCCTGGGTGTGTAAGAGGGCACTCGTGTGCACCCCAGAGCATAGGGAGAGAACCCAGTGATATTTCACACAAATGAGAAATGTTATTCTGCAGATTAAAGCCTCGCTGAGCCTGGTTTTGTCTTTATTTATGCTTTTCCATTTCCCTCCACGCTGACACGGGTGCCCACGCCAGTGAGCACTGAAGGACGTAATTGGAGTGGTGAAAGATGGTGGAGTGGCCCAGATGCTCCCGTGAAGGCCTGCCCCTCTCTCTGCCCCCATCTGTCACCATCTAATGTGACAAAGTTTTTATCGGGCATCGAGGCACGAGAGATTAAAAGTAAATACTGAAATCAGCAGGCAGCTGAAGGTGGGGGGGGATGCAGAGCACTTCACGGTGAGCTGTGCAGCACTCGTGGGGCAGCCGTGGGGCCCCAGAGTTGGGGCACGTGGGAGGTGGGGCTCCAGGCTGGCAGTGCATGAGGACACTGGCCCGAGCAGAAGCACCTTTACTCTCCAGTGAGAGAGGAACGAGGCCATTCTATCATGTGTCTGGCTTACACGTATGTATTTTCTAATTTAAGTATCAGAATAATAAAAGGAAGCTGGAATAGGCTCCTTTAGCGAGTGAAGAGTCTAGAACCAGTGAAATGGCTCAAGGAGTAAGAGCTGCCAGGTCCAACAACCTGAGGTTAATCCCAGGGATCCACGGAAAGAGACGGAAAGAGAGATCAGACGCCTGGAAGCTGTCCTCTGACCTCTCTCTCTCTCTCTCTCTCTCTCTCTCTCTCTCTCTCTCTCTCTCTCTCTCTGTGTGTGTGTGTGTCTGTCTGTCTGTCTGTCTGTCTCTCTCTCTCTCTCTCTCACACACACACACACACACACACACACACACACGTACCACACATGCTTGCCCATGTGTACACATGTTTGTTTGTTTTTTTAAGGCAGGTTTTCTCAGTATATCTGGAGCTCACAATGGCTAGACAGGCTGGCCACTGAACCCATGGGACCCTCCCATCTCCATTCCCCAGCATTAGAACTACATGCCTGGCATTTTCATGGGTGCTGGGGCTCTGAACTCAAGTGCTCAAGCACTTTACCCACAAGTCATCTCCCTAGCCCCTGAATGGTCCAGTACTGGCCATGAGGTTCCTGCTAAGGTATAGTCCTTGGCCCAGCAGCAACAGTACCACCTGCAGCTTACTAGAGATGCAGGGTCTCAGCTGCTGCTGCAGACCCAGGGTCACTCACATGATGCAAATGTCTGGGAAATTCTGGCCTGTCTATAAGGTCCTTTGTCCTGATGGCCCAGGATGTCCCAGCTTATCACCATGGCCCAATGAGCTGGAACGCCACACCTGCTTCTGTGATGGTGCGGTGCGCCATCCATCAATTAGTCACTTTGTTAAATTTCTACCCAAGAAGTGTGCATGACTGAACACTGACTGGTCCCTCTGTAGCGTCTCCTTCCCCCTCCTTTTTCCCCTCTGCCCTCCCTGCAGGACCAGTCTTGTTATCGTGACTGATACTGAATTCTCGAAGTCTCCTGTGGAGGCTCTAGACCTGGTTGAGATGCTGTCTCTTGCCTTCGTAGACCCCAGCTCCTTGCAGCGCCGTCTCTGGGTGGCCTTCAGTGGACCCCTTTCTCCCCTTTTCTCACCGTGGTTCTCAATGGTAACCGTAGTGTATGTTAAGCACACAACATGTGAGAGGGAGGGATCCCAGAGGTTTTGTCCTTCAGAGTTCATCCCAGTGAGTCCTGTGACTCCCACAGGACAACCCTTAGCATCCCCCACCATGGTACAAGTGAAACACGGGTGCCTAAGACTATTCGCCAGTAAGGCTTCTCCTTGAGACTTGAACTTACAGTGGGTCCTGCTGTCTCCTGCTACCTGCCGGGACTTGAGTAAGACATGCCCCCCATAGGTGTTTGGGGAGGTTGTGGAACCTTTAGGAACCTTCATCCTTGCTGGAGGAAATGGGTGGCAGAGAGGCAAGCCTTGAGAGTTGCAGCCTGCATTTGCCTCCTGTCTCCTGTGAGGTATGATAAACAGGACCCAAATTCCTGAGCCCCAGACACCATGGCTTCCCTGACCCCCACCACCAAGACAGACTACCATTTTAATCACTGAGCTGAAAGAACCTTTCTTCCCTTAGTGGGTTTGTAGTGGGTTTTGTTACAGCAACGATGAAGGTAACTCACACACTCTTCACTCTGCCAGCAGTAACCCTCTGCAAGGGCTTGCCCCACACAAGGATGCTTGACTCACAACACAGACCTTGCTCCCCCTGCAGTGCAGGCAGTGGTGGGTGACATGTCTGGAGTCCCCCTTCCGCTGGGTGGCATCCTCCCTCCTTGAAGCAGCAGGAGTCCTCTCTGGGATCGGTTATCAGTGACCCCGTGTCACACCCGAGGGCGCCTCAAGGATGTGAAAAAGAAAAAAGAAATCACTCCATCCTGCCAAAGTTTGAATGAAGTCAGCTTTTCCTGCTGGTGGTTCTTGGAGAAACAGAGCGGCAGTCTTTTGTGTGTACTTAAACCAAAGCCCCAGAAGGCCCAGGTAGGATGATAGTGTCAAACCCTGGGTAGTTTTTGTTCAGTGTCCAACTAAGAAGAAAGTTTCACTTCACTGTGCCCGCGGTTCGCCCCTCCACTTCTGCTGTAGACTTCTGGGATTCTACCGTTTGGGGACACACACAAGAATCCGATACTGATCTCACCCTCTGACTCCTCATGTGACTTAGTGCTAGTGGCCGGCCTGGACAGAAGCTGCAGCAGAGTGAGAATCATAAAACCTTACATTGACTACTGATAGGATCCACAAATCTACAGCCACAAATAATCTTGTCAGGTACTACAAGCTCGAGTGGAGCTTTCTCATGTAATACTCCCCAAATCAATGTATAGTATATAAGAAGGCCTGATAGGCTGATTCGAGTTTTAAAAAATATTAAAGTTGCGACGGCAACTCAAAATATGGTGTAAGGCTCTAGCAGGCTAGGACACATCCCAGATGACAACAGTCTAGGGCTCTAGCAGGCTAGGACACATCCCAGATGACAACAGTCTAGGAAATGTTAAGTGGGAGGAATTGAAAGAACCTAGGTTCTGGCTGTCACACACTCTTGGGAGACACTCTTCAGCCCAGCTCAGCAAATGAGAGATACTGGGAGACAGGAACACGATCCAGAAGGAAATGGAGGACCAGAACCCTGCCCTTGCACTTGCTCACATATATACAGGGACAAAGAGGGGTCGCCCCAGAGCTCTGTGTAGATGGTTACTATACATGGAGGGAGAGTGTGGTAAATGACTTCTGTGTCCTTCCATCCAAGGTCCTACTGGCTGTGGGCAGAGTTCCGTCTTATTTCAGACATGCAGGCATGATGAGGACCTCTTTGTTGTCCACAGTCTCTTGTCTTGGCCTCCAGTCTCCCTTCTTTGATGAGTAACCTTCAGACTCTCTTTTGGGGACTTAGATCTCCAGTCAGGACATTGTACTCCTATAATCCAAAGGATTGGTTTAGGGTAGATGTCTTAGTCAGGGTTTCTATTCCTACACAAAACATCATGACTAAGAAGCAGTTGGGGAGGAAAGGGTTTATTCAGCTTACACTTCCACACTACTGTTCATCCTCAAAGGAAGTCAGGACTGGAACTCAGGCAGGCCAGGAGGCAGGAGCTGATGTTACTTACTGGCCATGAACGGATGTTACTTACTGGCTGGCTTGCTCAGCTTGCTTTCTTATAGAACCCAAGACTACCAGCCCAGGGATGGTACCACCCACAATAGGCCCTCTCACCCTTGATTACTAATTGAGAAAATGCCTTACAGCTGGATCTCATGGCAGCATTTCCTCAAGGGAGGCTCCTTTCTCTGTGATAACTCCAGTTTGTATCAAATTGACACACGCAACCAGCCAGTACAGTAGACATGTCTTGAGCTAATGCAGTCAAGTGTTATCTTGTAAGTTGGCTCCCCATGGTAGTGTGCTAGATGGCCTTGGCTTTCCTGGGAGTGTAAGCCACCTGCAGCACCTCTCGACTGGCAGGTATCTGAATGCCTGTATGTTCTAGCTTTGAGAATGGCTTAGTTGGGGGGGGGGTAGAGACCAAGCAAATGTGGCTAGGAGGTAAAAATCAATAGAGCTTGATGTTGGTCCCTTGTTGGGAGCGATGCCCTTGAAGCCCTGAGTGATGTGAAAAGGAAGCACCCAGGCTACAGTCTGGGATTCTAGCTTTGAAAAGAGAGGCTGCCAGCCAGAGATGAGGAGCATGAGCTCAGGCCAGCAGACCTAGAGAAGGAGGGGAGGTTGTTTTCGACCACATTGACTCTTCCGAGGCTTTCCGACATTCAGTGGGATGTCAGAGGGGTACACAGCTTGGGAATCCAGAGAAGAGGCCAGGGTTGTCTGAATGTCTGAGAGGCTGTGGGTGTAGGAAAATGACTGAGGGAGATGGGCTAGGATGGGACACAGAGGACCTGACCACAGGGGAGCATCAACAGTTCAGGAAGCACAGCAGAAGGGGGACTCCTGGCAGAGGCATTCCCAATCTTGTTCTAGCAGGTGCCAGAGCCTGGCCTACAGTCTTCTACTATCATGAGTCATAAACTGAAAACCATTAGGGACAGAGATAGACTATGTACATCTGAAATGAGAGCCTTAAATAAAGGGCTAGGTTGGCCCTGTACCTTCTGTATGGGCCCCCTACTCCCCCTGTACCCCACTCCCCTTGCACTCTTCTCCCCCTACACCTACCTTCCCAGCACCTCTTCCCCCATGCACTCACTTCTATTAGCACCCCTTAACTTCTCTCTCAGCACTCACTGGGGAACCCTGACTCCATTGAGCAGCTGGGACACATGCTCAGTTAAGGTAGAGGCTCTTGAGAGTGTAGAGCCTTGAGAGGAACTCTCAGCTGATGTCCAAAGGTGGCTGAAGATCAACACCTTCTCCCCACTCCTCTGCTTGGTGTGGCTGGGACCCTCTGCCGCTGCTTCTAGGCACTCAGAGACCCCAGCATAATGGGCTCCAAGTGCCTGCTGCGGTGAGTTGCACCCTCCCAAGATTCATTCCCCCCCCTCCCTCCCTCCATCCCTCCATCCATCCCTTCTTCCTTCCTTCCTTCCTTCCTTCCTTCCTTCCTTCCTCTCTCCCTTCCTTCCTTCCCTGGCATTTCCTACTTCCCACCTTTGTCCATGGCCCCATCACATAGTATCCCAGATTCTTCTTTCTGGAAGCCATCCAAGTTTCACTACCAATCACAGAGAACGGGTGTCAATCAAGCACGAGCCAAGCAAGGAGTGCATTGGTCTGCACCGGGACACAAGATGGAGGGCGCTAACCCTGGGTGAGCTGAGAACTGCAGCAGCTATCCACTCCAGTCACTGCAGCAGTCCCTGACCCCTCAGAGGTGGAGGTGGTTCCCAGACTGCCCTCCCCCTGCCGAAGGAAGTGACCTGAAGACACTCGGTAACCGAAGCCACCTTTGAGCCCAGGTGCAAGAAAATAGCAGAGGACCCTACACTCCCAAAGGCAGCCAGTGGTCCTGCTCCCAGGACCATATCTTCTTCTAGAAAATTCCACAGGAGCATGGAATGTATGTTACAAAGCAGGTTTTAGGGGGTTGGGGATTTAGCTCAGTGGTAGAGCACTTGCCTAGCAAGCTCAAGGCCCTGGGTTTGGTCCCCAGCTCCGGGAAAAAAAAAAAAAAAAAAGAAAGAAAAAAAAAAAAAAAACCAAAACCAAACAAAGCAGGTTTTATTAGACACCCTTACACTATGCGGATTGGAGGTCCAATGGTGGCTGTCTGTACACTGGAGAGACTTGAGAACATGGCAATTGCTCAGTTCATGAGGTTGGATATCTCAGCAGGCTCAACCTGTCAGTGAAGGTTTGGAACACTCCTGGGGAGTCAATGGCCTCTAGTTCAAGTTGGAAAGCTGAAGAAGCTGGGTGCTAATGTTAATGAAGGATAATAACAGCAGCAGCAGCAGCAGCAGCAGCAGCAGCAGCAGCAGCAGCAGCAGCAGCAGCAGCAGCAGCAGCACAGCAATAGCAGAATAGATGCACTCACCACCAGGACATGAAGGCAGGCAGGCAAAACAGCGCTTCCCCAACCCCCTCGCCTCACTACAAACCTTTGTTTCTGGCCAGCTGCTAAGGGTGCCTCTGAGGAAAGGTCTTTTCTCCTCCGTTAATGATTCAGAGACCCACACATAGACGGGTCTGTTAGTTGGTCTTTCAATCAAGTTGACAGTTGAGCTTAAACATCCCCTGGTCTCCCGACTGTCTTTGTGTTAACACACTGGGCCATCTTCGTGCTTTGCTGTGTGTTTGTGTATACACGGTGGCTGTCTGCCATGCTACTAATGGAAATACAGCCACGGATCACAACTCTCAATTAGCTCCCAGGGTGACTAGGGTGATTGCTGTGACAGCCAGTTACTGAGCAGCAGGGTCTACAGGAAAGGATTAATTTGTAGTACAGGCAGTTGGAGTTACAAGGTTAGGAGTGAGACTCAACAGCCAGAGACCTGGGGAGAAGCATCTGAGACCAGCAGAACCCGGGAGAGCTCTGTTGAAGCCCTGACCTAAGATCAGAATTACAGTGATACCAGGGACCTTAGCTGAAAGCTGATAGGACATAGGACCATGTATCCTACCAGCCACTGGACAGGGAGTGGGGTGGTGGTGAGGGTGTTAGGGTGCTGGCTGCAGAAAGCCAGCGATGGTCCAGGGCAGAGTTCTTTCTCTCTCTCTCTCTCTCTCTCTCTCTCTCTCTCTCTCTCTCTCTCTCTCTCTCTCTCTCTCTCTCCCCTCCCTCCTCCTCTCTCTGTCTCTCTCCCTCCCTCTCCCTCTCTCTGTGTCTCCCCCCTCTCTATCTTTCTGTCTCTCTCCCCTCTCTCTGTCTCTGTCTCTGTCTCTCTGTCTCTCCCTCTCTCTTGCTCGCTCGCTCTCTCTTGCTCTCTCACTCTCTGTGTGTCTATCTCCATCTCTCTGTCTCTGTCTCTCTCTCTGTCTCTCTCTGTCTCTCTGTCTCTCTGTCTCTCTCTCTCTCTCTCTCTCTCTCTCTCTCTCTCTCTCTCTCTCCCTCCCTCCCTCCCAGATAATAGTAATATTACAGGTAGAAGCTATGATCTATGGTAACAGACTTTTCTCCATGCTGGGCAATGAGAAGGCCCAGCGGTTAAAACCAACAACAAAACCCCACTCATCCATTTAAACAGTGGCTCCAATTTCTAGTGTTCCTGGGCCAGGGTGACCTAGAGAAGGGGTTGTGTTAGAATTGATCTTAGAACACTGACCTGCTTACCCTCCCAAACACCCACCATACCTACTTCCTTGTTTGTTTGTTTTTTCAAGATGGAGTTGCTTTGTGTAGCCTTGGCTGTACTGAAACTAGATCTGTAGAGCAGGCTGGCCTCGAACTCACAGAGATCCACCTGTCTCTGGGATTAAAGGTGTGGGCCACTACTACCTGGCATGTACCTGTCTTCTTAAAGGAGTCTTTGCCTGCTTGCTTGAGTCAGAAACTAACACTATAGGCCAGACTAGTCTCAAATGCTGGCAGTCTCCTGCCTCAGCCTCCCAAGTGGGATTATAAAAGTGTGCCAGCACACCTAGGTAGCTCTTAGGGAAAGTGTGTGTGTGTGTGTGTGTGTGTGTGTGTGTGTGTGTGCGTGCGTGCGTGTGACGTGTGTATGTGTTCTCTCTATAATGGTAGACTTGAGTTGTTGTAACAGAAACAGTTTGCTCTAAAAACCTGAAATATATACCATGGGACTGGTACTGAAAAGTTTGTCAACCTTTCAGAGTTGTCTGGAATCTTCTGTTTTGAAGACTGACATACCATCCCCCGCTGAGTCCCGAGCAGCCCGCTTTACCTGTAACTAGGAATCCACGTTGACTATCTGGGCTTTGTCTGCCCACAGGATGCATGGAGTTGGCTTGGCATGGTAGCACACCCCTGTAATCCCAGCACTTGAGAAGTAGAGGCAAGGTGATCATGGCAGCGAGACCTTGTGGCTACAGAGTAAGTCTGAGGCTAGCCTGAGCTACCTGAGACTCCATTTAACACCAGCTTCTCCCCGAAGTTTCACGGAGCAGCCATTGGCAGCAGCACCAGCCTGGAGAACAGCAGGCTCAAGTCTGCTGTGTAATCAGCTGCAATTCAGAACCCGAATCACATATGAGCTAGCAATGCATTCGGGGCGTCCATGATTAAAACCCTAAAATAGCATTCCCCAGAAGCACCGCCATTTGGAGAATTGCGAAGGAAAATTGAACTTAGAAATATTTTGCCAACAGGAAATCTAGAACACACACACACACACACACACACACACACACACACACACTCACGTGTTTTAAACACATTGAAAGAGATCTTATACCCTTACCCTTGTAATGATTTCAATTATCAATCAATGCTGCAAATGCCACTTAATTACCAATCGTTAAAATCTTTGATAATTCTAACTCTATTTGAAATGCCATGTTTGATTGGTGTAACAATGAGATACCGTTTCCTACCGACTGCACTGGGCCACTAAGAGTTGGATTGCACCGGATGATAGCAGGGCGTGGTGACTGCTCCAACCTCATTGGCTGGGATGAGGCTAAGAACTGCTCAGCAGCCATGTGGGAGGGGCCAGCCCGTGCCAGAGGCTCACACCCAACCACTAGCAATGCATCTGTTTACTGTGATTCCCCCAACCCCAGGGAACCCTGAGATGCTTCAGAAGGGAGACTCAAGGTTAAAACTCTCAGCCCTAAGATGCTATTTGTCATCTGGAAGACGCTTGGCCTGGTGGGGTAAGACAACAGTGAGTCCACTGGTTAGGAGCCCAGTGACCTTGAACTGTACCAGTTGTCATGGTGTCTTCTACCACCAAGCACTTCCCAAGGGAAACGACTCTGGCTGAGCAGCAACTTTTTTTTTTTTTTTTAGTTAAAAACATCTTGAACCCAGATGGCTAAGATAAGAGCATGCAGTGTTCTTGTAGAGGACCTGTGTTCAGTTTCTGGCACCTATGTCTAGCAGCTCAGAAATAGACAGAGAGAGAGAGACAGAGAGAGAGAGAGAGAGAGAGAGAGAGAGAGAGACAGAGACAGAGACAGAGACAGAGACAGAGAGAGAGAGAGAGAGACAGAGAGAGAGAGAGAGAGAGAGGAAGAGGGGGGGAGAAAGAGGCAGAGAGAGGGAGAGAGAGAAGTGGGGGAGGGACTATACATAGATATATCATTAAAAATTTTTAAATCATTTTTAGGGGACAGGTGTTGGGCAGTGTCTCTCCATGTAGCCCTGGCTATCCTAGAACTCACTATGTAGACCAGACTGACATCAACCTCACAGAGAGCCGTCTGCCTTTGCCTCCCAACTGCTGGGATTAAAAGGGTGCCCAGATTTAAAAAATAAAAATCTTGTGCCTCAAATCTTTATCTTTTAGTGAATTTGTTTGTTTGTTTGCTACCTAGTCATTTATTGGGGTAGGGTCTAAGCTTGTGGGTGCACACATGACAGTGAAGTGTGGAGGTCAGACTGTAGGAGTTGGTCCTTTCCTTCCGTTGTATGAGTCCTGAGGCTCCACCTCAGGTTGTTAATCTCAGTGGCAACTGCCCTTACCCACCGGCTGAGCCTTCTCACTGGCTCTAAGTCCCTGACTTCTCATATCCTGTGTGGTAAGATGGAATCCAACACCACACATACACACACACACCATACACAGACACAACAGACAAACACACATACACACACAGCACATACATACTACAGACAAACAGACACACACCAAACACACACACACACACACACACACACACAGCACATACATACCACAGACAGACAGACAGACAGACACACACACACACAGAGCACATACATACCACACACACAGACAGACACACAGACACACCAGACAAACAACAAACACACACAGCACATACATATCACAGACAGACAGACAGACACACCAGACAAACACACACACATACACACACAGCACATACATACCACAGACAGACAGACAGACACACACACACACACACACACACACACCTCACACACCTCACAACACACATAGCTTTTCTGGTGAATATTTGAAGAGAAGCATGCCGTCGGTGTTGAAGAGTAAACTTAGATTTTCCTCCTGGAACCCCATTTTTATCTGAAAGGACAGCAGGTTGACGACTGGGATTTGGATTTGGATATTTGGCAGACATTCTCTCAAAACAGAAAATAACTGCAATGCTAGCAGGACCTTACTCTGCCCTCGGCTCCCAAGATCCCCTCTAATGAATTACATTAAGGTCCTCAAGTGCGGGGCAAAGGACAGGTAGGGTGAGGCCCTCTCAAGGGACACAGGGCAGTAACCAGAGGAGACACTCTCAGGGCTGACTGTGAGAGTCATGGCCAGAGAAATCATGGTGCCAGCCTTGAGGTTGGCTTTGGGTTTGTGCCGTTTCTTCAAGTCTCTGTAACAGTCTCCTGGGGGTTGCTCTCTTGTCCAGGTGATTGACAGGTCCGTTTGGACCAACTCTTTAGGAAGGAGAGAATATGTCTGTTTTTACCAGAAAGCTGCCAGCTGGGTAGGAACCGCAGGACCCAGGCAGTGGTGGCGCATGCCTTTAATCCCACCACCTGGGAGGCAGAGGCAAAGGGAGATGGATCTCTATGAGTTCGAGGCCAGCCTGGCCTACAGAGTAAGTTCCAGGACAGCTGGGGATACACAGAGAAACCCTGTCTCAAAAAAAAGAAAAAAGAAAAAGAAAAGAAAAAGGAGGAGGGAAAAGAAAAGAAGGAAGGAAGAAATCAATCAATCAACCATCAACCATCAATCATCAATCAATCAATCCCAGGACCTTCCAGGCAACTTAGACTGCCCAGTTTCCTCTCAGGGCAGACCATACACTCAAATCCCATTGTGTTGGCCAGTGGTGACAGTCCTGCAGCTTCGGCTTCTGGCTGCACAAGCTGCTGCTGATGAGGGAAGAGGTTCATCCCCAAAGCCTTTATGCCTACTAATAGCTAACTAGCTGAAACCCAGCCGTCCAGCGAACAGGCCTGCTGCTGTCAAATCTGCAGTAACAGAAGCTACAGGCTGCACAGCGCTCTTCAGAGATCCCTATGGGTGCAACCTGGTTCTTGACTTACGCTGCAGAAAGGAATGCCCGTGGGAGCTAGTTGAAAGAAAACTCGAAATTTATCAAGCAAAGGAAAAGACACATTGAGTGCCCGGCTAGAAACAGGAAAATAAGCTTGGGCTCTTGCTACTTGTGTGTGATTGTGCTTGTTGAGGTTTGGTCTGTTGCTCTGCAATGCTGAATATGGTCCCTGGTTGCCTCAAGGATGAGAGAATCCTCACGTTACACAAAGTGATGCTACCTGGCCTTGCTCCTTAATCTAGAACCATTGGTTGAATAAGGATGCGATGACTGAAGAGGCATAGGTGGGGTTTCAGTTCCTGGGCTTGGGGGGTCTGTGGAGGACATCAAGGGAGAGAAGAGGAGGAAGGTGGGGAGAGGAGAAGATGCCATGGGGGGGTGTGAGTCATGAACATGGCTATGAGGGTTGGTCAATTGAGTTAAGAGCAGCTTAAATGGAACATGGCAAGTAATAACTCAGGGTTATTGATAGGGAAGTAGACACTAACAGCTTATAGGGGAGAACCCAGCCTAGTACTGATTAAGGCTAAATATAAAAGTTTTTTGTCTTTTATCTGGGGACTGAATGATCTAAGGCAGGGCAAAAACCCATGTTTGACACTAAATATTTACAACTATCATCATCATCATCATCATCATCATCATCATCACCACCACCACCACCACCATCACCACCACCACCACCATCACCACCACCACCATCATCATCACTATCTTACTCAGGCTGGCCTTGAACTCATCATCCACCAACCTCACTCTCTCATATACTGGGATTATAGGTATGAGCCACTATGCCTACCACTGGTATACTTATTTTTTTTTTTATCTAAAGCCTTTTTACTGTGAAGGCTCCGGAGACAGCTCAGTGGTTCAGAGCGCTTATGGTACAAGCATACGGACCTGAATTTGAACCCCCAGCACTCACATTAAAAAAAAAAAAAGCCAGGGATGGTTATATGCGTCTGTAAGGAAGATCTTGGGAGCTTCAGGCTCAGCAAGAAACTTTTTCTTGAAGGAATAAGAATAGAGCAAGACCATAAAGATCCTCCTCTGACCCATGAGCACATCTCTACACACAAATACATGGGGTGGGAAAGAAGAAAGGGAAGGAAGGACAGAGGGAGGGAGGGAAGGAGGGAGGGAGGGAGGGAAAAGGAAAGGTTTTTTTTTTTTTCATAAATGAAGTTTTAAGGTGGTTGGGAGGGTATCCAGGTTTATAGATGAGAAAGAAGTCCTTATAAGAAAGTCTATTGAAAACAACCAAACCAAACCAAACCGAAACACCTCAGTGGCCAGTGTGATAGCTTGACAGGTAGTGGTGCTGCTGCCAAGTCTAAAGACCCGAGTTTGAGTCTCAAGACCCACATGGAGGCTCTGACAAGTAAGACATCTGTCTCTCTTCAGCACTGCAGCATCTGTGATCTGACTCAGGCAGCAGAGACTCAGAAGAGGAAGAGGCAGAGAGAGAGAGAGAGAGAGAGAGAGAGAGAGAGAGAGAGAGAGAGAGAGAGACAGAGACAGAGAGACAGAGAGAGACAGAGAGAGACAGAGAGAGACAGAGAGAGACAGAGACAGAGACACAGAGACAGAGAGAGACAGAGAGACAGAGAGACAGACAGAGAAGAGAGAGAGACAGAGAGACAGAGACAGACAGACAGACAGACAGACAGACAGACAGAGAGTAGCAAAGAGAGGGAGAAGGAACTCATGGTACACTTTACAGAGGTGTGGGGTGCCCAGGGCAGGAACCCATCAGTGAGCAGAAAGGTTGAGGGCTGCGGGCAGGAGTTCCACTTCCATCCCCAGCACACAGTTGCGCCCCATTCCCGTACTCGGGGCTTCCTGCTGGTGTCTTACTTTATGCCTCTTCTACCGTTGAGCACCATTCCCTGCACAAGGACCACCACAGTGAACTGTTAGGTCACAGTGCTGTGACCTCAGGGAGTGGGCAGCCATCTGCTGTGACCCTGCAGTCATAAAGTGTCGATCTCGTCTGCTTCTCCACGCTGCTTGGGAAGAAAGCACTTCAGGCTACCTATTAACTTCTTCCCTGGGACCTCCTGTCCTTTAGAAACTTACAAGAGCTCAAACCATGGTTCCTGGTCTGCTCTGTCTCTGTGTCTCTGTTCCTGGAACTAGGGCTATCTTCAGACTCCTTCCCTGATGTACACAGTGTTAATAACTTCTTAGGTATCTCAAACCCCTAAGAGACAAAAGCACATCTTTCTTAAATTCCTCTTATTTCCATCTCCCAATTTGATCTAACATAAACAAAATGCTTGTGTGAATAGACAGGTCACAAGCACAAAAACCAAGTATTTAAATAGCATCCATCTGAGCCAGCTCCAAGGCCTTGTACCTACTGTGCCCACTGAAATGCCATCCAGAGAGAACACACATAGTGTCCTATGTAAAACTTAATTCTAACAAACCAAGAAAGAGCTAACCAGCCAGCTTTCCTTGTTAAACCATCATCCTTTAGTTGTTTTGCCTTTTGCCTGTGAACACCTTTGGGGAGTTCTCACTTGTGCAACTCCGTAGACCTTGTCCCCTGCTGCTTAGGAAATACTTCGCTAGCTCTGAACCTCTCTTTGCTCAAAACAAAGTCTAATGTGAATACATTTGTCATGTTTATAAAACAAAACATTGTCTTGGGGCTGGAAAGGTAGCTCAGCACTTAAGAGTATATACTGTTCTTTCAGCGAACCGGAGTTCAGTGCCCCATGTCAGGTAGCTCATAGCCACCTGTAACTCCAGATCCAGGGGACCTGACCCTAAGGACACCTGCACACGCACATGTACATATTCCATCACAGACACACACAGAGATGTATGCACATATTCCATACACATACACACACACGGGAGTCGGGGGACACACAGAGACACACACGCACATGAAATTAAAAACTAAATCTTAAAACATAATCTCACTGTGTAGCCCCAGCTGGCCTAGAGCTCGCCATGTTGTATAATCTAGCCTTGAACATGTGTACATCTTCCTGTCTCTGCCTCCCAAGAGCAGAGATTCCAGGAGTGTACCGAAATGGTCAGTTTCATTTAGTGGCAATTGCAAAGCTGAGGGTGTCATTCATTTAGCAGAGTGTTAACCTGGCATGCACGAAGCGCTGGGCTCAAGTCCCAGTACAACACAAACCCCATGTGGGTAGCAGGAGGAACAAAAGATTAAGGACATCTCTAGATCCGAGAAATTCTAAAACACAGGCAATTTACAGAGTACACTATGGTAGAAGGTGATAAATACTTCTGAGGAAACTAAGGCACAGAAGGGAGCAGTGAATGCTGGCAGGCGTGTGTGCGTGCGTGCGCATGCGCGCATGCGTGTACATACATAACTTAAAACTCAACAGAGAAGATGACTTTTCAAGATTTCTTTTAGATCTTGCTCAACTGTCACCACTCAGATTTATGAGGCTGGGCACAGAAGACATTTAGATGAGAAAGAAATGCATGAATGAATAAAAATGGGGAAACGAAGTTAGTGAGGGGTTAGGAGAGATGCCTCAGCAGTTAAGAGCACCGGCTGCTCTCTTAGAGGGCTGGGATTTGGTTCCCAGCACCTGAATGGCGGCTCACAATGTGTAATGCCGGTTCCAGAACCAGACGCCCCCTTTTGGCTTCTGTAGGCGCTGCATGAGCATTACACATGCGCAGATGTGTAGGTAAAAAAAAACAAAAACAAAAAAAAAACAACCTTACACAAAAAGGAAAAGTAAATAAATACGTTTTAAATGAATGAATAAACGAAAGCTGGGTGGTGTCCTGGGAGTCTTAGTGCAGTTGCTCTCTTAGTCCAGATAGCCAGGGAGAAACAGAGGGACTTTTGGACAAAGGGGAGCTCATCACCAGGGTAGGGAAGTGTAGTAGGTAGGGAGCGGAAAGGAGTTGGGGGAGGCTTGAGAAACCCGGAAGGCCGAAAACAAAAGATCAATAAGAACAGCCTGGAAGTGACAGCAGCCAGCTAGGGAGTGCTCCTCCCTTGATTAGAATTCATGAACTCCCCTCTTACATTAAGTCTTTATATGACACCTGGCCTTTAATGCAAAGTCGGCTGAGAACATTAAAAATTAAAAGGCGAAGGTAGGCCACATCCATCTCTGATAGCGCAGCTCCCCTCCTATCTGAGGCCTGCACAAAGCTATTACACATTGATAAATTATTTTGGGTAATAGCCGAGATATTACATTGTTTCTGAGTGAAGGTAAAATCTTCCCTGGACACGGGCATTTATCAGGAGTGCCTTTCATCGTATTTATTATGGGCCAGAGGAGCAGGGGCTGAGGCTGGCCTCTGGGGTGCTGGTCTGGGTCCTTTCTCTCCTCCTACCCCCTCCTTTTCCCTCTGGTGCTCTCTAGATGGGGCACTGATGAGGCTTATGACAAGTTAATTATTAACTTAAGATGCGCCATTCACCTTTAAAGAGTGGGGCTCCTCCGGGAGAAGAGGGAGTTTGGTGGTGGGGCCTCCAGACCCCATAAAGCAGGCTGGGAGGAAACCATGCAGCTAGATCCAAATTCCATCCTGCCCAGCTTGCACCCTCTCCACCCCTCTGCAATCTGGCAACCAATCAGAATTGCTCAGCGTTTCTCTAGTAAAGATTTGAAGGGTGTGGGGGACCGCACTGCCCTCTCTGAGCAGCATCCACAGCATCCCAAAGGTATGTCTTGAGCCTGGATGCCTTCCACACCTGCCTTCTTCCCGTCCTTGAAATAAAGGATTTTCCAGGGTAGAAGTAAGTCAGAGCTGAAGAAAGGACCAAGGTTCAATGACACTGGCCCACCAAGTGTTGTAATCCTTATAAATAGATTGGTCGCTTTTCTGTTTCTGAGACATATACCCTCACTCGAGCAACATTTTGGCTTTTGGTTCCAGAGAGGATCCTGTCCATCATGATGGGGAAGGCTTAGCAGCAGAAGCATGTGGCCAGCCTGGTAGTCAAGAAGCAAAGAAAGAACAGGAAGTTGGGGCGGGATATAAAAACCCAACCCCTGTGACATACTTCCTTCCCTTCAGCACAGTTCATAGCTACCCAAGCAGCAGCATCAAATGACGACCAAGTGTTCGAACACATGAGCCTATTGATGACATTTTTCATATTCAGACGACTAAGACGGGTCGATTACACAGTGCCCACCTTCTGTATTTGCATCCTGTGGGCTTCTCTTTCCCTGTGTTCTGCCCCTAGGTCTGAGGTTTTCTTCCTCTTCCTATCGCTGGTTTCTTTTCCTATGCTAATCTTGGTAGTCCTGGTAACCTTGGTAGAGTCACCTCCCTCTCTTTCTGACTCCCCTTCCTCTTAGGGACGTGGTGATAACGTCCTCTGCTCTAGGTTAGAAAGAGGAGAGGAGAGGACGTCCTAGAAGGTGCGAGAGAGGTGTGGACTGATGGTGTGCCCAGAACAAGTACTGTGGAGAAGTGCCAGTCGTCACTATCGGCCAGTGTGTGTTTGGAATACTCAGTTCACCAACCCACAATACTTTCAGGAAGTATTCCCTCCAGGGGTGTTCCCCCAGTGCCTGGTATTTTCCAGGTACGACGACACTAAATGCCAAGCGCTCTGTGCTGTGATGAGCTGCGCTAAGTGTGGTATGAGAGCGTAGCAAACAACATGGAAGGTTCGGGCCCTGCTCCACAGCTGCTCAGAACCAACCTGCTGTTCTCAGAGAAAAAACCCGGGTGCTACGGATGTTTACTTGTTCTGCTTTGGTTTCGTTGTTTGGTTGGTTTTCCAGACAGGGTTTCTCTGTAGCTCTGGCTGCCCTGGAACTCACTCTGTAGACCAGGCTGGCCCGGGACTCTGAGATCCACCTGCCTCTTTCTCCTAGGTGCTGGGATTAAAGGTGTGTGCCACAAACACTCAGCTGCTGTGAATGTTTTAATCCCCCAAGATGAGGTAGCTCACTGGCCTTCCCAGCCCTTCACAGGAGTGAGCTCCAACTCCCACCAACTCACGCTGCTGGAGTGGAGGGTGACCAGAGTGGGAAATTTTGAACCTTGGTGAGCAGAGTAAGCTGCAGAGTCTCGCCGAGGCCCCAGGAATGAAAGCCTGCTTTCTAGTAAGCAAGCGCTACCAGCTTAGCTCACACGGAAGTGTCCTCGTCACAAAGCGCTAGTCACAAAAGGTGACAACCCAGCAAAATAAAAAAGAAGCATCTGCGGTAGGCATTAAAGACTTCATCACTGTGGGCAGAAGCAGGGTGACTCTCCTATTCTTAGCATGCGACACCCACAAAACCCTAGCCAGCAGAGGACGGCTGCCACCCAGGAACCCTCTCCCTCTGGGCTCAGTGTCTGTCTAGGAGCTGTCCAGAGTATGGAGTAGATGGGTGTGAGGAAGCCTGGAGCTAGGGGTCCAGGTGTCTGTGTCTGGACATCACATGGAGTTGTACCGTTTGGGCCACATCTCTCCCAGCGCCCCCTGCACCAATGACTGCCTCTCAGTTTAGCTTTCAGTCTCCCATCAACCTGGTCCTCCCTGCACCAATCTTCTTTCCCTAAATTCCAAATGGGACTTTCAGCTTCTGCAGATGGATGAGCCTGGGGGGCGGGCGGGGGGAGGGGCTCTCTAAGTGCTGGCTGCTGATTGGCTGTGTTGCGGATGGCTGTCAGGCTGGTTCGGCTCCTTAACAAGCTTTGTCTGACTATAGGAGGCATGCAGCGAAGGACTGACTGCCTGTCCCGTGGTACTTTCCTTCTCCCCATAGATTCTGATGGAGCAAGAGTCACCTCGGTTGACTGCTGAGAACAGGTCTCTTAGCAAGTGTGGGGAGGCAGGAAAGGGGCTGAGGCCAAGACGCTATAGCTTCCCTTGTGTTAAGCAACGTTAAATTTGAATTTTGAAATTTAGCCAATTTCAAAAGGCTTCCGGAAGGAACTCATTGATAAACGACAACAGGGGCAGCCGGGTGTTCACCTCATGCCAGGTCGTGTTTTGCTCTCCTCTCTCCTTTTAATACTCCAAGGAATCCAGGAAGCCTGGGTTACAGAGGTTCAGAGAGACCAGCAGAAAGCCTGTTCCTAGATTTGATCCAGGGTCTCAGTGGAAACCCACTCTGGCCTCAGCTCCAGACAGGGCAATCCCTTGTCCTGGAGTCAGTGGCAGGGCTAGGACAGGATCCTCCGCGTTCATGCCAAGCTTTTCTCTGTTGTGCTGTGCATAGAACTCGGCTCCTTTCCCTTCCCTCATCCCAGGGCTAGTGAGACCTCAGCAGGGGAGAGGGTCTTAGAGCACCAGCAATGTGTTGTCAAACTATACCCAGCCTGAGGCGAGGTGAGGATGAATCTGCATGAAGCTGGCTTTAAGGATGGGAATAGGTGGGAATAAGAAGGAATCGGAAGTTAGCTGAATGCTGAGATGGATCCAAGGAATGAGAAAAGACCATGTCCAGGAGACTGCTGGGGCCAGGGGAGCTCTGAAAGAGAAGCTGGGTAGTCCGAGATCTGCTGAGGCAGAAGTCCTGGTGGTGTGGAGACAGAGCCCCTGAGGAAGAAAGGGGAAGGCACCACCTGCAAACTCAGGCTGACTCCGGCAGAGAGGTGAAGCAGTGCCCAGCCCCAGTAGGAGGACAGGGAGGGAATCTGCTGACCCACAGGATGGCACGGTCATTTCCTGACCCAGAGTCACTGCTGTTGTTTCCAGGACTTACTTGGCTCACGGCTGACCACTGGGGAAGAAAACAGATGCTAAGAATGTCTTAGAGGTGCTTTCTGGTACTAGGTGAATACCTCTGTCTGCTACTTGGACAATAACTGCTGTCAATATTTTAATTTTGTTTTGTTTTCAACACATGGTTTCTCCATGTAGTCCCCTGCTGTCCTGGAACTCTTTATACACCAGATTGGCTTCGAACTCGAGATCCGCCTGCCTCTGCTGGGATTGAAGGCCTACGCCACCATACTTGGGCTTATTTACATGTTTTAACCACTATTTATTGTTAATTTTAAAACCAGGGTCTTATACCAGCTAGCATTCTACCACTGAGCTACACCTCGAAGCCCTTAATCGGTTTGGTCATGAGACGGGGGTTTGCTATGAACCCAAGGCTAGCCTCAGACTCAGAATATGGTCCAGCTCCATCCTCCCTCCATCCTCTAGTCTCAGCCTCTCGGGTACCGGGAAATGGACATATGCCATCATACGAAGCTTTTAATCTCATTTTTCTAAACTAGATTTATTTTTAATGGAAATCTTGACAAACTTGTACAAAAAAAAAAAACCCTCTGAATTTTCAGCCAGTAAAGAACGGATTTTTTGGTTTTTTGTTTTTTTTTTTTAATCAGGGTAAGGGAATGCACATGGCAGGGCACACAGGAAAAAAAGACAGAGGTGGAACATGGAGAACAATAGCTTTCGTGTTCGAGGGCTATGTTTTTAAATAACTAAGTTTAAAATAATCAAAGAGTGTAACAATTGTATACTCAGCATCTAAGCCTAGAGACTGCCCCTTACCTATACAATTAAAACCTGACTTTTAATTTTAAAAAGTATTTATTTGGTCACTTAGTGTTTGAGATCTTATACATGTTACCCTGACTGGCCTGGGACTGCTGTGTAGACCATGCTGGCCTCGAACTCATAGATCCACCTGCATTTGCCTCCTGGGTTTGTATTAACAAACCTGTTTCTGTTTGTGTTTTTCTTTTTTTAATGTTGGTAAGGAAAGGGATATAGAAAATTCACCGGGATTTTACCTCAAGTTTCCGGGTCATTAGAGGCCTCTCTACCTCTAAAATGAATGGTGCTCTCAGGTGGGAAGGGGTGTGCTTTCTCCATTCCATCCTGTTGACAGTCCAAGAGCAAGAATTTGCACATCCGATAGGCAAAGGAGTTGCAATCACCCAGGGCTCATAAGTAGGCTGGTCTTACCTCCAAAGCCTCTCTTAATCTCTGCAGTATCTCAAAGGGCTAGGCTTTAACCTGGCTATTTACGAGTTAATGTTGCCATGGGGAGGGGTGTGTGAAAGGGTCTAGGGGAAGGTGGGGGTGGGGGTGAGTCTGTATAAACCCAGTATTTCTGCATTCAGAGCCTAGTGAGGGGGACAGTGGTCAGAAGGAAACAGAGAGAGAGAAAGATATCAAGTGTAGTAATCAGAATGAAAAATGGAGCCCCGGTTACTTTAAACAAGAGCTAATTCATCACCCAGCGAGTGGATAAGTAGCTGAGTTTCAGGCGTTCAGTAAGTTCCCCGTTCTGCTCCAAAAATTATTCCACCCCTGTCTGCATGCTCGCATAAATCATCCCTTCTTCACATCAGCTCCGATTACCAATTACTCCTGCCTGGGCCACGCTTCCCTTGCCCAATGCAGTCCGAAGCGCTTTGCCTTCTCATTTTACAAATGCTTTAACCTCCCCTCCCCTTTCTTTCTTTCTCTTCTGGTCCCTCCCCTCCCCCAACCGTCGTCTAGTCTGTCTTCTCCTCTCCCTTCAGCCTCTTCAAGTCTCTTACCCGCCCTCTGCTCCCAGGCTCTGGCCAGTCTGACTAGAAGCCACAGTGAGAGCTAGCCGCACTCGCGGTGACAGCTTATGGGAATGTGACATCCCCTACCTTTGGATTTTATAGCAACAGTCATCCAACCCCATCCTATGTCCTGGTCTGTAGATGCAGACAGAGCTTTCCTCTAGGGTTCTCCTGAGCTGCAGAGGTGAAGAAAGGCTAGAAAGGGCTGGCTGTCCCTGAAAAGAGGCTGCACCCTCCCCTGGGTTTTGCTTGGTGACAACAGTGCCATAAACAGAAACTGTGATCTGAGTCAGCCACTGAAGCCTTTGGTGGAACTGTGGCGGGCTCCTGCTCTGCCCCAGAACCAGCCAGATCTCAGCCACTAGTGGCTCGTTCAGGGAATATGGCAGCATTTCAATTCCACACATATCCTATTTTCTCATAAAAATATACATTTATATTTATTCATTTTCAACTTTCAGAGGTTAACGCCCAGGTCTTCAGTCACTTCCGGTCTTATGTTTTGCGACAGGGCCTCTCAGGAACCTGGAATTTACTGACCTACCTAAACTAGCCAACCAGCACATCCCGGCTCTGTCCCAGAGCTGGGGTTACTGACACCAACTGCCATTGTTTCTTAGGTGGGTGCTGGGGATCAGAATTCAGGTCCTCAGGTTTACAGAGCAAATACTTTAATGACCAAGCCGTCTCCCCATCCACAATAAAGTAAAAACGTCACAGTGGACTAGGTGGCCTGAGAGCCTGATAGCCAAGCCAACCTCACTTCCAGGGACTTTAGTTCAAGATTATATCCCAGGCTTAGAGAGGAAGGCATGCTTACCAGGTGTCACACTTTGAGACATTCCGGGCTAGCCTGTGCTCTCCATCTGATTTACCTTGTAATCTTAGATTCTTATTTCTTCACTGACTACTGGTTTCCACTGGATCCTAACTCCCTGATGGAGATCAGAGAAGATTGGGGCAGCTAAGAAGGGAGGGCTTCAAGGGCAGTTCTAAAAACAAGAGGGGAGGCATGGATTGTTTCCCTCTGCACCTGCCCAGAACAGGGATTGAACCCCACCATGGGCTTCTGCATGGTGGCCTTCCAGATAGCTCATGGTTGTGACCACACTTGAACTGTACTTCCCCGGAAATTTGAAAATTCTAAAGTCATGTCAACATGAAAATATAGCTGTCACCTCAAAACGAATAAAGGATAATTTATTCTGGAGCGGAGTATGAACGACCATAACCTGGACACACAGATTCAGCTTACCCCAAATATCATATTCCAACTTGCTAACCGCTTCATGAAGTTTGTTTTGAAAGGTATTTATTTATATATTTATTATTTATGTGTATGTATCTGTATGAGCGTATGCACATATGCGGGTGTTTATAGAGGCCAGACAAGGGCACTGAACCCTGTGGAGCTGACAAGT
The DNA here is from genome assembly GCF_011064425.1 of Rattus rattus. Classification (NCBI taxonomy): domain Eukaryota; kingdom Metazoa; phylum Chordata; class Mammalia; order Rodentia; family Muridae; genus Rattus; species Rattus rattus. Next base: position 100,638,934 of record NC_046160.1, on the reverse strand, counting down.
GTTTGTGAGATACCCAGCTTGGTATGTGGGTGCTGGGATTTGAACTCTGGTCCTCAGGATTCCAGAGCAAGTGGTGCTAACTAAAGCCATCTCTCCAGCCCCATGTAAAATGTTTACAGTAACAGAACATAGAAAGTAAACAAATCAAGGCACTTCTCAAATACATGGAGTGGGGAGGGTTTTAGCAAAGTGGGGGAGTCTTTGCCATGTAGGCCTCAAGCGCTAATGACATTCTTAGCCTTTGGGTTAATGGAAGCTAGGGGGTCTTTGCGCTCCAAAAGGATGTCAGGTCAGACACAGAGGTGGGCACTAAATGGCTGTTTCGGGCCTGAAGGTCACTCACCAATGTTGTAACGTTCAATCTGCAACATTTCAACTCTATGACCAATCCGTCTGGCAGAATGTTCAACATGGATGTGGCTTTTTTTTTCCTCCAGAAAGCATAGGTTCACAGTAGATTCCAGGCCATCTCTGTGGCTGTCATTTGCTATGGGTTTTTTGTCCCCTCTAAAATTCATTTGAAACCTAATCTCCAGTGCAGCAGTATTGAGAGGTGTGGCCACTGGGAGATGATAAAATCCTAAAGGTTCTGTTCCCATGAATAAAGTTAGGGCCCTTCTGAAAGGAATCTGTCTGTCTCCTCTTGTCCTTCTTCCTTCTGCTAGGAGAGGACACAGCATCTCCCCTTGGTAGAACAAAGCATTCCAAGCTCCACCTTGAAAGCAGAGGCCAGAGGAGCATCGTGTAGATATGAAATGAGTCTGCTAGTGCCTTGATCTCTAACTTCCAAAATCCTATAACTGTGAGAAATATTTCTACTTTTATAAATGATGTAGACCTAGGTATTTTGTTATAGCAATACAAATGGATTCCGAGGCTGTTAAAATAAAAGTGGTTTCTTGGCAAAATCTACCAAGAAGCTTTGGAGTGGGTTAGAGTGCTCAAGCAGAATGGCTGCAACATTTAAGGAGGCTCTTACTCTCGGGGGAGCATTTCACAGCCCTGAGAGTGAATGCCTCCTTAAATGCTGTGCCCTTACACGAGTGTCTTACTTACATTAGCAGCCATAGTGTGGTGTTCCTGACCTAAATTCATACAAGTCAGGGAAAACACAAGGGAAAGAGCAATCACAGTCACCGGGTCCTGCCCTGGAAACATCCTGAGAGTAAACTTGAGGACAGCATGGCTTAAAGAGTTAAGAAACTAGCTGTGCCAGGTGGAGTGCTTCTGTAGTCCCAGCTGGAGGCAGAGACTCATGAATCCCTGTGAGTTCCAGGCTAGCCTGGTCTACAAAGTGAGTTCCAGAACAGCCAGGGTTGTTACACAGAGAAACCCTGCTTCCAAAAAAAAAACCCAACCAATGAACCAGACAAACAAAAGACTTAAGAAACTTTGGGGGGCAGGGAGGAAGTGGGGCAGGGAGGAAAGACAGGAGAGAAGGAGGCTGGGTGGTTTTTTTCTTTCTCACCAATTACTAATTAAATTAAAGATGAGGTTAGGATGGACCCATGTCATTGTTGGACAGCAATTGCCTAGCGTGTATAATTAATGTGTCTGCAAGGGAGAGAGAGAGAGAGAGAGAGAGAGAGAGAGAGAGAGAGAGAGAGAGAGACAGAGAGACAGAGACAGAGACAGACAGAGAGAGAGACAGAGAGAGAGAGACAGAGAGAGACAGAGAGAGAGAGAGAGAGAGAGAGAGAGAGACAGAGAGACAGAGAGACAGAGAGAATTTATTCCATCTCTTGGAAGAGTTCAAACAGAAGCCAGAGTTTTCATGTTTTTCTGTAGACTTAATAATGAATTATTTTGAAGTTCCTCATTGCCAAAGAAGATTGTAGGTCACCTCTGTTCATGTAGATCTTTTTCTATCCACCAACTGTCATAGAGCAGGCCACAAGTCAGACACAGCAAAGACTCATTCAATTTTGTTGAAATCTTGGGAGCCAGGGGAGTATGTACACTGGGGATGAGTACAAGGGGGGGGGACACAACATCATGAAGAAAGTTGAACAAGCTAAGAAACGAGCATTTCTTATGTAAAATAAAGGAGGGGATTTGTATGCCAGCAAGCAGGCTGGGAGGACAGGCTTTCCCTGGTAAATGAGGACGTTTTCTGGTGGGTAGGAGCTTCCTGGAGTGACCCTGTGAGCCCAGAGCTCAGCTGAGAACCTTTAC